>NC_133822.1:50131506-50434536 GCF_047830755.1 Zonotrichia albicollis
CAAACTCTTTCCTGTCACTTGCAACTAAAGATCACTGGCCATGGGGTGAGAGAGAAATGAGGGCAGGACTTGAACTGCTGAACCCTGAGCTGCTGGCAAGGCATGCCATTTTCCTCTGCTCTCCCCCTTCCCTGGCAGGAGCTGCTGGGAATCTGTTTGTGGGTAGTGTGGCCAAGCACGGGGCCTCTCAGATGGGAGCCACCTCTCTGGGAGGTTAGCATGGCACACCTGTCTCTGAGGGAAGCACCTGAGCCCTGGGGCAGACACAAGGAATGGGGCCAGGAGCAGCAATGATGGAGATGAGGAGGAGCAAGGAGCAATTCACCTCCAGAGCACAAGAAGGACCAGTGCCAGTGGAAGGAGAAGAAAAATGACCTTACAGCTACTGCCTGTAGCCTGACAGGCAGGCAGTTCCAGGGCTCCTGTGAGCTAGTTTCTGTTCCTGAATTACCTGCTCTCAACTATTACCATTCCTCTAATGTAGCTTGAGAATATTAAAGAGCACATGGGCTTTAAAAGTTTCTACAAACTTGCATGTGCAATTTTTTTTTTTTACCAGCTTCTTCTGGGTCTTCAATTGCTCAAGGAATTATTTCTGAGCACTCTAACAACAATTACTCACATTTCAATAACCCTTTTCACATGAGCATGTCAACACTTGGTCCTCAATTGAAGGTGAAGACCACTGCAAAGGAAATGGGCCTGATCTGATCTGTTAGAGACAGATCTAACATTTTAGTGGAACTTATCTCTATAAAGCATCCATATTGTCCCCAGTTGCTGACTGAGAGAGACAGCATTTATTCAATGGAAAAAGGGATTCATTTATATTGATTGGACTTTCCCTCCCACCATGCACATTGTGTAACATCAGGGTACACTTATTCCACATCAGTAACTCTCAGCCCTGCTGCAGTCTAAGTGCTATCCCATTAAATTATTCAGGATGTCAGCATGGCCAACCAGCTTAAAAAGAAAATTCAGAATGATCTAAAAAAGAAAGAAGGCTTTTGTCTTATAAAAAACCCCAAACAACAGCAACAAAAAAATCAACCCACAAACCCCAAACCAGGAATTGTCGTGTTATTTTTACTTACAAAGATCTAATTACGGCACTATTAACTTACTTCTTTCACTAGACAGAAGCCTATAAAAGAAATCAGTGTCATCAACATAGGCTAATGCTAATTTTTTCTTTAGAAATCAGACCTTCTTGCTGTAACTGAGGTTAAAAACAGAAGTGTGAGCTACACATTATTTTAATGTGTGAGAACGGAAGTGAAGGATGGGCTGGAACAATAAATGAGTTGCTTGCTTAAAAAATAACAGTGGAGGGAGATCACTGTCTTCGTGTCCTGGTCACATAATCTGGTGTTGTTTTAAACAAATTAAAGCAGACTGCTTTCTTTTTGTGCGTTCGAGTAAAACAGAGTTTTCAGCCAGCAGATATTCAATTTTCCTGGCTAGTTTTTGGATGCAGGCCATGTGTGATTAGTGACCTATTTTCACTGCAATGAGATCAGCTGTGTTTGTAGGATCCTGAATCAGCAGATCTGTCCTTATTCCTGGCTCTGCCTGTCAGAGCACTGAGCCAGGCCTGCTCTCCAAACATGCTGACCTAACATAGATCTGTAGTAGCAAAGGGTGCTTGGTCATAAAAGAGCTGTGCTGAAACCTAACAGGACAGGACCATCAGGATCTGTGGTGCACAATCTGCTGGTGCTGCTGAACTTGAAATTTTATTTGACTAATTGAAAGGGCTTAGGAATAGAAGAAACCTGTGCTGTTTGTAGAAATTATAATACTTCCTGGACAACAGTGCTATTAAAAAACAGAAGGGGCAGAAGCAAGAGTCAGAGAAAGATCCTAGGGCTTTAGCTTTAGATCTGAAACAATTTTGGTGACAAATACCTGTGGCAGACTCTTGTCTTTGGAACAGTACAGCATATCCCACAGTTTGCTAGTAGTGCATGAATTATCATGTCCAAATGCAATTTTGAGGTCAGCTCCAAAGTCTTCTGCTGTTGTTTGCCATCAAAGCCCAGCACAGCATCTGTGGAAGCTTGGTGGTGCTACTTGGACTGAGCTATACAGAAATTATTGAATCCTCATAGGAAAATTTAGGCTTGAGGGAACTCTGCAGAGGTCATCAAGTCCAACTCTCCACTCCAAGCAGGAACAGCTGAGATCAGGTCACTTGGAGACCTCTCAGTTGAGTTTTGGTGACTCAGAATAAAGTACACTATGTCCAGGATCTGCTCTTCTGGAATGAACCTCATTTGGATTAATAAATTTGAAGACAGTTTTGAAAGAAATTATTATTCATATAGGGCTGCACTGGAGACCAGAATTCTGACTGCAGTTCTTTTCTCTTAGCCCCACAGCTGCCAGCAGCACTGGGCACTCAGTTGTCAGGGAGAGAGCAGCTGGTGGCAAACAGACAGTGGTCAAAACCTGTCCCCACTGATCAGCCAAGATTAAGGAAAGAGAAGGAAATAAAGACAGACAGATTTTCCTCCTAGCAGCCAGGAAAACAAAGGCAGTGGTTCACATCCTGCCTCCATTTACCTCTTATCCTGTGGCTGTTAGTGAAACGAGTTGCTTTGTCAGGATGAGAGTATTGATTCTCATCTTCATTTCCCAGTGGACCACCTCTGGGATGAAGTGATGTAAGAGGGATTAATTTGGTCTTGTGGTCACCAATGAAAACTACTGTTATGCATCATCTGAAACGTCCTCACAGTGCTCATAAAGACTGCACCAGCACCAGCACTATTGGGGATTTGTGAG
Source organism: Zonotrichia albicollis (assembly GCF_047830755.1). NCBI lineage: Eukaryota > Metazoa > Chordata > Aves > Passeriformes > Passerellidae > Zonotrichia > Zonotrichia albicollis. Next base: position 50,134,297 of record NC_133822.1, read on the forward strand.
GTGCAATGAGGGCCTCCTGGTAATGCAGCCTCCATACAGTGCTCGGAGGGAAACATAATTGAATCCATTGGCAGAAGGCAAAACCATCTCTGGTGAGTGTCATGTACCTGACTGCCTCTTACTGGATCCCATGCTGAGTAAAAACCACTGACTTCTGTGAATTTTGCTCAAAAATGCATATAATTTTGTGACAATCATTTGACATGCTGCCTTCTTTCATTCTCCTCTGTATTTCAGACTACAGTACTTGCCTGGGAACCCTTCTTTAGCACCACCACCCCTGTGTGATCCCGGGAGGCCATTAAAATGCCAGAGATCCGAGTGTGACATGAAGAGGGCTGGCGTCTCTGCCAACACAACTTCAGGGACGCCAGTACCCCGGGGAGCTGAGCTATGCCAGGGAAACATCCAAGACTTCAAATGTGAGCAGTGTCCCCTTAGCGCAATAGACATCCTCTCTTTGCATTCACAATGAATGACAAGCTGAAACGCCTGCCCTGAGGCGTGTGGCAGCAGCATGGGATAGCAGGAGCAGCCAAGTTCCTTCTGAAACACGGGGAATGATTTCATTACGTTAAAATCTCCGAGGACTCTGGGCAGATGCAGAAGTCAGAATGACAAAAGGCATTGCACGGGAGCCACAGTGTGGACAGCAGATAGAGCTGGGGCTGGGCAGGTGAGCACAGCCCGGGTTAAAGCATTGTGATCTCCTGTGCCAGCTCACCTTCCTGCTGCCACAGACTAGAGGAATGTGCATACATTTTACAAATAGCTTTGCTGTGACCGAAGTGCTGAGGCTTTCCTTGTGGATAAGCGTATCTGCGTTTCAGCCATTTCTTTGTTGTTTGCTGCCTCCAACAGGATTACTGGGAAACTTTTCTCCAGGCGGTGACAATAGACCTGCAGTAAGAGCAGCTGCCTTTGATGCTCACAGAGGAGGGCAGAATGGTCCTGAGAGACAAGCAAGAGATTTGCAGCAAAATCAAGAGATGTCAGCTAAAAATTAGCACAACCCCAGATTAAAAACTCTCTCTTCATGATAGTTTAAGTATTAATGAAGCCACTGTTTAAAAGTTCATGAATAACAACAGATTTAAAAATCAATTGCTTTTGGATAAGAAACTAAGATAATTCCTCCAGTGTTGTTCTTGGAGGTTTTATCTCTGTGAAAGGGCAGAGAAAAATAGGAGAAGATTGCTGTGGGTCACCTCTCAAGCCACCCCTTCAGATGCTACCTAAACTGCTTCTATATTCTCACACACCTGCTAGCACTGGATCTTTGAACCCAAGTGCAAAGTCTTGGTTCATTAGGACTAATGAAACTTGAACTTAAGTCCAAAGTTTCAAGAAAGGTCAAACAGATTGCTGTGAGCTAGAAAAAGATGAGAATGCTGCTTGACTTGAAGGAGTGCTACTGCTAAACACAAACTCAAGTGTAGGTTAACAAACATCTGTGTGCTTGCAGATCTGCACACACACATGAAAAGGAGAGAGGAAAGAGAAAAAAATGGTGATGGGGGGACCTCATTCAATGCCCCTCATATTCCCTGCAGAAGACAAGGCAAAGAGATAAAGGGGATTTCTCAGAAGTGCAGTATGTGCAATATGAGTGCAGAGTGGCCCCTGGATGCATGGGTGAGGCCACCTGCAAGTCGTAGCCTGAACCTCAGCATTCCCAACCTCCCAGAAGCTCAACTCACTGGTCCGCCAGGCCCATCAATCACCACAATGATTTTCTTACCAAAAAGGTGTTACATGATGAAAAACAAAATCAGCAAGGGAAAGAACTTCTTCGTTTCTGCTTTAACTGATTTTTCCATTGTGTAAGCAAACTTGAACCTGGGGAAACATACATAGATCTCAGTATTAAGGTGCTTGAGAGCTATGTGTTTATACAAAGACATATTTAGTTAAAATTCTATGACCTCTTAACATACGCAAGTCTAAAAATAACATTAAGCACATGCTTTTTATCACAGCTAAAGCTGTTGCAATAAACCCCATCCAACATCACACCCAGCTATTTGCTGTTATGTTGCATAGTAACAGTATTTGGCAAAAACAAAAACCACTTCTGGTCAAATGAGATGGGGAATGAAGATCTGATAGTAACCCCAAAAGCTCCATGAAGCCCTTGAAGGAAGATACACAGCTGATGCTGTGGGATTTAATCGGATGAGGGAGACACAGGAAAGAGGCAAAGGCAAACTAGAGGCCAAGTCTAGTGCCATGACACCCAGTCAGGAAATGGGATGGGTTAGGAACACATTTTCCTGAGAATCAGCAAACATTTTTTCAATCCCAGGTGCAAGAAAGAGACAGAGCAAGGCTGCTGCATCCTTCCCCTTGGCTGTGCTCTGATCCTTCTTGCTGGGAGCTGGGAACCAGCAGAGGAGCCCTTATTTCAGGCCACTCAGTGGGAAGGAAGAGGAGCAGGTTGTGCCTACTTGAGCATGTCTTCATGCAAGTGAAACAGTGTGAAATTAAATTAGTGCAATGAATAATCAGTCCACAGACACAAAAGCATCAAACACCATGTCTATGATGAGCTATGATGATTGGTTTGTTTTCAGTGTGGCCCAGCTCATGCCCACAAATCTGGTCACATCCAAACTTCCAAATTCAGCTTTTCCTGTATGGAAAAAAGGATTAACTCAGATGGCATACACTCCAAAATACCCTCAGTGACATGAACTTCAGCATCTAATCTACTTTTCTGAAACTCAGCCAACAGTTCTCTTCAGTTACTAGGAGCAGAAAAACACTGTTTCTCACATCTTTCTGTTTAGCTGAGAGGCAACAGCACATGCTTTGGCACTTTGTCAGTCAAGAAAGAAAATTGAGTTTATAAAGAAAATGCTGACACAAATGCTGGCAGGGCATCCCTGCAATAGGGGTGAAGAACACAAGCTGTTATTGTGACTGAACTCACCCTGGGCAAGACTTGCTGCCTATGGCCACGTGTGAGGGACACTGATCCTGTCTCGTGCTGCTATCAGCCTTGGAGAGGCTGCTGACCATATGTTTGATCTCCGTTGATCCTAACTTAGAAGCTAAACAGAAGGAGACAGCTAAAGGCTTGTGAGAGTGAAGTCTTCACAACTCCTTGCTGCCAAGGCAAAACTCCCTGCTTTAAGGCAGAGGTGGTTTTACACCTTTGCCACACTGCTGAACATCACTGGTGTGCCACTAGCAGCCCCCACATGATCATTTTAAGCCAGCAGGTGAAAGTCAAGGAGCATCCCTCCAGGTGAAGGATTTTCTTCAGTCCAGAATTTGCTTTATCCTTCCCTTGTCACCTCTTTATCACAGCCTCACTTCGTTCCTGGCCTCCAACTCGCTCCTTTCCATTTCCCTCAGTTTCCTTCCCATATAGCACCTCTTTGTCCACCTACATCCTCCCAGAAAAAGCTGGGGAAATAACCTTGTCTTGGCCACTGACCTGTGATCCACTTCCCTTGTCTGCATCTTCCCAACCCCCTGTATGCCTGTTGTTGCACAGGCTACAGGACAGGAACCGCCTGCTGCCCTCTGCTTTGACAGAGGGTGCATGCCCAGCTGCTCATATTGTCATACACAGAACAGGCTTTTTACCACTGCTGGGGCTAGATTAGTGGCTTGAGAAGCACCATTCAGGACAGGCAGCTATTTCTATTTCTTTTTCTCTTGCAATTCATAGGAATTCCAGCCCACCCATCAAAGATCCAGTTTGTTGCACAGCTTTCCACACTAGTCAGAGGTAGTCACTGATTCCTGGGCGGTGTGGGCAGAAGATGTGCTGGAAATTACACACTCTCTTTGCACCTGATTTTCTTTTCCCTGAGAAAGAAGCCAAAAAAATTTTGGTTGTTCCTGCACATACACAGAGCGGGCAGGAGCGTAAAATGAAATTAAATTACTTAAAACCACCCAGAAATGGGGTAGAGCTGCTGCCTGCTTAGGAGCTATTTCTACATCCATGTATAAGGATTTTAGTGTGGCTTTGTCCCATGTGCCATCACTTTTGGAGGGGTGAGTGGGAGCCAGGAGAGTAGAGGAAGATGCTGGAGATTACGAGCTCCACTGGTGCAGAGGCCCCTGAGAGCAGACCCAGGCAGGTCCTGCTGGCTGACAGAACTCCTCATGGCCTCTATGTATTACTCTGTTATTTGCTAGGTATTTTTCTCTGTGAATTCAAGTTCTGCTTTCCCAAGGAATGGCACAGCGTTTTCTCTTCCCCTCTTCTTCTGGAGACACATAACCCCAAATTATCCAAGATTTGTATAAAACACTACCCTGTGTATACTTTCTTAAAGCTGCTGGAAAAAACAGCCCTGACCTGTTTCTCTCAAAGAGCTGGGGTGGGTCACCTGCATCTCCCACCACTTGCAGAGATGTGGCCATCCACCCTACACAGAGTGCAGCTCTTTACCCACACCATGCTCTACTGCAAAGCTTAGGAGGCAACTTGAGCCAGATCCCAAAACTAGGATCTGTTCCTGCTCTTGGCTCCCTTAAGGCCCCTGTGCCTATGGCTGTGCCTGGCAAGAGGGTGAGCCCTGCCTCCAGCACCTCAAGGATGACATGGAGAGGGCTGCTGCCCTGCCCATGGCTTTCCCCCACATCCCACACTCCCCTCTTGCTGACCTTCAAACCTTCAAAGGGTCTGAAAACCACAAAGCCCAGAGCACAATGCAGCTGCAAAAGGCATCCCAAGGGGAACACAGAACTGCCCCAACATGGCTGCCTCCACAGCTTTCTGCTTGGCACCAGCCTCACCCCCATGCACCTTTTACTCCCTCACCTAGGGATAGGGTTACACTGAGGGTTAGGGTTCCAAAAACCACAAATCCCAGAGCTCCAGGCAGCTACAACTGGCATGCCCAGGGGAGCACAGAACTGCCCCAACATGGCTGCCTCCACAGCTTTCTCCTTTGAGCCAGCCTTAGCCCAAGGCTGCTTGTACTGCTCTGCCTCGGGTTAGGGAGACACCTAGGGCCTCCCACATGAGGTGTATGGCTCACCACACATCTGCTGGGTCTCACATGTTTATAGGGCAGCGCCACACTGTCCCCTTGTATCTACCACCCAACATCTCATGCCCCACAGCCTGGTCTCACCTGTGACTTACCAACTCGCTGAACCAGGCACATGGGGCCCAAAATTGGAAAGAAGCTGTGTCATAGACATCCTTTTGTGAAAATTCTTTCTTAGGATTTTTTTCCCTTCTGAGAAGCTGAGGCCTCAGAAACCAAATGTAAACAATGATTGTCTGCTGCTGTGGAATGCATCAGGTGGATTTTTGATTGGCCCATCTTGGATGTTTATAATTAATGGCCAATCAAGGCCGAGCTATCTTGGACAGAGTCCGAGAGAGCTGCTTTTGTTATCATTCTTTTCTATTCTATTCTTAGCATAGCTAGCCTTCTGGGGAAACCTTTCCTTCTATTCTTTTTAGTATAGTTATAATGTAATATATATATATATATCATAAAATAATAAATCAAGCCTTCTGAACATAGAGTCAACATTTTCGTCTCTTCCCTCATCCAAGAACCCCTGTGACCACTGTCACAAAGCTGTCAGACTTCAAAAGCAGGTTATTTTCTACCAGTGAAAACACCTCTGCTCAGCAGTGCCCGTGGGGCCGGGGAGGCCTGTGGGGTGTCAGCAGGTTCCCAGGCTGTCCCAGTTTGCTGTCTGTGGGACAGAAACCTCCCTGCTGAGAGCCTGGGCTTCCTCCATCAGCTCATTTCACACAAGGCACAAGCAATTTCCCCAGGGAACACAGACTTGCTGTCATCCCACTTGGTTTTTAATCACCGGTCTGCACTTGAAACACTCAGTAGATTTTATTTCCTATGGAAACACCACCAATTCAAATTTTAAGATGTTGAACATCAGCACAATTGTGTACCAGACCCTTCTAATTAAGAGACATTTTCAGAGAGGGGGTGAGGCAAATGAGAATAGTAATTAACTAAGAAACAACTTAAGTTGTTCTCTCAATTCCCTATGCACCAGGCTGAAATGGTATTATGGCTTCCTACAAAATTACATGTACCACATCAAAAGTAAACTCTTAATCTAATATTCTAATTGTGGGTTTAGATAAACATCACAGTTATAAATCATTTTAATGAGTATATAAAAAAGAAGCAAATACCACATTAACTTTTCATTACCTTTTTAATATCCCCCATGGATAAAGCAATTCATTTATGGGTATAACAGCCCCCTCTACTATATGGTGTAAATACACAGAGGAATTAAATAGTGTAGCTCTGGGGGTGGTTAAGGTGTTTTAGAAGAAGAAATGTCTATGACTTGTTGATGCATTGCTCATAAAAATAAAGGTTATGCATTTTAACAAAGTCTGGGATGGAAACATGGATAATTTGATCCAGTAATTAAAAAGAATAGTTTTCTTAATTGCTGACCCTATACAAAAAGGGTTCTTAATCAAAGTAAAAATGAACAGTGGAAAACTCTGAGGGAAATCAACTTTTCTTGACAAGCTGTTAATCTAAAGACTCTCCAGTTACAGTCATGTCATCAAATACATCCCCAAAAAACATAGTTAAGGCAAACTAAGCATCCCAATGGGTGGCAACTTCTTTGCAATAGTAATATAACTGCTTTCAAAAGTGTAGCCACATGCTTCAGTGAAGAACAGAAACATCTGGGGAAAAATCATGCTGTTTTGTAACTCAGCAGAATTTCAACATTGGTTTCAAATGGGATCAGGCACTGGGAGGTGTTTTCAGTGCTCTCTTTCAGGGAAAAGTCCATCTTCAGGTCATTTGGCTGATAGTAATAGCTTAAAAACATAAAACTTCAGCTATCTGAGCAAAAGCAGTATGAAATTCCTATTTATTTGAAACAATGTAAGCAAATATACCATGAAACCTTCCTACAGCAGTACAGGTGTTGTTTCTGATCTCAGATAATTTCTTTTTGCCTTACTCTAAAATTTATGTTGTAATATTTGTACAGGCAATAGAATTTCCCACAGATCTTTGCAGTAGCTGAATCAAATGACAGCAATGATGAAGAAAATAAATTCTTTCACTGTATCCTAATTTATTGCACTTGACTGAAATGGTTTAGAGACATCTCTGAGCCACACAGCCAGTAATTCTCTGCTTCATGGACAGGACACGTTTTCCTAGATGTAAACTAAATTATTTAGATAATGCATAGAGCACATGAACCATCCATTACCTGATACTCTCAAAACAATAGGATGGAGAGCAGCCAGCATTAATTGATCATCCAACTGTCCAGTTACTCTGTGGGGGCAATTTATGCCAGATGCTATATAACCACACTTTATATAACCAAGCATTTTCCACAAATAAATCTTTCTTATAGAGGGAGGTGGTTGTCTTTGGAAAAGCTATTTATGAGCAGTGATCTGCCAGCTGCAGCACTTGGGTAGGACATGAGCCAAGCTCCTGTCCGTGCTGAGCAGCAGGGCTGGTGCTCGCATCCAAACACACCTGATGGAAGGGCTGAGTCAGTGGGGCACTGTGTAATTCTTCTAAGGCAGGTTTCTCTGAGGTGTCAGAGGCAGTTTGGCCTGGCTCAGAGGAATCAGGGAATAAAATTACAGCTACTTTCCAAAGCAGTGGTAAGAAAACCCCCTTTGACAGGCCCCCCGGTGCCACTGGCTCGGCAGGGCTGGGCAGGCAGGTGGGCACTCTGGTCGGCTCACCAGAGCTGGGGGTCACCGTCTGAGCAGCAGCTGAACCAGCTCGTGGCTGAACCAGCGCCCTGGGACAGGAACAGCTCCTGCTCTGGTGCACTGCTTGGCACAAAGCCCAGGCTAAACAAAGCAGCAAGGGCAGCGTGCCCTGTGCACCAGCTCACACTGGCTGGTCCATAGGGATGCCTCATGTAAACGTCGCTCAGAGCTTCTGGGCAAAATCTGCTCCTGTAGCACCAATGCATCACCCTCCTATCCTATATCAGCATGGACTATTTCATCCCATGCAAACACGGTGATTTATCAATTAATCAAACAACAAGTTATTCTGGCCAATAAAAATGTCAACAAACTCTTTTTCTTTCTCTCATTGAGCCACCAGTTCTGAGAAACTTTCTGCTCTATCACTTCTCTCCGTTCAACTTCATGCCCCACATGAATACTTGGGAAAGTTTTAATTTCTAATATCTACTTTCTATTCCACCAAAGCAAATATATTTACATCCAAGACCATCTGCCTGTTAAATCTGCAGCCTTCATGTAGTTGGGTTTTTTCATTTCAAAAGAGTTCTTCCTTTGGAAAAATCAGCCTTGGAACATTCCTCAACCTACAAGGTGATGAGATGCTCTACACAACTCAAATCAGGGTGACAGATCAACATGGTATGTTTTAAGAGACACCTACAGCATGTCCATAAAAAGATTTTGTTTTATCTCGTAAGATATTATACATAGTATTTTTTTATTGCATATGAAAGAATATTGAAAAATCTAATTTGTTATGACTGCAGTGTAAATCTTCATGTGGCCTCAGCAGGAGTGCCTGTGGGGCAGACAGAAACCCTCTAATGCATGAAAAATAATTGCCATTCTTCATCTTTTCCTTGCTGCTCCACAAGACCTGATAACAGGTAATCTTGATAATCTGAGCAATTCACAGCTAAGCCTTTGCAATGACATACTTGTCTTTCCCTGTGTGCTGTGAGTCCCACTCCCCCCAGAAGAACCAGCCTGAGTGTCAGAGATTTCAGGTGCAAACCATTTGGGATGTTCCACTGCCACCTACAAAGCAAAGCCAGCTGGTGTGCATGGGCTCTCCTGCTCTGGGAGGGATTTCTTTCATTTTCAATGCATCCTACAGTTGCTCTGTCCCTTCCTTCCCTTTTCAAATCAGTTCATCTTTTCCTTTCTTCCTGACTCTCTCTTACTCTTGTTTTCCCAAGTCTTTCAATGCCTACATTTTTCATTTTTTCCCCATCTAAGCTGACATTCTGTTAATTTCTTCCATTATACTCCTAAAATTCACTCCCTGCAATGCACTACTGATCCCCAGGAGAGGAGGTGGTGGTGGTGGCAGGACCATGTTGTTCCTCCAAGACCTCTTTTCACCTACCCCTCTTCCCCATAAAAGACATCTTAATTCTACAGAAAATTATTACAGATGTTATGGGTAAAATGACAGCATCCCTTTTCCCCTGCAAGTTAATTTAGATGGATGATTGAATTTAGTAAAGGTTTGGCTAAAGTACAGGAAACCCCCTACCTTTTCTGGAGTTCCCAAGTAGAAAAGATTGCCCTATACAAAATTATAGTCCCTCAGATCCAAGGATGATCATTTAATATGGTTGTTTATAAAAAGTGCCACTTAAATCAGTAGCTGGAGTCTGAAGAGGTTTGCAGTGAACATGAGATCAGACCTGTCCACGCAGATGTGTCTGGCTACTGGAGCTCCTTCTCACCCCTGGCACAATATCAAACACTCAGATGGATGTGCCATGCATGGAGCTCACTGTGCTGGCAGGCAATGTTCTGGAGTTAACCACTTCCCCATTCCCTGCCATCTCTGTGGCAAACTGACGAGTCCTCCAGTGATGCTTAAAATCAGAGATGAAATACAGCTGGTGACCAACTATTTTTTAAAAGAAGGGTTCAGTGTTTTCACTCACTATTGAAATGCAATTTGAGGCTCATGTGCAAGTAAAGTTCCCAGCTGAACCCTCTCAGTGTGCAGGAACACTCCACAGGTCAGAGCACAGTGCTGATAACCCTGAAGTTGTGGGTTCAACCCCCATTTGGGCCATTCACTTGGAGCTGGACTTGATCCTTGTGAGCCCCTTCCAACTCCAGATATCCTGTGAATTTGTGGCCAAAAAGCACAGCCAATTTCCTGTGACCGTGGTCACAAGGGTTTGCAGGTGAAGAGAGAGGTGAGAATGTTGATTCCAAGATCAGAAGGCTTGATTTATTATTTTATTATATATATTACATTATGACTATACTAAAAAGAATAGAAGGAAAAGTTCTCAGAAGGCTGGCTAAGCTAAGAATAGAATAGAAAAGAATGATCAACAAAGGAGCTCTCTCCGACTCTGTCTGAGAGAGCTCAGTTCTTCATTGGCCATTAATTGCACACATCCAACATGGGCCAATCACAGGTGCACCTGTTGCATTCCACAGCAGCAGATAACCATGGTTTACATTCTTTCTCTGGGGCCTCAGCTTCCCAGAAGGGAAAATCCTAAAGAAAGGATTTTTATGAAAAGATGTCTGCAACAATTTCCCACCCAGCAACCCTGACCAGCCATCACCCTGAGACATCTGAGCCCTCAGCAGAAGGCAGGCAAAGGCTCCCCCGTCCCGTGGGTGCAGGGAGGATTCTGGTCCCAGCCCAGGCTTCCAGCTTGCCCTAGGAATGGATCTGCAGGCCACACTGAAAGTGTGCTCTCACTGGCTCCAGCTCTGAGAGAGCAAAGTGCAGAGCTGGCTAAACTGCTGATGCATGGGGGAAACCCTACATGCCAAGATGAAAGAGGGTGAGGGGTTTGCTTTGCTCTTCACTTCATTGCTTAGACCTTTCTTTTGATGACTGCTTGGCTGCTCCAAAAAATCACAGAAAGGAGATGCCAAACTACATAGCCTAGATTTTATCCAAGATTCTCTCTAAAATTTGTTTTCTTCATAGTCTTTTCTACAAAAGAGGGATGTACATACTTTTACTGAGTCTTCTTATCTTTGCAGGACAGCCTAACTACCTAACTAGCAAAATATAGCGCCATAACAACAGAGGATAATAACTGTTTGACTGCTTATCTTAATGATAATTTATTCTCTAACAAAAGAGGCATATAGCTGTGAGATGGGAATTTATTTACAGCTCATGCCTGACCTTTTTAACATCTGGTAAAATCATGTTATGGAACTGTTTGAAAATTTAATGTCCCCATTATCAATGCTGACATTTTGTGATTATTGGCCCTGGAAAATCTACTGGCACTGTCAGGCAGAGAAAGTTCAGAAATTGCTCTGCTCTGATTTTTAGAGTGCTGAACACTAACAGATCTTTTTTTTATTGCATATTTTTAATATACACAAATAAGGAAAAACAAGATGCAAAGCAAAGCTGAAAAAGGAAAAGAGAGAAATACTCTTGATTAAATGCAAATTAGAACAGGGCTTCACTCCCAGCTGTCTGAAGTCCATGGTAAAAAGCATCCTTACTTAAAGCAAGGATGATCAGTCCAGGGACACTCCAAGACTGGTCCCGTGCCAGCTGGGGCTGAGGCAGGAGGAAAACAGCTCAGTACAGCCCAGATGGCAGCAGAGCAGCCACGCAGGAGCTCCAGGCTTGTGGGGGGCTGCAGGCAGGGAGCCTCAGCAAATAGTGCTGGTGAAACTTTGCAAGTGCCCAGGCCACACAGGCAGGGCTGAGGGTGGTCCCATCAGGGCAAGTTACAGCTTTTGAGCATGGCCAAGGTGGTGCCCTCAGCACCAGGTGCCTGGCACACAGCAGGGCTGAGGGGGAGCACTGCATCAGCAAAGCCCCCATAAAATTGTCAGCAGGCAGCAGCCTGACATGGTGCTCAGGGTGGTGTTGAAAAAACCTCTGCCAGGATATTTCAGCTGCGTTCATGTACAGCAGCAAAATATTACTGCAGAATGACCACTTGCAGGCTTTGTTAGAAGACACCATGGTTTTCCTGACCTTTCATTCTCAGTGACCTTCCTTTTCAAAACTCTCCTTTATCCCTTTACATTTTTTTCACCTAACGCTACAGAAAAATAGCATTAGATTTGTAGAAACCAATAACTTTTTGTACAGCAGTAAGAAACTACTTGCTCTATCAAAATGTTCTTAAAATTCAGAGTGATATTGATTCACAAAATCTTTTCTATTGCTGAGATGAGGCAGCAGACCTCAGCTCTTGAAAGGCATGTTCCTGGTGCATCAGCACTTCTGAAGGAATTAGCTAGGCAGGGTTATAGCTGCTGTGGAAAAATGCTCAGTTAGCTGACCAGTTAACCAGTTTAGAACTGGGGGACAGGGATTTTCCAATACACTTAGCTTGCTAATGAAAAATCTTTAATGAAACTGGATAAAAAGTTCTTTCAGAATTGCAGCTACAAAGAGAACCAAGAAATAGAAAGATTTTCAGCTTTTCAAATATTCCATTTTCAGGTTGCCATCACATCTGCAAATTCTGTAAGAGGAAGTGGCCTCCCTGTTGCACCAGGGGAGGTTTAGGTGGGATATTAGGAAAAAACCTCTTCACTGAAAGGGTTGCCCAATATTGGAGCAGGCTGCCCAGGTATTCTCCATCCCAGGATATGTTCAAAAGGCACATGGGTGTGTCAGCTAGAGACATTGTTAAGTGGTGAACATGGAAGTGATGGGTTAACAGCTGGACTTGGGCTCTTAGTGGTCTTTTCCAACCTAAATATTTCTGTGATTCTTCTAAAGAAAACCACAGGGTACAGCAGAGGCCATAGCAGTTTGTGACAAGAAATATGTAAAACTATACAAGTGGAAAATGTGAAAATTATGTTTATGGAGGTTTTGTTATGATAGTTCTCAACCATTGTTATTTAGAACCAGCCAAGCATTACACTGATTTCATTGAAGTATAATGGTCTTTCCAACTGCTCCTCTAAATGTAGTGACTGATCTAACAGTAAGTTCAATGGAAATAATTCAACTACTTTTCAATAAAATACAGAACTTGCACTTTTGGAAAAAGCACTTTCACTTGAAGCACACTACAACTCGATAAATGCAATTATGTACCTAAATGAGTTTTTCTTCATTCATAGCAGTATCAGATCTTTTCTGTCTGTTCTTAATGCTCCAAAGTTATTAATCAAAATCTCACATTAAAACATTTAGGAGAAATTTTGACTCAGCTACTCCAAAGGTCTGGTTTGCCACATGGATCACTATGTGCTGCTGCAGTCATTTATATCACAATAGAAATCTGATTATATTCTACTATCCTGCTTTGTCTGCTGCAGTAAAGAATCCCCATGGCTTTGCCAACACTTGAATTAATTTTAACAATAGCTTTTGACTTGATAGAGTACCTCAAGAAGCTGTTAATTATAGGACATTTTCAGGATCTTTCAGCAGATATAAAAGTTGTGTTGTCTGGTGATATTTTTCATAGTACCAGGTCTTCATTCTTTCTGCAAAATTCACATCTTAAAATTAATTGCTCCATTATGAAGGATTGGAGAAGCAAGGTAAAATAATGAAACCCTTATCCCAGTCTCAGTAATTGTAACAGGCTTAACCTCAGGAGGAGGAACACAGATAACTTTTGTGTAACTGAACATTGAGAGTAATATGTTTATAAGAGTGACTGTTGTAAGAACTTGCCCCATTTTGTGGTGGAAGTGATACCAGTTTGGATCAGGTTACACTTTTCTTTGTCTAGCTATTGTCAGCCTCACACCTGTGCCTGGCTGTCAAGAAGACAATTTTCAAAATAAAACATGACGGAGTCCCCAAAGCTAAAATAAGAGAGGAGCAACCTTCTGGCCTAAGGCAGACACAAACAGTGTTGGAAACAATGCAACAGCTTCTTTCTGCAAAGAGCCAGCAATGACCCCAGTATTCCTGGAGCATTCTCAAGTGCAATTAAGGAAGTCTAGGGATGTAGTGAAGCTGCTGGTGGCCCAAAGGAGCGCTGCTGGGGTGTGGAAAGCCCTCCTCACACGTTCTGTTTCAGGAGTCCGGCATGCCTGAGCCAGCATCCTTGAGGAAGTACATATTTTCTGGTATTTTTTACCTAAACAAGAGCATTTAAACAAAGCAGAACAGCCCTAATAAGGCACCTTGAGGGGAACTTACCTCAGATTAATCTACAGTTTGACTTTAGGCTAGTGATAGTTAATGAAAGAACAAAACCAGACTCGAGCTCCGCAAGATGAAGTTGATTTCCTCACTAGTGCCTGCAATCTCTTTTTTGGAAATTAAGAGAGCAGAGAAAAACCTAGCAAGAAAAGTGCAGCAGTAGCTCAACAAATCAATATTTCCATTTACATTGAAGAAAAAATTGTTATCTTTGATTTTGGGGTAGAACGTGATTCTTTCAGCTTTGCCATTATTGCACGGAATTTAATTCTGGACAGGGCAGCCCATTTTCACTTCTAACCTCATAAAGGGCAACATTGTCAGAAAAGTGCCTGTGAGTGCTGATGGATGCCAAGCTGAGCAGGAGGCAGCCGTGTGCCCTGGTGGCCAGCAAGGCCAGCAGCCTCCTGGGCTGCATCAGGCCCAGCCCTGCCAGCCGGGCGAGGGGGGCGATCCTTCCCCTCTGCCCATCCTGGTGAGACGCACCCGGAGTGCCAGATCCAGCCCTGGGCTCCCCAGTGTGAGGGGGACATGGACAGACTGGAGCAGGTCCGGGGAAGGGCCCTGTGATGGCTGCAGGCTTGTAGCGCCTGACATTGGGAGCGGGGAGTAGGAGCTGGGATGTTCCACCTGGGTAACAGAAAGCTCTGTGAGGCACCTCACCCATGTGAGCGTACTCAAATTGGGGAGGAAATGAGTAAAGATAAGGTTATACAGTAACAAGGGGCAATAGGTATTAGTTGAAGCATAGATGAAACAAAGTAGAGAAGTTTTGAAGTTTTCCGTTTGTTGGGGTTTTGGTTTTGTTTTTTAATGAGGATGGTCAAGCACTGGAACATGTTGCCCAGAGAGGTCCAGAGAGTTATTCCTGGTGTTCTATTCCCAAGGAATTCTACACCTCTGGCACAGGGTAACTTCTTTGCTGGTGTTTCATGATTAGCTTGCAGTCTGGATGGATCAGGGAATGTCCCATCTCACAGCTCTCCCCAGCCTTATATGTGAATTTATTAACCACAACCTTACACCTGTATTTATTAAAGCCCTAAAAGCAACTATCTGAGGCTCCACAGCAGCTTCAGACCATCTCACTGCTTCTTCTTCAGCTGCCTCTCTTCTGTTTGTAACTCTTTCCCAACTTCTGGACCCTTCTTCGCCCTGGAAAGAAACTCTTTATTGTCAAGCCAGTGCTTTACAGCTGATAAAGCATTCCAGATTGTAACAGCTGAGCTAGATAGCCTCTGCAGGGACAGAAAGGAGAACAGTATTTTTCTCTCTAACCTGTGCAGTTCCTAAAAATACTCTGAAGCTAAAGCAAATGATTCACAAAGTGTGAGATGATATGAAAATGTTATTCTCAGAAGTTAACTGACATGACAATCACAGAGGATGTTGTGTCCTTTTGTTGTCCATTAATATGCATTTTGTGTTTTCATGGCCTCTGCGGACACACTGAGATGTAATTAATTTTAAAACACATCAAAGTTAAACAAAAATAGGTATATTAATGTGTGGATGCAATTTGAAACTTTAAAGATTATAAAAATTGGTGGCTTTTTCACACCTAGAGAAATTAACCGGGTTATGCACAAGGTAACTCAGAGCAGATTTATGCTCTCAGTTGTTCACTAGAATAAATATCACGAAGGAAGTGGATCTGAAAGTTCAAGGTGAGCATTCACATCCAGGCAACTACAATTCAGGCAGCAGAGCTGTAAAAGCTGCCAATAAAGGCCCTTCTTGGCCAGAATGGTGCAATGTCATCTCTTTGCCATTATGGAAGCAAACCTATTCCTGAGGCTGGAGGTGCAGGCTCTGACAGAGATGGCAACTGCTAAACAGTCACTTTTCCTATTGTTAGAGCAATGGGGCTGAAAGCCTGTAAATGTAGAAACAAACCAGCCCTTGTGTTTGTTCCATGCAGCTCCCAGCTCAATTGCACTCTATTGTAGTGCTCTAACCAGTGACACCAAACTGCTCCACACTGAATTTTAGTCATGAGAAAAAAATTTAAATCTCAAACATTTTCTTCTCATTGACTTTTAACATTACATGAACTTAGTGGGAGAGTTTTTGCTTTGTCAGCTAGATACAGGGCTTTTAAAAATGGACAATTTCTCCTTACTCCAATATTTGCCATGTAATATTGGATCTCCACACACAGGGGTACATTTGAAGCCTGAAAAAAAAAGCTCCTCATTGCTTGCTTGTACATCTAAAATTACCCATTCACTTCTTGATAGCTGAGAGCACTCAAGCATGGCAGTTTTATGACATTCTCTGCAGCTTTATATGCTTTGGTTCTTCCAGAAACAGCACACACATGCTAATTAGCACAATACTGCTCCATAATAAGTATTGAGCAGTCAAGTAATGTATACTTTAAAAAATATCTTTTTCCTTTTTGAAATTTCTCAAGCCTCAGGATGTTCCAGTTTCCCTTTCCAGTTAAGGTGTGTCAGGGAGCAGTGGGGGCCTCCCTCATCTTCTGACAAAGGGATGATATTTAGAGCATCACTCTATGAATGAGAAAAAGACAGTTCTGTCAAACTGACATTAATTTTGTTTTAACTAAGATAACATTTCAGTTGGTATTTTTTTACTCTGAGAGCTCTGTAAGAGTCATCCTTGACAAGCTGTTCATACAAAAAGAATTGTCACTGTCTTAGTAAATTCATTATAATTTTGATGCCTTAAATCCAGGCTGTTCCTGTAAGGCAAAACTTGTCATTGAAACTGGGTTCTGGTAAAACCAGCAAGTTCTGATGGCAGCTTAAACATTTAGAGCATTAGCACATCCAGGTGGCAGGTCAACTTCAGAGTGTATTTGCAACTTGAGTTTTGAAATGTATAGAAAAGCTAGTTTTCCTTTCCTTTTCCCCCTCAGGTACCCAAGCTGCAGTTTTCTTCAGCAGTTTTTCAGCTAGAATATTTGGGCATATTAGCACTGAGTTTTATTACATTTAGACCCCAAGCAAGCACACAGAGCCCAGTTTCCATGCACATGAGAATAAACCAATTTTAAACTGTATCTTCTTCAAAATCTTCACAAATTTTGTTTCAGTTTTATTCTGAAGCTGTTTTTCAGAGACAGAAGTTGAAGTGGCTCCCTGCATTGTACTTGGCAGGAGAAACCACTCAGTGAATGAAACCCTCGATTTAGGTGAAATTCAAAAACACAAGGTAGATCAGAGACACATCCTGCCAGATGAGGAAACTGTTGATCTGCCACAGAAGCCAAGACACTGTGTACTTTTCCTGCGAACATTGTAAAGGAATACCAGCAACAGTTCTGGGCCCAAAGGGACTGAGTCAGCAGAAGAGTGACAAATTTAGATCGTGCTGAGCGAAGGAATCCCTCTGCAGGGGAACAGCTGTGACAAACAGTGCTGAGCTGAACAGGAAGCTCCAAACAAACCCAGGAGGCTGATGGGCATATTGTATGCTCTGAGCACCAGGAGGAGGCCATGCAGGAACACAGGCTTGTTGAGCTTAAGCAAAAGTGCAAGATAGCAAGGGGAGCTGGATGAGTTAGAAAATCAGAATCTACTTCAACTCACCAAACTAGTCCTTTTTGGCATGAGACCTTCTCTCTCAAGATCTCCTTGACTGAGAAGGAATAAACTTCTTCAAGATACTGGGAAACTAACAATGAAACTGTGATGGGAAGGGGCAAAATGTACTCAGGCCTCTAGCTGGAAATAGGCAGTGAGAAGTGGGTCCACAGCCACGTCTCTGCAGCTTCCCCTGGCACCTGAGTTCAGTGCTTGCTGCTCTCCTTTTTCCCCATTAACAAGACCCTAACCAAAACTCCTTTACAACACTAATGCAGTGTGATGATAGATGTTGTACTACCCTTGGACAAAACATACTCCTCAGTGAGACAACAAAGGCATCCAGCATTTTTATTTGGTCTGGTGCTGGTGTGAGCTGTGGGCACCTCAGAGAAAAGCTCTGCTCTGAGGGCTTGAGGACCAGGATAATGGCTGAAATTAAAAGCAAACAAATAAAAGAAAACCCTCTGCAAGATTGAAAATACAAAAATGGTTACAAGTGAGATAAAACAAGCTCCAGCCAGACATCCAAATTCTGCTATCTCCCATAGCAGTGGCTGAGAACAACATCTGCAAGGATGTGTTTGGTCAATGTTTGTGCTCACTGGATTTGACAGCTTTCTTTCTGCCTCTACTGCTGCCCGGAGCAGAAAGCAAGCAGAAAGCAAGCCTCCATCTCTGGGCATTTCTGCTCAGTTACTGCAGTATGGACAGATAATTCAAAACACTCATCACCTCCTTTTCAGTGTTCAGCACAAGTACAGAGATTTATAGGATCTATCAGATTTTGGGGGCATTTTTTTTTCTTTTCTTTATCTACACATTTGTATATGCATTTGTGTATTTCAAATAAAATAATTTCATGTTTTGACTTTTGTAGACTCCTATCCCTAAGAGCTCTATCAGATGATATAGCAGCATTTATTACAGTACTTGCAGCATGAAGTGCAGGTCTGCCCAAACCACCCCAAAAGAGTTTGTGAGCTCCTGAAGCTGCTGTTGGGCTTGCACAGACATCTCCAGGGACAACTGCTGGGCAGTTACCTTCCCCAGCTTTTCCTACAATTATGGTACAAGCTGAGCTTCATTAGAATCACATACAGTTGGTTCTAGATTACTAGTTTTCCTCCCTTTGGTCAGCTTTCCCAGAATGGAAACCCCAGTTCTGCAGCATGAGAGAATATTACCTTTGGAATTGGGGTCTGGTTGCATATTTTCTTCAGTTTATAGTCAAATTGTAAAACTGCATTTTAATACTTAATTTTAAAAAATTAAAAATAATAAAAAATAAAACGGTTTTGGTTGCCAGGGCAACTTAGATTCGAAATATAAATTAAAATCCTCTCTAGTTTAAACTCCAGACCTGCAAAGTAAGTCACTGTGTTGTTGCCCAAGCACCTAAATTTTAGCACTGAAGAAGTGAATGCACTCATTCAGGGGAAGGCAGTCACTGCTGACACACCCATCTGCTCACCAGAATCCAAATCTAGTTTTGTGAGATCTCTCGTGTTCAGAGCCACCATTACATTACAGCTGACTGCTGAAAGCCTGCAAGAAGGGAAATCATTAGCTAGGTAGAAATAATATGGAACCATACTATGAAATCTGCTTTTTCAGGCATGTAACTCAGCTGCAGGGGGCAAAGATTTACTGCACTCCTTGCAGCGGCAGCCAGCCATCCAGACTGGACCACCAGCAAACATCTGGCCACAGGAACATTGCCTGGTGGCCACCCACCTGCACAAACTGACAAAATATACACGACAGAAGTGAACCCCAGAAACAGCTTGCAAAGGATTGAAATAGAAATTTGAAATAAGCCAGTCTTAACAGAAAGCTTCAGTAGCTTGTTAAGAAAAATAAAATTCACTAGATCCGTTTCAAATCCATTCTTCAAACAGCTGCAATTTCTTATCTGCGAAATCTCGCTGGGTTTCCCCTCCCATTTTGTTTGGTGCTTGTTAATGAGGTTACGGCGCCATCTCCTGGAAGATCACAACTGGTTGTGCCCTGAAATTTTCCATTTCGCTGTGCCCACAGAACCAGCTTACACAATAGATTCTGGCATGACAGGGCAGCAACCTGAAGGAACTGGATGGGCAAAACAAGAAACTGCTGGCCTTTTTTTTCTTAGTAGATATACTGCAATAATGAGCGCTGCGAGAGAATGGAGAGGTTGATTTTATCTCACACTCCACTTTTAAGAGGCAATGTGAGATTTATTATTATAGAATCAGCACTGGGAGAGCACAAGCCTGCTCAAACAGATCTGGCCATTCACTGGTTCAAATAATGAAAATGAAAGGGCTTCTGGTCCAAGAGGTACATGTACCATTTGGTCAGAGGGTACAGAACCCAAGGTCCAAAAGCTTAATAACACCCCTTGATGAAATCAAAATACCTCCAACGATTTGTTTTTTAGATTTGTGTTTCACTGCTTTGCAAAAACACTGAGAAACTATTAGCAATAAAACTACTTTCATATAAAAAGGGCCATTGTCAGAGTTAATTTTAGCTTTTTTAAAAAATAAAATATTACTTAATGGTTTAACAGTTAGCATTGGAAAAACACCCAAGAATTGTCCTTTTAATCAGATGATTGATGTAACTTCTACAATTGCAATGCTGATCATCCAGGGGGAACAGTAACTTCAAAAAAATTAAAACACCAAAAGATGAAAAACCCAGAAAGACCCATCATTCTCAGATATATGTGCACACATATGCATAGATAATTAATGGAGATTTTAAAGTGTTAGAGAGCCACTTGAACAAGCAGAAGACATTAATCAAGACTTACTAGCAAGCAGGTATTTTGATCTTGCAGCTATATGTGATATTAAGTCCTAGGCGCTTTGCTATATTTATGGAGCATTCTGAAAACTTTGTTATGGGGCATAAAGCATATCGTTTATCAGCCTAGGGTTACTACTGGCATTATCAAGAAGAAATAATAGTTGTTTCCAGGACAGAAGAAACAAACAAACAAACAAAAAAATACTTAGTTACTTAAAACACTTTTCATTCATTAAAAGGCTTCAGGGCTTGATATTTAAGGCTCTTCATGAAAAATGCAAAAATAAAAAATTATAGTGATTTTTATGATCTAAGCAATGTAATATAATAGTCTTGGGCATCATGGCTCCCTGCAGAAAAATCCCAGTGCACTAAAATTTTATTCAAAAATTCTGTCAAAAGGGTAACTTGGGTTTACAGAAATACCCTATACACAACACGTCATCTTGTGTTTGAGCACAAAAATAACCTACAGCACTGTGCTGTATTCACCAGCACAGGACAGTGTATTTACTGGTACAGGCAGGCAGAAACAGCGGGATCTTCCTTTGGCAAAGGCCACTGATGAGCACTGACCTCACAGCAAATAGCCTCTTCTTCAGCCACATGACCAAGCAGCTCTAAGAACAGATTTATCAAAGAAGCTCCCGATGTTGTTCTCAGATACTGTTCTTTTAATAAACCTATTTCCAGTACTTTGTCAAAGAAATAGATGGTCTTCAAAATGGAGTGCATTACGCATCACATCTCTGTAGTCAAACATGCTGTCCTGCATGCCAACCTCAGACATTTTCCTGGGGCTTCCATGTTTCTCCAATACCTGCTCATGTCAGAAATGAATGTGTTTTTATTGCTATAGGCTGAAATCTGAACAAAACTACAGAAAAGTATGCAGGATTTAAACAAGGCAAGCAAGACTGGGTTTTGTAGTGACAAAAAGCAAACAAACATTGACAATAAGAGACATAATCTGTTTACAATCCTAAAGTGCAGGTGTTGGAACATTTCTCTTATAAACAAAAACTACAGAAGCTAAGAAACAACATTGTGACATTTAAGGCTAACTCTGCAAATAAATACCTAAATTTTGTATTATAGTTTTTGCCTTCCCAAAGCAGTATCCAGATAGATTGCTCCTTGATGTGTTCTAAGTATTGCTGTACTTTATAACACTGGCAGGTCACTTTCTGAAAGGAGAGAAGTTGTCTCCTTCGAAGCTAACTGAAACAGATTGCTAAGTAAGTCAGCAAACAAGTATATATTTTTATTTTAAAAAAGCAGCATAAGCATTCTTGATTTGAAATCATATTTATTCACTAGACCATGTTAAAACTCAAAGAAGATGAACACAGACTAAATGCTCTCCCACTTTCTCTTCAGCACTTCTGAAGATGGGAAGTAGGAAGAAAAATCTGACTTGATTCCTGCAGAATCTTTCAGCTGATCCTGGAAACTGTGCATTATGGTTGTTTGCTTTACTTCATTAGATGCCATAACAGCATTTTAAGGTTCCTCCTTGGAAACAGATTTATTGGAATTATTAAAGGTATTAAATCCTAGTTTCAGCTACTAACTGCTGCCAGAGGATTTTTTAAAAAATTACATTGAGGTGAATTCTCCAAAAGAAGATCCATGAGGCTAATTTTTAGGACAAACCTTCACTTGAAATGTAATTGTGCACTTACTAAAATTACAATTAAAAATATATGTAAAAAGTTGAGTATTGCATCCTTGTCAAGCAAACTGGACAGACCTGCAGACAAGCACTACTCTGCTACCTCAAGCAAAACAAAGCTTCTGTACTTGCACTTAATGACCCATTGAAATATGAACTGAATGATGACATGACATCAACCCCACTTCACAAGAGCATATTCTGATCAGCATTCACACTACACACAGCCATGGACCTTCACTGCACCTGGGCTCAGAAACACACTGTGAAATAAGCTCCCAAGTTCTTTCTGCAATACAGAGTGCACCTTTCCTACATGGTGTGGCTGTATGCTTTTCACCCTTCCACGTGCTGACATACAAGAAGAAAATAAATCCCAGCCTGTTGCCAAACTCTGCACTCTTTCCAATCCCGGTGACAAAGACAATTGGGTAACCTATCAAATATTGTGTTGCTTACTAAGCTATGCAGTCTTGCAGTAATAAATGCCTATTGACACCAGTATTAAGAAAAACAGACCAACAAATATGAAACCTTTGCCAAACAGCACTACAATGCAGATTCACCTTTGTATGTGATAGCCTGCCTTTGTCCTTATTTTAAGTTTCCTGAAGCAGCCAGGTGCAGCCACTCAACAGACCTGAAATAACTAATTCATAGACAATCAGAAATTTTTACTATTTCAGAAAATGTTTTGTCTTTACATGGTCCTTGATGAATCCAACTGTTTCAACCTTAATACATGTGTTCATACCATTCAAAACATTTTCTCCATGTATATATTACCTTTCCATTTTTCTTGTACAGCCAAAGAATGACGGGATATTCAAGGCTGAAAGCCACTCAAATTAATTCACATTCAGGAATCAAATACCAACACCATTACAAAATTACACAATTGTGGGGGTTTTTTCCTCTTATTTTCAAAAGTTTGGAGTGAAGAACTGCAAAAATAATTTGTCATCTCCTTAGAAAATGACCTACGGCTAAGGTAAGGTCACTGTCAGAACAGTGTATAATCTTCCATGTCAAACAACTTTTTAATCTTTATATTGGCTACCTGGAGATACACATATTCTTATCATTTTAGTAGAGTTGAACTCAACCCACTTTATTGCCCAAACTGGTACCAAAAGCAAAAGCAGCACAGAGTTTAGCATTTAATTTTGGCTGCCCCCTGCCAAGGTGTTAAAATCAACCATTGCTGCTCATCTGCATCTTCTGTTCTTCACTTCAATTCTGATGATGAGATGGTTTTTGCAAATAAGTCACATTTCAAACCAGTCATGGATTTTCAACCTACACTATTAGGAAAAACAAGAACTCCATAGAGCCCAGTAATTTTAGTATATTTAAAAAGACTCATTTGATCATCTCCACATTTGGAAAAAAATATGGTAATGTTGTTAGACTTTGAAAAGGAGTTGATGATGGGAAATCCAATTTCCCCTTTCTGTCAAATGTGGCTGACATTTCAAAGTTGCCAGCTGTGGAGAGAAAAGAACCTAAGTAGCTCCTACCATACATTCCATCAGTAAGCAGAATTCAGCTGTTACAATTCAAAACACCTTACTGGCAAGCTGGGCTAGAATTTTAGATCATTCAATACAGTGTGAGCATTCTGAAACTGAGGGGCAGGAGAAAAATTTCCATGAAGCCACATTCATGGAATTCTGTGGAACACATCATTTTGTTTTGTCCCTAGATAATGTTAGGTATTTTCACTGCAGAGAGGAAGGCTTGGGCTATGAATGCTCTCAAAAATAACATTCAGTTACAAGTAAACATGGCATCTCTGCATGAGCTCCCTCTGGAGAATGGATACTGCATGCAATAAATGAAAACATTCTCTTGCACAATGGAAGTATCATCGATACAGGAGACAAGCCCTGAGCCTTCTAGCATACAACCTTAGTAAGGACTGAAGAAAAAGTCTTCCAGAAGACTCCATATTACAACATCAAGAATCCCCAGGAAGGGTGGCATCCTAAGTAACAGTAATCAGATGTTTAGGAGTCCAGTAATTGTTCAGTTGAAGAGAAGAAAGGCTGGATGCTGAATAGAAATTACAGTCATATAGAACTGGGGTTTTTTAATCTATTAATAAAAGAGCAGTGGAAAAAAAATAAAAGGCAAATTTCTTCAGTAGGAATATTTTTACTGCACTGAACCAAGTGACACAGCTTACTTCCTAAAGTCTTCAGCAGCTTTATTAAACTGACTCAGAATTGTCAAGTGGGAGGAATCCACCTAAGAAGGGAAATAATTTCTGCACAATAAAAGAAAAAAATAATTAAAATATGACAAACCCAAATATAAATTCTTTCAGAAAAAAAGTATTTTTTCAAAATTACCACACAGTTTTATCAAAATACTCTTTTTAAGAAAAAGAAGCAAAAACTACCTCTTTGTGCTCTGGGATCACAGGCCACCACTTGCCCATTATTTTTTTCTTTCCCTTCTCTATTTCTCATTCTTCAAAAACATCAAAGGCAGACCACAGAGAAAATTATTTTAAATTAAAATAATCTCTTTGGAATTGTTTTTTTCTCAGCATAACAGTTTAGTTAACATCTTCCAGCCAGTGTCCAGCATTATTCTTAGAATCATGCTTTTATTCTGTGGTTCAGTGTCATGCTCTAAACCACAACACACAGGTGAACATCAGCAGAAATCCTTTGTTTGTTTTGGGGGATGGATGTCCTTTCTGAAAGAAGCTTTTTCCTGATTTAAGATTATATGGAAGTATTAAAGCCTCATGGGGTGGAAATAAATCTAAAGTCTAACTCCATACCAAGACAAAATTGCCTGATTCTCACAAAAGCCTCATTTGCAGAAAGCTCCCCTGTTTCACACTGCTCATGGAAGATTGATTTACTTCATTACTCTTAAAAACTCCATCTCCAAACTCAGGTACAATGAAAAATTATAAATGGATACTGATGAAGAAGGTGGATTTAATGTGAGAGTTGTAACTATACCCAAGAGCTCTTCTAGGGCAGGGAGCAACACTTGCTGCCAGAATTTCTACCTGCTCATGTTCAGTAGTGCAGCACTCAAATCTTCCCATCACATAGCAAGGAGGAATGAAAGAGGGGGGAAAAAAAGTAATAAACTGACTACTATTTTTCTTTTTTTTTTTCAGAATTAATTTTAAGAACAGCAATAACAAAATAGACATTTTATCTGAAGTTTAGAGCAACAGGGAAATAAAACCCAGAGGCTGCAGGTTTATCTGTTTGGCAGAAACAAATATTATTTCAGTCAGAATGATAAGGACTCACAAAACAAAAACAACCCACACACACACATCCAAGGCCACAGGTTACTTTGCTTTTAGAAGTGGGGGTAATGGAGGAGAAGTACCAGTATGTATGAGAACAGTTGCTAAATCCCTACTACTGAGTACACCAGTACAGGGTGAACTTGTTATTGAGCATATCTGTTAAGGCAAATATGATAGGAGCAGATCTGGAGTTTTAATTCCTAACTTGGAGTTGATGAAATTTAAATATAATCCTTCATTCAAAGGAAGCAATGCTGTTTACATGGCTATGTGCTGCTTTGTACACCTCAAAAAATACAAGTGGAGTAGTACAGCTCTCTTTATTTTGTCAACTGCTGTATTAGATGCCATGCTTGGAAAGAAAATTATATAAAAAATAAATTTACATGATTGAAGTGCAGCATTTTCGAAGTATTTGTAGGTTTCAATTTCTAATTTTAGAAAAAAACTCTTGTAAGGATGGCGAGTTCTTTCACTGAAAAACAGAGCGTGACGCATTTTTGAGATATAAAAATATTTTAACCCAAGAATCTACAATGTGAGGACTGGCCAACCATTTATATATTATGCACAAGCTTGTTAATGTGCCTCAACTGTCTGTGTGCAAAGCGACAAAAAATACTAGAGAAAGTTCTGATTTTACCAAACATCCTAAGAGTAGCCTTTGAGAATGCTGGTTTGTGTTTTAGTGAGAGAAATTTCCTATTTCAGTTTCAAATACTCAGCATTTAAAAAACAGCTACAGGTATTTCTGACATCTTCCTTAAGAGAATTACATGAACGTAATTGATCTAAAAGCATAAACACACCAGATTTATACAAGTACTTGGATATACAGAGGGAAAACCAAAGAAAACTTTCAATCTAGTGATCCAGTGAAACTGAGTGGAATTTCAACATCTAACGTAGTTAGATTTTGTAACATGGATAAATTATCTCAGTAATTATGGTGCAGTTACAATCTTTATGAGATAGTCTTCCCACATGACCAAAATAACTGCTATGTGGAGACAACCACTCTCAGAATTTCTGCAATTTACAGAGAAGACTTAGTTCTTATGTTTCCACCTGCTTTGTCAGTGGTCAAAGTGAAGATTACTCTTCTGCAAGAAAGCATTCACAAGGTAATAGAGCTCAAGCTTCCCTTCTGTCTTTAGGCTTGCTCCACTGTAAAGTACTGTAAAGCAAAGTGAAGATGATCTGCCTCCACCACATCAGCTGTTTGTTATGGTAGTGCAGAAGCACACACAGATCTCTCAACGACAAATATTCTGTTCACTTACCATTGTCACCTACTCCCTTTTCCTGTTTTAGCCTCATGGTTCATGTTTATCATACCATTCTCACATCTAACTTTAGATCTATAAAACATTTTAATATACTTTGAAAACTTAACACAAAAAGTTCAAAGATTAGTCTGACAACTAATTAGTACAACCGATTCTTAATTAGGAGGCCTGTATATTGCTGCAATTGAAGTAGATGATTTATACAGTAAGATAGCATATACCTAATTCACAGTGATTTTTCTACTGTATGGTTTCTCTCTAGTCATCCCACTCCTTTTCATGACATTTAGATATGTTGGTATGTTTAATCTCATTTATTTCTACTTCTAGAAGACAATTGTTACATTAGTATGAAGACTTTGGAAACAGAGAAAGCTACATTTTCAAAAATTTCTACAGCATTAGAATTGTTACTATTGAATGAGTTCATAGACTTCTTTGTTCAGGTCCTTCTATTAAGGTAAAATGTACCAATATCTCCTTAGCTTTTCCCAAGCTGCAAGCATGTAAGGTGAAGATCTGCCCCCAAGCCCCAATGCTCACAGGAAACTGTCTCTGAGGTCATAAAAATGAATGCATTTTCAGTCCCGTAGCAGCTTATGCCACGTACCCACATAACAGGTTTCCAAAATATCAAACTAGCTAAAAAAGACCAGTTAACTAAAAAAATTCAAATTCATATCTGACTTTGGGAAAAAAAGACAACTAAGCAGTTGCATAAAACAAGTAATGAGGCAGTGGTCCCTGATCATTTTATTATTAAATTCCCAAATCCAGTTCACTGTGGGACTGCCAGCTCTCCAGTTATGGTTCATTTCTAAATTACCCCATTGTATCCACAGAGGAATGTTTTCTTCTGTTTGCTCTCTATCTCTCTCCAGCCCTTTGGCCATTCCCTGTTTCCTGTCTCACCAGAATACTGTATGGCACTTGCAGCATTGCAGCCTACTGGTGGTGCCACGTGCCAGAACAAAATGATGGTCTGGCAACACTTGTCTAGGTAACACCATATATTAGTGCCTTAACAAAAGCTGTCAGATGAAGAATAGGAGATAGAATCCACTGAAGAAACTTCCTTCACACTTTTATAATAAAAGCAAAGTTGAATGCCAAGTTCGGGAACCACTGAGCAGCTCTTGTTGTCTCTGCTCATTTTACCTTCATCTTGTTTCCTTCCAATCTCATGGTTTGTCCACCTTAATTCCAGTGGATTCAGTCGTTGGGAATGAAAACCCATGAAAACTGCAGAAACTGTCATGTTTACTGTAAGACTATCTGCAAGGTCATATTACTGGCATTTTAAAAAGCCAGGTTAAGACAACAAACCTTCATTCATCCCTTCCTGTCTGAATGGCCTGTATGTCAAAATACCTGAAAACTGCACTGATACAGTAGAACTTGTTTTAACTTGCATTACGAATAAACTGCACATGCTGTTTTACAGACAATATATATTTGTAAACTTGCTCATGCAAAATTAGTGTGCACAACAGGGATACTGGTTTTCTAATCCCCACATCTGTAAAAATGACATTTATGTCTGCTCTTTTTGAACTGTGCCCAAACTCTCTTTTTAATATAATAAATCTTACACATAATTCATCTGCCAGCCAAACCAATTTATGAAGCTGAAACAAAAAAGAATAAAAAGTTATACAAAAAAAATGGTGCACCTGGACACTTGATTCCCACCTCCCCCCATATTGTTTACAAGTAGAAAAAATGACTAAAAGAAAAAAAAATCATGGTCACAAAATTTCGACATTTTAATCCTAAACATTACAGGGCAAATGGATGTTGGAATTTATTTCCATACACCACGAGTCAACTTTTTAATTCCCAAATGTGGCCAAATCCACTAAAACAAGAGTGGTTAAACTCTGGACTATGGAAATACATTTCTGGAATAAATGCTAGAAAAGCAATTATGGGAAAAGCCAACTGTCTCCATAAAGGTAAATAAAGTGGAACAATGTGTAGATTAGATACTTTTTCTGTTTCTTACTCATAACCTGTCAATTCAGTGCATCATATGGTTCAACATAATGGTCCCCATTAGACAAACATCTAACTAGTGTCCATTGATTCCAAGTTAGTGGATGATGAATCTTTTTGGATACTTTCAAAGATGGCTGCCAGCTCAGGGTTAGAGCTTATCTGTGACTGAAATTCACTCATTAATGGACTCTTCTCTGCTTCTGGAATGGTTAGAAGTGCTGCTACAGCTCTCATAGCAGATCGTTTTAGTTCATCTTGCTTTTCAAACTCCTGTTTCACTGAGTTTGCCTTTACCTACAGAAAAAAGGAAAATATGTTTGAAACTTTACTCAACCCTCCCTCTATACAATCTTAAAAAATGTACCTTACAAAAAACATATTTACTGTCAAAATTATCTATGCTCTTAAAAAAAACAACCAAACAAAAATACCCCCAAAATTTTTTTAGCAGAATTTTTACCAGCAGTTTACAAATAGACTGAAGCTCTGACACGGCAAGGTAAGCAGAAAAAAAGTTGTAAGCTGCCAAGCCAACCACAAATCAAAGAAACTATAGCAGCCAGCCTTTAAGCTAGTAAGGTCAGTAAATGACTTTAAACTGCTATTATCAGAGTACTCCCAGCTTCCAGAGGACAGAACTTTTTAAAAAAGCTGACTTTCATTAGAATAACTGCTTAACCTTCTGTTGTTATTCTCTAAGATATTTCAGTGCTACAAACATAAATTATAATTAAAGGCAGTCAATTTTCATTATGTGAAATAAAGCAGACTAGAGTAATGGAAAAGCAAGGTAAATCAGGCAATAAATGACTGTCAGAGCATGCAGGTGAATCAAGACCAAGCAGGAATGGAAGGAGACTAACTACAAAGATCCAATAATCCTCTAATATAAATGAAGAAGAGGTGGGGTAACTGACAAAATCTCTAGCAGAAGTCTTGACAAAAAGTCTAACAAAACAAACACTACTTTACACTGCCTTTATCGGCCAAATGCTTGTCTGAAACAACATCATCATCGGAAGTGAGATAAACTCTCAGTATTCCAGTTTCAGATTTACAAGTTGCCCAAGTGGCAGCTGAATTGTTAAGTAACAAAAGAAAATGCATCAAAGAAACAGAGGATTTTTTAAAAGAAGCTTACAGATCTCTCTCCATCTGTAATTTAAATACATTTAACACTTGTAAAAGAGATCCATTCATTTCTAAACTAATTATCCTCTCTACTGCAGCTTATCAACCGTAACTCAGGAAACGCTGCAGCAGTACAAAGGTATTCTTTTAACACAAGTTCATTTATATTTCTATAAGAAAACACAAACCAATGCATTTAAATAAGCTGAAATACCTTAGTTGTACACGTAGCACGCAGAGGTTCAACGAGCCTGTCCAACCTCTGCAGCACCGCGCTCGGACAAAGGGTAGACAGTCTCACCAGCATTAAAAAGGTCAGCATCTGGGGTGAGGAAAAATCCAATTCAACAACAGTTATGCCTGGCACATACATGGAGATATATCTCTCACCATGCTGTGTAACCTTTTGAACAGTCACACTTTAATTAAAATGGCAAATGTAGTGAAGTACTTAAGCATATGAAGTAATATTTTCACCATTTCAGTCTATTAATTATTTGAAATATTTTGACAGTCACTGCTTTCAGAGAGAAAAATGACAGCTAACCTTAATATCATAGTGATCCTTCAGGCCATCTTCAACATGGTTTAAGAATTCAAATATATCTAGTCTATCCAAACAGCTATCCAATAGAGTATACATGCACTCAAAAGCTGCTTTCCTTATGTCCAACCCATCATCAACTGTGTGCTTAAATGGTCCCATTTCCACCTGTCAGTGAATAAAAAAAAAAAGTTAAGTAATACACTTTTAAAAAATCACCTACTTACATATTTAGCATTGTTTTTCTCAGTTATCTTACCTCTCTGATTAATTCCTTTCTGACTTTAGTTTCATTGTAAAGATGAGGAAGCACAGTATCTAAGAGGTCCCTTATCAAAGATGGTTTATTGTGGGCAGCTGAATTAAAAGTCACTAGAGCTACTCTCCTGACATTGAGATCTGGGTCCTCCAGAGTTTTCAGAAAATCACCTGCAATCACATACAGAAAGAAAGCAACCTATGAGGATCTTTCACATTTGCCACTTTTAAAATATTTTTGCTTAGTTTTAAACTTAGAAAAAGACATACTTAGTGCAGGAGTTATTTTAATGTAACAGACACCTGCTATTTCAGCATGATTACACAAATAAAGGATTAATTATCATCATATCAAAGCTATTAATATAATGGTTATATAGTACTTCATATAATGAAACACCAACAAAATAAACTGCCATCACAATGACTTATAAACTTTCTTTTCATATAAATTAATGAAAATTACATTTAACCTTTCATTTTTTCCATTTATTAAAATTCTCTCAAAATATGCACTGGAAAACCAATTTCATTTTCTGCAGTTCAGGAGTTCCAGAACACCTCTCAAGGAAACTACAAACGTAACTGATTTTTTAACCCTCAAACTGGCATATACTGAGAATGCCTAAATTATTATAAAATTGGCCTACTCAGTATATATTAATGTAGCACCACCTCTCCCATGCCTCCCTACCTTTGGGCATTTTTAAATTAGTTTCTTCTATACTTTTCTAACACAGCTGTATTAAAAATAAATGGCTGCAAGAATATATCCTCAAACAAAGTGACTCTAACCCCCACCAAAAAGCTGGGTAACAAAACTCAAAATGACTGAGATTTTTAAAGTACTAGATTCTGATAGCTTTTTGACTGAATAATCAATAAATATTTCCAGAAACCAAAGGGGCAAGGCGAAGGGGAAAAACCTACAAACATAATTCTTGAATATATTACTTAGAAAACAAAAAAGCTTAGCGATGAAAATAACACACAGTAAACTCACTTCATTTCCCTATAAATAAAAACCTTGCCCTTTACAAAACTTTATGCTTTAAATCTTTCTCTCCTATTAGGTTAAGAAGCATAGATCATGTTTTTACAGATCTTTACACCTGTAATTAAACAAGCATAGAACATTCATAACATCTTTAAAAAAATCTACAATACTTTGTTATACAAATGCAAAAATAAAAAAGCCACAGCATTGCAAAAGTCTTTGTCATACTGATGTTGCACTGAAAGCTCTGATTACCTTACTCCTGTATAAAAATACACACAATTCCAAATGCTTTCAGACTACAAGCACTACAGAATCATAACAACCTATATTTACAATTCAAAACCTGGTAATACTCAGAATAATTCACACAAGCATACATGTCCTAAGTGGCTGAATGTCAAATATTTCCAAGACCACATTTCTTGGTAAATATAGTACATCTTATTAAATCAAACTGATATGATTTGGCAAAAACATGGAAAGCTTTTGGATCTCATCCTGCTAAAAACATTAGCTTCTTGTTTTGCCCATCACAAAGTCAATACATAGAATTTTTAATGACATAATTTTTACTGCTCAGAATTTAAATAAATTAGTGTTAATAGAAATAATTGGCTACTATGGAAACATCTTGTAACTCTTCCAACAGTTATCATTAACAGCTAATTCTAGTATCTTCAAAATACTTATTTCTGGTAACACAAAAAGAAAATTTAAATATAATTCTCTTGCCTGAAAACATAGAAGCTGTCAGGATAAGTGGAGTACTTACCTATGCAGTTCTTCAAGAGTGGGTCTATGGGTTGAGGATGATCAGAAATAGTGAACTTAACAGCAGTAACCACTGAACTTCGAGCATATGAGGACCCTAATATGAAACAAAAGTGTGAACATGAAAGATTAAAACACAACAACAGAATCTAAATCATGCTCAATACCACTCATTCCTCTTAGACTTCTAATACTCTTAAGAACAGCAAACAAGAAATGCTATTTATTGCTAGCAATGCAACATATAATTCAAATAAATCTACAGAAAGAATATTTTAAACAGGGGAAAAATACCATAACATTGTAATAACCATGTAATGTTATCTCCTATAGAAAATGTGAGCAATAAGCCTATTAAAACAGATTATTTATGATCACACATCGGCCTACAAAAAAATTCTCCCCCTTACAGCAGAAGCACATGAAGAAAAAACGTGAATACAGTTCTTGATATGAGACTGATTCATTATGCACAAAAATCTTTCCTAATTCTTAAGAATTTCAGAATCCTTATCTAAAAATTAGGAATATAATAGCTGACATGAAAAGGTCAAAATGTTGCAACTGGTTTGTTAATTTGTCCCTTAGTCAACCATTCTCCTTCTCCTTCAAGTTTACAGCTGTGTCTTAAACATAAAACATACCACTGTTAACAGAAATATAACGTCTGAAAGCAGAACACAAGTCATTTTTGTTGTGCATGACTAACAACTTCTAGTAAACACAAAAAACCTTAACCTTCTATTGTTGGGGGAACGGAGTAAAACTTCAAGACACAACATTTAAGCAAGTAATTTGAAAAACTAGATCCGTTTTTAACAGGTATCATAAAGCCATCTGCTCCAACACATACATGCATTACTACTCCTCACCTGATGCCAAGTATCCCTTGAGTCGTGGAAGCAGAGTCTCTGGGTCTATCAACGTAAGCTTGCCCAAGCATTCAGCAACAACATTCCTCGTACCCTCTTCTGCACATTCACAGTGTTTCAGGAGTAAGGCCCAGATGTTCTCAACATATGGTTTGAGACCAATCACTGACGCAGAGCTAATTATTTCTTTCAAGGAATGCAGAAGAAGGTATTGCCTCTTAGGCTGACTGGTTATTTCTTGTAGGACAAATGGCAGATACTCAGGAAGATTGCCAACACTAATACTGCCTAAGGCGTATGATGCCGCTGACTTGACTTCTTCACTAGGAGAAGAGAATGCTTCCAGTATAACAGACTTCAGCTCGATTTGTCCACTTAAGTCAATGTGATGCCCAACTTCCCCGAGAGAAAGCAAAGCCAAAAGACGAATGGAATCTGTGGACCTCGAGTTCTTAACGTCTTGAATGAACTGACCTACGACAGCCGGTCCTTCCTTAGGGCAGGCTCGAGTGAGGGCAGCGACACATTTGGCAATGGAATAGTAAGACTGCTTGTGAGTAAGTGCTGTGCTCTGGGAGTACACTGGACCCGTTAACATGCGCAGTAAATCCATATAGCCTAAATTGTTTGTACCAGTCACAACCAAAGCCTGGAAAAATTCTAGCATGGCACTAAGTGCTCCACCCTGAAGTAGGGGTGATCTTACCAGCCCAATAAGTTCATTGAGAATGGAGCCACTAATCTTTGACAGGGAGGAAGGATATACTTTAGCCAGCGTTGTCAGAAAACTGATGGCCATCTGTGATACGTGCATGTCACTTTCGCTAATCAGAGGTGGAAGCTCATCCAGGACTGCATCAATCATGGCAGCTGTCAAGCTGTCACTGTAATTCTTAATTAAAATATCTAGCGCAGAAAGAGTGCCCAGCTTCAAAGCTCGCTGGTTCTTTCTCAGAAAAGAAGCAAGAATAGGAACTCCTTCCCCAAGGATTGGTCTCAAATCTATCTTCAAAGGAGAACCAGCAATCAATGTCATTGCCTTCACAGTAGTTAACCGAGTGATCTCATTCTTCAGTCTCTCTAGAAAGATCTGAAGTGTACTAGGCAGGTCTGTGCCTAGACTGTCACCAAGGCTACAAATTATTTGACCCATGCAAGATATTGCCCTTTCTTTCACCTCCTGATCAATGTCAGCAGCCTTTAATCTTTTGATTGTACAAGTAAACAAATCTTTGATGTAAGGAGTAGCATCAAAGGAAGTAGGCTGGTCTAAAGGACGAATAACCTTTACAAGTTGTTGGGTAACCAGAAGTGCCTCTGATGTTATCTTGTAAAACGGGTCACCAACACAAGCTACAACTGGAGGTACCAATGCTTGAACATGAGGATGAAAGACTTGGGGAGAATGATTGCAGAGGATCACATACAAACAGGACAAAGCATCTATCTTCAGATTAGAAGAACTTGATTTGTCATTCAGTGAAAAGATTATTCCTGGAAGAAACCAAAAAATGTATTTTTAGGGCAGGTATTTATAGTGTCTGCTAGAACACTTTAAAATTTCCAAAGGAAGGCAGCTATACTGAATTTACACCTTCTGGTTCCCCATGTTTCTGAATGCTTCCAGGCCCCTTTAATTACGTTATTCAACCAATTAGCTTTTAAGCTACCTCCCTCAAATGACATGGGTCATTCAATGGTTTATGACGTATTTTTTTAATTACAAAGAAACTCTGAACCTTTAACATTTTCAACCTTACTTTTCACCATTACTTCAAATTTCAACATTTTAAGTTTTAAAAGCTAAACTATGGAAAATATTTTTCTCTGTTCAGATGGAAAAGAAGGCAGTTTGATTTTGTAATTAAGAATCAAATTAACTTCTTTTTTTTATAAAGAAGAAAAAACCTTTAATCTTCTCTTCAAGATTAATGGAAATATATGACTAAAACATTTATATGGATACACATAACAACTGATTATTTTGCCATTTTCTTTCAAAAGAAGCCACACTTCAAAGCTTTTGCAAAAAACACAGTCGGGACTTCAATATTTTGATGTTTCATAACTTCTCATACCATTTATTACTAAGTATTTAAGTTCATGCTGTGTTTCTCATACCTGGTACAAGTACAGGAACATGCTGTGTTAGGGCTCCAGGTAACACGTTTACTAGCTCAGTCAGCATGTTAAAGCAGCACTGACGAGTCTTCACACTTTTCTCCTTCATCTGTTTGTGCAAGGCTTTAACTATGTTGGGAACCTGTAATCATCACACATCTGTTAAGTGATTCAATAGCTGGCATTTCTTTCATTATTGATCACTGGGGGCATATAAAGAAATATGTGCATCCTAATACCCTGATTTCTCTAGAGAACTAGAGAAGTTGTAGAAACACTGGGAAATGAAGATTCAAAATAACTGCTTTTTAAAAAAAAAGTTATTTAGCTTTGAAAGGTGATCTGCATTAATAAAACTGTAGAGAGCAACAGTTGAAAAGTCACCTAAATAATTCACTTAGATGAAGTTTTCCAGCATTATCTTTTCTATGCTGCAAATAAAATATGTTGCAGCAGATTAAGTTTTATCTTGATCTTATGTTTGGATACAGAATGCAGGAAATAACTTTTGCTTTGGCTATGTGGCTAAATGACATAGGACACGCAACTTTTACAGGTGACTAAACAAATTAAATAAGCACACTTGTACAAGTCAATTTCAGTCAGTTTCTAAGATTGCTGCACTTTTTGGGGCCACTTTACCCAGCTTGCTCTCTATGTTACTACTACAGGACACAGCACACTGAATGAACTATTCTTATGAACTGGGTGCAATTTTACCATGCCTTCTCAAAGATAACAAAAATCTTTACAAATAACCTGACTCTGAAGCATTGTCAAAGGTGTCTCTCCTTGTTCCATTGCATCAGGATCACAAAGCCAACTTTGCACAGGTCGAGTTTGTTTTAAAAGAGAAAGATATGCATGAAAAACATCTGCTTTAACATTCTCTTCACGTTCTTTGAATCTGGCTATTAAAGCAGGAGATACAGTTTTGTAGAATTCTGGAAGCATTTCGTGTCGTGTGCTAACCACAGCATCCAGACATTTAGCAGCTGCACGTCTCACTTTCCAGCTCATGTCATCATCATCACTATATTCATCATCACTCCCTTGAAAAAATAAATTATGCATATGTTCAAGTCTAGACAAGCAAAGCATCAAGTTTTATTTTAAACAATTAAAAAGAACACACTTTTTAAACAATTAAAAAGTTGGGTTCTTTGCATAAGACACACGAAGAAATAGGTTCAGAATTACATTAAAAACCACACATACAAAAAGCCTTCTAAACAGCCTAACTTGTAATTCTCAGCCAATTTTTTCATGCTACCCCACCACGCATATTAATTTAAACTGCAAATAGGAAAAGGAGCTCCCCATCATACTTCCAGCCTGACTACTGATTTAAAGCATATTCTTTATTCATGACAACAAAGCAACAGTGAATACTAGCTGATCAAGATTCAACAAATTATTCTGTCTGCTTCTTTCTAGAGGTAAATCAAACCATACATTGTCCCCAAAAATAACAAAAAGCATAAAATAAGCAATATAGATTTTTCAGGTCTTAAAGCAACAGCTATACAGCTCACTCCTTCCTTAAGTAATGAGAATTTTATGCCCTCAGTTCAGATTACTTGTGTGTCCAAGTTTTCACAAAGCTTGTATCTGGCAATGCTTGCCACCATATTAACAATAAAATACCTTATGCCTTTCAATCTGAAACACATGAATTCTACTGAAAAATACTGAGTCATTTTCAATCTATTCTGATTTTATGCATTAGGTACCAACACATTATAGTGGAAAGTAGTGAGAAGCCTTTCCCATGCAGTATACGTATTTTCAATTCATTAACTGATGTTCTCACTTTATTTATATCATGCTACATGCTTCTGGCTTTTTACACCTTTCAGGTATTTTAAAATATTTGTCTTGTATTTTATGTTCCCGCTCAGAATTACTGATCTCCAGTACCAACATCCTATACTTTTATTCCAGGAAGTGAGTTCATTAGCCATGTTTAAAAGAGGTACAAAATTTGAATTAAAATGCTGGTACTCAGGAGTATTACCATCTACACCAATTCTCCCAGATGGGTGCAAGATCAAAAGCTCATTCTCTCCCCCAAACCAAAAAGAGAACATACCTTGATCATCATCATCACCGCCATCAGCATCCATAGCATTTTCATCTTCATCTTCATCATCATAATTGTAATTAGGATCATAAGTAAGATACTTAAGACAAATGTTTATAATAGTAGATACATGAGGATAAACTTCTTTAGGACACCTGAGTAATATAAAAATACAATCACTGTCAAATAACTTTGAAGTACTAAAATATTCTTAAAAGATTTTGTGTTGAAAGCTGTACTTTGGAGAGAGTAGCCAAGACACCATCAAGGCATCCCTCTGAACTACAGAAATTCAAAGGGAAGGTCAGAAAGGGCAATGCCACTTTGTAACAGGATCTGCTAGACAGGAAGGTTGCAAAGGACTCAGATATGCCTTTGGATACCAATTTTTTATCAGCACCACTGGACACCAATATTATCAGAGTACTTCCCACCTCTTGTTTGCACAAGTAGCCATGGCACAGTAGAAGGCTTGTAGAGTACACACCTAACACACTGCTTAAGAGCTGAGTGACAAGATAGCTATAGGAACTGTTCCAGCTCAAAGCTTGCAAAAGTAATTTGTAGGAAGGAGGCTGTCTCTTGACAGCTTACAACCAAATGACACACTACTAGATCTGAAGAAAGCCTGAAATAGGTACCCATGAATGACTTACCTCCTAACAAAAGATTCAAAGGCTTGAATGCAGTACTCTCGTAGTTCATCATCATCTACATTACAAAACTTTACAACCAAAGGAATTATTTTCTCAAGATATTCACCTGGTAAGATAAAAAAACCAGCTAAGTAATTACTCTCACAGAAAAACTTCAAAGTAAAAGATAATTTATATATTTTTCTTACCTATTCTATGACCTGCTTGCCTACTGATAGCAGCAATACACTGTATATAGGTCCTAGTTGTTGACATGGAATCATTTTTAGACAGTTCTGTCAACAGATGCTCAATGAGGTCAACAAAAACCATATTGCCACAACTCATAACCAGGTGACCAAGAGCAATGATGGTTCTTTTCCTCACAGCAAGTCTTGGGCTGGTCAGCTGGGGGAGCAGACAGGTCAGAATTGAAGGATGGAAGTTAACAAGCAGTCCTCCTTGCCTTAAAACAGACAAAACACAAACTCAAAACCAATTGAATCTAGATAACTTTGTTCATATACTGTAAAACAATCCTTCAAAAATTCCCCAAACATCACAAACATTCCAACCAAATGTTTAAAATTTCAGGTTTTAGAACTTATTAAAAGAAGAAATAGTTTAAAACATAACTTCAAAACAACAAACATTAAAATAAGCTTAAAACCACAGTTCTCAGAAAGTTAAATAGTAATTGATCGACCAATTATCTTCAGTACATTCACTTATTATTTTCTAGATTAAGTTTCATCTACATGTAACACTACCATATTACTTCATATGACTTTGAATAATTTAATTTTAACATTTGGAAAACTGAAGTTCAAGATTTAAGCAGTATTTATGAGCATTCACCAGCATATTAGAAGAGAGATGTTTACCTGCTCAGCATATCAGCCATGATATCCAGTGCCTCCAGTTGAACAGACACATCTTCCTGCTTGGCTATAGCACTAGTGAGACGCCCTGTGATCTTTTTGCAAACATTAGCTGCTAATGCAGAACCTGAAAGTACAACAAAACCTCAGCATTTCCATAATAATTTAAAAATACACCTTTTAATACTAGAGATGATGTTTGTGACTATGGAAAGCAACCCAATCTACATAAAGAAGCTTTTTCAAACCAACAAAACAAGCTTGAACAGCCACTCTGCTAATGTCATGTATGCTCTGCATAAGAGCTGAAAAACTATCTATGTCCAAACATACTAAGCAGGAAGGATTCCCGTCCCAGAAGGTACACACAACAGAGCACTGCTTTTGGAAGGGCAAGCGATGCAAAGTGAAAGCCACAACAAGTCTAGAGCAATATATGAAAGGAGTAAAAGTAAAAATGAACGTATATACTATATGGTAAGGTAAAGCACAAAAGTAGCAAAATAAAATTATTTTGCACAAGAAGTTACTTAAAAATTAAGTACCTGACTGAAATACTACTGAAACATTTGAGAAAGGTGAGAAAATTTATATGCAAAGTATTTTAAAATATAAGTAAAAATGTCTTCATAACAACTTCATAGTTCCCCCTTCCTCTAATTGTCTAATATTGTTTCAAGTAATTATGAGAAGGAACTCCTATCATGGTAACGACTGCCCAGTGGTTAGTACTCATCTTCACCTGCATGAAATTCTTCAAGCCACATTTTGCAAATTTTAATGTGAAATTAATACCATTCCAACCTGTGGTAAATCTAGTTTATATATATTATGGCTCATTCTTAACTACAACTAAAATTAAAACATAACAAATGGACAGTCTAATGTGTTACCATGGAGGCCAAGAAAAAGAGAACAATCTGTGTTTGAGTTGGGAGCAAGAAATAACATGCTGTTTATTTTTATACTAGGAATGTTAATTATATTGAAAGACTTGCCTATATTTTTGTTTGAGCTTTACCTCCACCCAAAAAACTTCTTTTGTTTTGTGTAGGCAAACACAAGAGTAAAAGCTTAAAACAACTGACTTAAAATTAGTTATTTATATAAAGCTTATGCATCTCACTGCTGCTTGATAGAAGCAAGACTTACA
The DNA here is from genome assembly GCF_047830755.1 of Zonotrichia albicollis. Classification (NCBI taxonomy): domain Eukaryota; kingdom Metazoa; phylum Chordata; class Aves; order Passeriformes; family Passerellidae; genus Zonotrichia; species Zonotrichia albicollis. The sequence continues at coordinate 50,174,155 of NC_133822.1, forward strand.
TGTCAATTTTCAAAAGGATATTAAAATGAGAGTGTTTAAATTCACAAGACCTCAGTCTCTAAAAATGTAGTTTCCAAAGCCTGTTTAATAACTCTCTAGTTTCATTCATATGCTACTCTATGATATCAGACAAGCACTTGCGTAAAAAAGTAATGCTATTAACTGAGGAGCTGATCAACATTAGTGTCTCTTCTAGAGGAAAGACTGCCTTCATTTAAACCTGCAGGTAAGACATTCACTAATTTAACAGGCAACTGTCAGAAGCACAAGGTACTTCCCAAAAGAATTCCTAGAAAGTGAGACAAGAAATCAGATGGTTAAGGAAAAATACAGGAGTTGTAATCAATTTAAAGCTTATTATCAACCAAAGACCAAGATGAGATTTAGCTATTACTACAGCCTAGATGTGCTCCAACAGGCAATTATTAAAATAGAAGCTTTTACAACTTGTTATACTGAAGTTCATATTCTCTGAACTTGTTTTCCACATTAATGCAATCCTTCAGTAAAGAATATGTTCTTAAACTAGTAAAATTTGGCAATATAGTCAGAGAAGGAGAAACTGAAAGGGTATTTGTGCCATTTTTTTACCCTAACTGAAACTATTTCCAATGCTGAAACCTCTTCCCTAAAATCTCCAGTTTTTAAATTTTTTTGAATTAGTAAATGATACAACTACATAAAGTCTTTAGTACAAAATGCCTTACCACTGGAAGCAGGGGGAAGTTCTCCAATCACAGTTTTAAGACCAATGCTTGAAATGTCACGTAACTGTTCTTTATCTGAAAGCATGTTTGTACACAGGGTATCTACAATGGTCTCCACTTGATACTCCTTCACTTTACTCACCAGAGGTCCCAGACTGTATAAACAAGAGAAGGGTATTAAATTGGCAACAATATTATTTCAGTATTTTGCATTCAAGTCATAAACTTCAGCTTGGTTTTGGTAGCAACACAAAGCAGAATTTTAAAAACTGAAAACCCTCATCTGGTTGGACTGATAACTTGCCTCCATAAATCTAGTAACAAAACACTTGTTTAGTACATGTTTCTTATTTGGAGCTGGAAATTCATTTTGTATGACTGTTCTGCTTCATTTTCAAAACCACAGTCCTTTTTATTTCTCAGTTCACAACAAGATTTACAACAAAAATTAACCTACCCAGAGCCATCAGTTTACATGCTTGACCATCAGTGTCTGCATAATTCACAAACAAGTAAACAATATTCTTAGTTACTGCATCTTTATTCTATACAACATCTGGATTCAGTCATGGCTCTATGCAGTAAAACAAATCCAAACACATCTTCCATCCCCAAACCTCTTGTAAGTACCCCGTTGCTGTTACCCTTTTTTCCACGTCCAAGAATTCACAGGGGCAAGACCTAATTTTTATAAGAAAATGCCCATCAGAAGCAAAAGGCAGAAAGCAAGAGCACACAGGAGGAGGACATGGACAAGTCCTTGCACTCAAGCACTAGCTGCACAATAGGAACCAGAGTAAGGTTCAGAGTTTTGCCATGAGGGGTTTGTCACCATGTTAGGCAAACCTGGAGCTCCTCTTTCAATGGCCTCGCTCACAAAGCCTGACCTCCCATGAACTCAGAACAGTGCTGGCACTTGAGGCACAACACTTGGATTAACACCCAGGAATCTGCAACTCCCAAGGCAATCACACCTCGCACTTCCCATGCTTTCCTTCACAAACCATAACCTGCTTGATGTCTTTCTCCCCTTACCCACGCATGTGGTAAAACCCGCTGAAAATACAAGTGGGGGGCGGGGGCAGGGCAAGGGTGGGCGGAGAGGCAGCAAAGGCAAAACACCCTTGCCAAAACCTGACACTGAAGCATCACTTGCAACTTACTCCATTTTGTTAATGCACAGAACTTGGAACTAATTTGAGATTAGTCAAACTAGTGCACAGACATCTGCAACTGATGCTTCATGATCACACCAATGCCACAAATTCAGAAAGATTGCAATTTATTCAATTTGGAGAGTATTTAATGGAGATTTACATATAACCTTAAAATAAATACACAAGAACAACCTTGGGGATACATTTTTAGAAAGTACAGCATACAGATAATCTCAAGAGAACTCAACTGGATTGGTATCTGATCAAATGCATAAAGAGAAGCCCTTTAAGTGCACAGAAATGAAGATGTAATGGATGGTTTCTCAATTGCTTCAGCAGCTCCTGCAGAAATGAACAGTTCTGACAGAGATCCCTTCCTTAAAAGCAGTCAGACCTCATGCCCTAACCTGACACTACCCTTTAACTTGGGGAAAGGTCATTGCACTGGAATCTTTAGCTTCTATTAAACTATCTCTACAGCCACTAAATCCCTGAGAGTTGGAAGGGGTTTAGAGGACCATATCCACAATCTTATCTGCTCATTTTACAGCTTCAATTATGTTAAATTACTAATGATTAAAATAATTTCTGAACACTAATATGGGTAAAGACTTTTTGCCTCCAACTTAAAAACTGCTAAATCTGTACACAAACATCTGCCAACACAAACTATTACCAATAATTATCTGAGACACAAATACATCAAGCTATCCCCATCTGCAGTCGAAACATTTTCTCCAGTTGCTGAAAAAGCTCACAGCTTTCTTCACAACTTGATTTGACTCTTCAGTCAAGCTTTGCCTTCACCGTGATTCACTGACACATCTATATATAGAGTTTCTCTTCATACACACCACTGTCAGTCCGTGGCTACTCACAGCACTGTTGCATGCACCTACTCTTGGTGCATAGTAAATTGTTTTGCAAGCAACAGAAGCACAAATCAACTCGAACAGAAACCTGTAGAATCCTAAGGTACAATGACTCCATAGTAGTCCACAGAAATGAAACTCCCTGTGTGTTTCAGGCAACAGACACAAGGTGGAAAACCCCTTTTTTTAAACCTCAACTGTTGAACGACTACTGAATTCTTTTGATTTAAATATGCTTGTTTTTCAAAATGCAGCCTATGAGTAATTAAAATAATCACAGTAAAGGCCAGTCAATCAGATTCATCTCAGCTAAGAATGGGAAACACTTTTTTGCTAATGTTTTAAAGATGACCAAACCACTGGAATGATATTAACACACACTATAAATTACAGTTTCTGGGAAGTATTAAGCCATATATTACCTGAATCAGCATCTTCAGTCCTATTTATTCAACCTATTAGTTCAGCAAATCAGACATAACAATTGTGAAGTAAATTTTACAAAATATTACCTCAAGCTTTTCTGGCCTTCACAATCAGTAAATATCACTTATAGACCTTATTATTAGTCCGAGATTACAAATCAATCTTATCAGAAATTGAAAGTAAACTATAACCTTCTTGTATCAAATCAGTTCTGACTACAAAGCTTTTGCACTTAAGTATGTATTTTACACACTTGAAGGTCATTTTGCATAGTTTTAAGTCATCTTTGATCTTTTCCCTTTTACTAGCCAATAATTTGTGTCTAGGTTCTCTTAAAGTAAAAAGTTAATTCAGCTGCCTATGGAAATAAACAGCAACACACTGGCTCCTTTACGTTACACACATTTGGAAATAAAGGTGTTCATAGCATAGCTCCTTATTAGGAAGCTGAACACCAACACATAATCAATTATAATCTCCAACTGGCATATTTTAACAGCTATGGAATAAGCACATTTATTTACAAGGAAGAATTAAAATTCACAAATTTTAAAAAAACCCACATTATTCAAATCACTAGTATAGCATGATGTGCAGCAGTGTATTACCAAAGCATACAAAGTGCTTAAAGCTGCTGAACTGGATCAGCCACACAGCAGCCAATACATGCATCATCCTGCTCACACTCATGACTCAGACTCTCAGCGTCAGGGAGAGCTCCCTACATTGAACTACTGCCCAGAGAAGTCACTCTGATAAATGCAGAGAAACTGCAGTACCACAAGGAGGAAGTACTGAAATGCTTACTTAAATTCCACCTTCTTTTTTCACTCTAGATAGATTTAGGTATGTTTGACTTCTTACTGGTTTCAGGAAAGATCTCACAGTGTGAATCAATAAAAATTTCTATTTGTAGGCTTAAATGGCAGAATATCAAAGTGTTCAAAATGAGAAACAGCTCATCCTTAAGCTGCAACACTGAACACATGAAACAATTAATGTGCAATTTGGGCCAACAGAGCATTACAAAGATTATCAGCAATGAGGAACAAGCGATACCAACACAATACCTACGCTCAGACAAACCACACTGCTTGACTACACCTCATGGACATAATCTTAATCAAGCCACAGGCAGTGCAACTACTGCTGCCATAAGGTGCACAGGATGCCATGCTGGACTAGACTTACAGCTATAAACTAAGGATATGCTGTAAGAATAGCCTTTTCCACACTGGCTGATGGTAAAACAGCCTATGACTATCAGGAAAATCATAAATGCCTCCTTCAAAAATTGGAGACAACAAAAATACATTTAATATTTTACATGCAGTTAAGAAAAACAAGGTAAAGAACCTGTCGTTACTGACACAGGTTTCATCTACTGCCTGCAGTAAGAAGCTTAACAAATAAAACTCAGTTCCCTTCTGTAGGGTCAAAGACTACAGCAGGCCAACTTTTACTTCAAGACTACTAATGCAGCTCATTCATTTTCACTTTTATTCAGAAATTAACTGGACAACTATTTTGCAAAGTAGCTACTCAAATACCAATGAACCCAAAAACTGACTTCTGCTTTGCTTTTACCTGGTTTATCCTGCCCCAAACAAGCATAATGTAATTGAAAGGAGCAAGAACAAAATCACCAGTGTGCTTTGTAGAGACAATAAGAAAAAAGTTCATCAGCATTTAAACCAATGGAGCTCCTCTTACTCAAGCGTGAAAGCGAGCAGTGGATAAGGCAAAACCAGGAACACTGCTCGCTTGTTGCTACACTCACCTAAAAATAAATACTGCTTTATGGTTGCTCTGAGTTGTTTCAAATCTGCTGGGTTCAGTGACCTCAAGAATCAAATCTTCAAAGAGTGACTCTTATGCAAGAGTTTTATTCAGAGCATTTCAACTGATCCACCTGTAAAGAAAGTTGCCCTAACAAGCTCCAGCACCTTTTTCCCTTCCTCAAGGAAAAATCTATCTGAAGTGCAGATTGAAAAGAATACTGGGCTGTCTTAAATCCTCTTTCTATGAGAGGGAATTGCTACTTTAATGGGTCATCAAGGGTCAGATAAAAGTTACTGCTAACAGTCTCTATGCTATTAAATGCTAACACCGCATTTAAATTAAGAGAGATTGAAAGACAGTTTATGCTTTCCTCAGCTGGAAGTGCCAAGAAATCCTTAACAGAAATACACAAGAGCACAAAATATTTAAAATTTAAAAAGCCAAGAAAAATATGCTGGCTGAAATTAACTTCCCAATGAATCAGTCTTACATGGAGTGTTGTGGCAGATGAAGATTTCAGATCAGCTTGAACTGTCTTAAAAAACCTACTAAAAAAACCTAAACTAAAAAGCTTAGTAGTGTTCAGCCTCTCCCATCCTTCACCCCGCCAATTTTTCTATCAACAGGTAAACTGCAGGAGGAAAGCAATAAGCCAGAAGAAAACTAAGTCCCTAAACCAGACTGTCACAAAACCAGGGAAGGAGCAGTGTGAGAAAAAGAATGAGGAGTACAAGAACAGCAAACAGGAAGCAGCAGTACTATTAGGCTTAAAACTGTCATGAACTGTATTTTGACTACAAGCTGCTTTAAGAAGAGAATACTCTAAAAGAGTGGTGTTTTTGTATTCAAAGCATTGCTGCAAGTGATTGGGACACAAACAAAAACCAAAAAAACACAATTTGATATGATCCAGAAGGTACACATGTCCACCTTCTACACAGATGATCATAATTCATCTGAAAACTTTTCTATTATGTTTCTTGTCCCATTAAAGTAAATGTAACACTGTTCCTTAACATTATCTGGAATTCTCAAAAACACCCCAAAATTGAAAGAGATTCAGTCATATTAGTTAAATCCAAGAGTTTTATCAATATATCAAAGTAAATTTAAAAACTGAAGAACTACTAATAAGAACAGGATGTGTACACACACAGGAAGTCATCTATTTTTCTCATTCTCTTCCCTTTGCAATCTGTCTTTAACGTTTTAGTAAGCATTACTTTTCTTTAACGTTTTAGTAAGCATTACTTGTACTTTAGACCCTACATTCTAACACTGCCATTAAAGATGGTGATATATGTCTCTATGTGCATAAATCTAAACTTCAGGACAACTTTAGGATTTACATTAGAAATGTATGCTAAAATGTAACTTTTCCATAAAATGCTATTGCACACAAAGTCAATTCTAAGCTTGAGCCAAGTTTCACAACAATATGCTCTTCTGATTGAGTACAAGCAATCAGTTTCAAAATCATGAAAACATAAGGAACAGATATTCCAGAAGTTTGAATTAAAAAGAAACAGGGTATTTTGTGTTCTTATGAAAAGGAGTAAGACATATGTTAAAAACACTGCATCCTTGGTGACAGTAGGGAAAAAGCAGTGACAATTATAGTGCTAATATACCTAAAATTGCTAATATCTGGCTTGAAACTTGACATTCCAACACCCATTTGTCTGTGCAAGGTTTTGGTTACCATCACTTACAACAATTCAGAAGCTGAAGCAAACACTGCTTCTAAGTACATAAGCAGAGGTACACACATGCTTTTTCTGCTTTGCTAGTCTGACAGGGCTAAACTACAAATAACAAGCTAAACCAAACTTGGCTAGTCACAATGTGAAACTTCTCAAGCTCCAAGTTTACTCCAATCCATACCTCATGGAATATAAGTAGTGTATATGGAGTATTAAAAAAAACCCCCTAAGCTCACAAACAAGAAACATTCTCAGGAACACTATATGCCTCCTAAGAGAGGCCCACTTTAAAGCACACAAAAATCAGAATGGCCAAGAACAAAAAGCCATAAGAAATGTAGCACCTCTTCAAAGCGTGCTCTGGAAAAGTCACACCACATGTAAAGCTCAATAAAATGAGGAAGAGAGGGCAGTGAAGCAACAGAAGTCTCTGAAAGGCAAGTAAATGCACCCTGATCCCATAAAACATTTACAGTCCCTGTAAAGCTTGTAAAACCATCAGCAGAGCATTCTGAGTTCCACTTTGATAACCGAGGCCACATCTTCACCATTTCATGTTTTCATGTCTGCTTGGAAACAACTCTAATACTACAATTCTTCCCCTGCACATCATCTAAGGTCTCACCATCAAGTATCAATGTGGCAACTGCCACTGAATTATAAGCTTTTTCTATCTATTTAGCAATCAAGAATTGGCACCAAAGAGCAAGTGCATCACTCAAACACTTCCAGCAGGGACTGCATGTGCTATTTGGTGCCTGAAACCCCAAATATTAATCCCCAATGTCAACAACATATAGTTTTTCATATTACAGCCATTAAGACAGGTAGTCTACAAGAATAAGGGCTCCTTTGGGGACATAAATTTCAAAATTATTTTGTGAAGCAGTGGTCATTTGAGTTTTCAAAAGTGCATTATACAATTCTTTACATCATAAAAAAAGAATACCTACCATTTGACAGCTAAGTTTTGTACCTCACCATTTTTATCTTCCAATAATTTCAAAATCATCTTCACCACCTTTCTTTCACTGTCATCATCCAGCTTGATAGAATCTTTCTGAAGTTCTGTCATCAAGTCATTAGTAGCCATAAACCTGACAAAAGATGTGAGATAATTATTGCTAAAGGGATATGGGTTATTCACAGTGCTTAGGATTCAAAATTCTCAGTTTCCATAATTTGTTATCAAACAAATCACATTTAACATTGAGTTACTGTTGTCTGTTTTGTGATGCAAGTAGCATGTATAAAACAGAAAGGAAGAAAAACTATTTGAAAATGATAACTGAGCTAGGTCATCACCCTTCTCTTATGAGAACAGCTACATATTTTACTTCCAGCATTTATATTATATTGCACATGATCTCCACAAAACATATTTTACTTGCAGCATTTACATTATATTGCACATGATCTCCACAAAGAAGAACTGACACTTTCACAGATTTTAAGTAGTCCTTTCATAAGCTATGCTGATGTTGTAAAAAACAAGCTTTTTTTAACTGTTTAAAAAAAAACTGATCTCTGCTCTGAGTTTATTTTAAAACAAGTTTTAACCAAGAAGAAAAATATGGTTTCTCAAACATTCTCCCATAAAATTCACAAAAGCCAAACTTTAATTAATGAAGGGAGAAATAAAAGTTAAGCTTATGTTCCATGTGGTTTTCATTTTTTTGCCTTGTACAGACTAGCTTGTTTACAGCCAGAAAACAGGGCTGATCACATTTATCCAGCCCTCAATATAGAGTGCCACAGTGAAGAACAAAATTAATTCTCGAGAGATTAAGCAAATAAAATCATCTTCATATCAATTAATTTACTATTTAATAACAGTCAATATCTACCAATAGAAGAACATACTGAAAAATTACTTTCCAAAAATATTGCCTTTGTGCCTTCTGTTTCTTTTTAATCTGAAGTCTGTTTCACAATCCATTTTTCTTTTCTAAGTGCCCTCTCTTCTCAGAAGCAGCAATACAGATGTATTACTCAATTACAAATCCCACGGGCCTCGGCACTGACACCAACCCCCACTCAAAACTGCAAACAAGGGTTTGTAGTTAAACAGCTACGGGTGACATGTGGACCTCAGGCACATCAGCCTCCAGCAGACATCACTTCAGCTCAGGTCATGCTTGGAAGGTTATCTCTGCAGCTTGACATGCCAGATACTACTTGTTACTGAAAACAAAAGCCAAGACTCTGCATAATCTTAATAAGCATCACAAATGCCAGATGCCTAACCTCACATAACGGACCTCAACTTGTCCTGTCTTTTAATAATTCCAGTCTAATGGTCTCAAGGTGCTTCTAAGGTAAGACCTCACCCCTTTTTCACTCATTCCAACAGTCCCACTGAAGCAAGCCTGCAGTCTGACAGGAACCAGATGTGCACAAAAACAGGCTGGGGAGGCAAAGCATCAGCTTTTAAGCACAGTAATGAAAAAGGCTACTTGGTAAGTAAAGATAACAGATAGGACCTAATTTAAGCATATACGTGAAGTCACAAAGTACTAAAGCACTCAAAAACTGTCTCCAACTTACTGCTGCATTTACCTCCTTTTCTTAAAAACTCTGGCCAATAGCTCCTATTTCCTAGCCTTAGAAGGTCATGTCCACTCATCACTCTCTTGTCAGTTCCTGAAGTAAGCACAGCATGCACATCCTGCTGAGGTGCACCAGCAGCCTCTGCATGCAACCACAACGGGGTTCTTTTGGTAGACTTCTCCACTGAAACTTGCAAACCAACCCAAACACCACAATGGGGTGGGGAGACCAGGCAGCTTTAGTATAAAGCTGCTGGTATTTAGAAACGTAGTTTTAAGTAGCTTTAGTGTGACTTTTAGTCACAATTCACCCTACCTGCACATCAAACTTCACCTGGTGCAAAGCAGGCAGCATGTCAGCAGCTGCTCCCAGCCTGCACTCAGAGCACTCATTCTCCTGCTGCAGGGAGGACACTCCTGCTCCCACAGCCAGACAGGAAACTGCCACCTTACCTGACTGCCCGTTTTAGAACTTACGCCCAAACTTCTTTGTGGACAACACAATCACAAGTATGTACATCTTCCAAGAAGTACATATTCCAGCTCTGCATGGGACAGGTCAGTTTATCAAGAAAAATGAGGATTACTTTTTACAGCAGACCGCTTACTTGAATGGTTGTTTTACACTCTGCTGTCTGGTATCAACAGGATAACTACACTGTCCTTATTCAAACAGATGTGATCAAAGAACAAATGCACTTATAATTACTGAAACTAAATACTATTTTATCCATCATGCAAATACACAATACACAAAGTTTCATAAAATGTTACTCCATAACAGCCAGTTGGTAAAGGTCTATCATCACTCTCTTTTTTATGGTTTGTAACATTAGATTTTAATCTATGTTAAGACATTTTTTGTTTAACATTTGAGAATTTCAAAATTGTTCAAAGCTACTAGAACAGAATTTCTGAAGTGTGCTCTACTAAAGGAACTACACAAGAAGTTTTAATTACACACAGCTGAGAGGAAAAAAAGTGTTTGCTACAATTGCATTGGACAGGTATAACCTAGCCCTTCTATACAGAAAGTTTTTACCTCCTAAAAATCAGTATCACAAATCCATTGGAACTTACTGTAAATCCTCCTCCCCATAAGTACAAAATGGAAATTTTACTTAATCACAGAAACAAATTAGTATGAAAACAGTAAAAAATCTTGTAACATTTAGAGGAAAAAATGTTTCAGTCCAGTTTCAGAACAATTTAAAGAAATTGGGCAATTTTAGTTTGTCTCTTTTTAATCAGTATTTTATTTACACAATTTCTACTCTGAAATCTCCAGGTAATATAAAGCTATTAAAATTTGAAAGAAATTGACACAAAAAATCCCATATCAAATTTGTGTCCCATGCTAAAACACTCTGTCAAAACCTAACAAGATTATTCAAAAGATCTATATATCAGGACCTCTGTTTTCCTTTAGATTTTAATACATTGAGACTTGTTTGGATGACTTTAATAATAAACTAAGCACTGCGATGCTGCAGCAAAGCAACAAAAAATAAGTGTATTTTATGCCTTTTCCCTATCTGTATTGACATACTCTCATAGACCTTCAAACTTGAATTTTGGGTTGCACTCAATACCAAAACAATGTAATTCTTTTTAACCTAATGCTTTGCCAGAGGTACTGTGTAAATGTATTATCTCTGCTGTTTTTTAATTGTATTATTCTATTTTCTGAAATTTTACATTTCATCTGCTATTAATTTATTACAAAGCAAGCAAATGTTCCAATGAAAAATAGTGCTCCTGTGACAGATCCTGAACTCAAAACTAAATCCAGTTCCCCACAAGACTTAACTGGATTTCTCTCTGGATGCACAGGGGCAGTAGCAAACTACATGAGGAGCACAAAATCCCACTGCCTTTAAGACACAGCATCCAGAAGTATGTGAGCTGAGGATCACAGAATCGTCTGAGTTGGAAAGGAGCTCTGCAGATCATTCAGTCCAACCCGTGTGCAAAGACAGGGTAACCCAGAGCAGGTGACACAGGAACATGTCCAGGTTGGGTATGAAAGTCTGCAGCAAGGGAGAGCCCATGACCTCCCTGGGCAGCCTGTTCCAGTGCTCTGCCACCCTCAGTGTAACGAAGCTCTTCCTCACGTTGAGATGAAACTTATTGTAGTTTAGTTTATGTCCATTCCTCTGAGTCCTGTCACTGGGCACTGCTGAAAAGCGTCTGGTACCCACCTTTGAAAGAACTATATGCAGGTCTACATTGAAAGAACTATATAAGGTCCCCTCTCTTCTCTAGACTAAACACACCCAGCTCCCTCAGTCTCTCCTCATAAGGGGGATGCTCCAGGCCCTTTACCATCGTGGCCCTCCACTGCACCGTCTTGAGTCTGCCCTAATGGTCACCCCTTCCTGCTTCCAGTCGTAGAATCGCAGGATCCATACATATTTTTTGAAGTTGGGAAGGGATGAGAGAGGTCACCTCACCCGACCTCTGCCGCTCGAGGCAGGGTCAGCGACAGCTGGTTGCTCAGGGCTTCTTCCCTTCGGCTTCTGAGCATCTGCGAGCTCAGGAATTCAGACCTCCACCCTCGCCTGTCCCCACGCGAGTCAGCAAAGCTGGGGCGGCTCGGCTTCTCCCGCCTGCTGGAGATCTCTGCCCACGAAACGCGGAGGCCGCGGCGGTGCCCGCACAGCCGCGCCCCGTCCTTCACGGGCAGCGAGGAGGGGGGATCCCCTCACGGGAACTTTCTTCCCGGGGCAGCACCAGCAGATTCGCGCCCAGCCCCGCAGCGGCGGCGCGGACAGCCCGGGCCCGCGGCTCCGGCCCCGCCGCCGGGCACCTGCCCCCGCCCGGGCCGCCGCGGCACCAGGCCCGGGGCAGGCGCGCAGGCGGCCGCAGGGGCAGCGCGGGCGCGGGGCCGGCGGAGGGCGCGGAAGGACGGCGGCGGCGGCTCTCACCTGAAGTCCTTGTCGCTGGATGTCATTTTCTCCAGCAGGTTGGAGATGTGGTACGAGGCGCTCGCCATGTTGACGGACCCGGCCGGGGCGCGGGGGGGAGGGAGAGGAGGAGAGCAGAAGGCGTCGGCGGCGGCGGCGTCTTCCCGGCGGCGCCGGCTCCACTTCGCCCGCGGCTGCAGGGGCCGGGCCGGGCCGGGCCGGGCCGGGGGCGGCGGGGCGGGGGCGGCAGCTGCGGCGGACGCGGCGGGAGGGGCGGGGAGGCGCGCGCGGCCGCTCGCGCTCGGCGCCGGGTCGAAGGCCGGCGCTGTTGATTGGGTCCGCGGGCGGGCGGGAGGCGCGTGCAGCCCTGTGACACCACGTGACGTCAGAGCGTACGTGGCGCAGAGCGTGCGCGGGAAGTTCAGGCGCCGCGGGAGAGTGGCGGGAAGGGGGGAGGGGGCGCCGCTGAGCCCAGCCAGGACTGCTTGTCCCAGCGTGCACCGCGCTCGCGCCCAGCCGGGGCCGTTAGCGGTGCACGCCGGGATGTGTAGTTTGGAGAGTGGCGGGTGCCCCCCGCCGCGGTGGCTGCTGGGATGCGGAGCCTCGTTGTGGCGCGGCGGCGCTGCTGAGGGGGAGCGGGCGGGGCTGGGTCGAGCGTTGGCGGCCTCGGTGCTGATTGCGTGCCGAGCTCTCGGCAGCGCTGGGCGAGCCCCCGCGGCCTCGGTCCCGTCCGCGTCCGGAGCGCTCGGCAGCCCCGGGCCTACTGTGCTGTGCTGTGCGTGGCCATTACTACTCCGCGACATAACCTCATGTTATGAATAAGAAGCTTGACTAGGCCAATATTCAAGCAGCAATCAATTTATTATTTAATATGGTAAAGTATGAACAATACAGCGCTGGGTACAGTGGGGGAAGTTCTCCCTCTAACTGCACACCGATAATTGATGGTTACAGGTATTTATAGGGGTACTCATCAGGTTTTTTTCAGCAGTTGCTATTTCCAATCTTTTACTCATCAGCAATTTTTATTCCAAATTATTACATCACAATTCCATACACTATTGTGATTTTAATTTCTCGGGATGTATCTCAAAAGGAGTATCCCCAGATGGTGACGGTCCAGTTTCTGAAAGAAGAGAGACGAATCTCATCTGGTGGGGTCCAGCTCCCCAGATGTGTGTACACCTTTTAATTGCAGAGACTATAAATCTCATAACAGTGATGTCCAGCTTCCCTTTGGTCAAAACCATAAACCCTTGAGGTGATGTTCATCTTCCTTTCTCAAGCTGTTTTTCTCTGCTTCAATAAGGCGTGAGATAAGCATATTTCCTTTATATATATTCCAAAGCTATAGTTTCAAGGATACAAGTAATATTCTAAAGTTATACTTCAAAAGGTTATTATTGCAGAGCTTTTTATGGATTAAATGCAAGCAAAAAGCAACATCTTTAACTCCTTAATTCCAATGCTCCTAAATCAACCAGGGTTAATTGCAAACAAAAGATAGGTTCAAAGGCCTTTTTCCATGCTTTATTTTCCTCAGTTATTATTAGAATTCACAGCTCTCCCATTGTCGGTGTCCACACATTTCACATTCACAACTACACATGTCACCTGTTTGTACCTGACACGAAACACAGCTTTGCATCTCACGCTCGTGTTACAGGGGCCGCACGCAGCTCCTGTTGCAGGCCCCCTCAGAGCTGTACAGTGGTTCTCTTCATAGCTGAGCACGCTCAGAAAAATGGCAGATGTGAGCTAAAAAGACTGTGAAAAATAATGTGCTGTGAAAAATAATTTTCTTGGTAGGTAATGGCGTGCTCCCATTGGTTGTGGTTTGCTGAAAGCAGTTTGAAAAAGTGAGTGCTTTCAGAGGCCTTGGAAGCCAAAGGAGATTTCAGAGATGGGGCTTTTTTGTGTACACCATTACTGTTCATGTCAGTCTCATTACTTCCCTGGGCTTAATTTATGGTTTGTCTATGCATAGATATGGAGCATTATATGGAGCATTAGGAAAACTGGGGAAATAGTTGCACATTGCATCTTTCTAAAAGTTCTTATTAAAGTTCCAGGCCATAAGTAAATAGCCTTAATCCTCAAATACATGTGTGTACAGCAAAACTGTAGAAGTGGCTTTTGAGACTGTTATTAAAAATAAAAGACTTGAACTATAAAGAAAATTCCTATAGGCATTTATTACTGCAGCTTGCAGGCAGCCTTGCACAGCAGCCAATGGAAAATGTGCTCTTTACTCAGTTGGTGAGCTGTGTCACCACCATGGCTTGTCACCCTACCCCAGTGTACTGACAGCTGCCTTGGAAGATGCTCATGCTGTTAATTTTCTGGCAGCTGTGCTATTTTTAAATAGGCCATTCCCTCATTTGAATTTGAAATCCTTATTTTAGTGGTTACCTTTTAGAGAGGGAAATTCTTTACTTCATTTTGCTCGAATGCTTTTGTTGGATATTTAATGGAGCGAGCTGGAACAATACAGATGAAGATAGACTCAATCTTGACTTGGTTGTGACAGCTGAAAATAGTTTGTGATGATATTTTACACGCACGGGAATACTGTGTAGCTCCTCTTTGAAGTACTGAGGCATCAAAAGTTGAAGTACATGTCTGACATTTGCCACACTGATTCATATTTTGCCATGGCAAGGATAGCACTATTCTGAAATGTTTTGGTGGCTGTAACTTTTGAGCATCTTACAGCTTGTTTCTGGGACATTAGTGTCCTACAGTTGTCACATAGTGCAGGAAAAGAATGTTCTAACCTTTATTTACATTCACAACTTTGGCACTAAATGGGGCTTGGATGGTGAAGGATCATCTGTTCCAAAACCATTCTGCCCACTTGGTTACCGTGATGCATTAAAGTGCAGAAGCACGCTAAAACCAGGCAGACAAAAGAAAATCCTTCATGGCAGTTAGGGTTGTTTTGTTGATTTCTCTTGTAGAGTAATGCATTGCCAGTGGTCCCTGTGAACCACTGTTGGGATTTACCTTTTTAAATCCTTACCATTTTCAATTACACACTAAACCAAGTTATTTGCCTCTATGGGAGTCCTACATGCTTCTACTCAATATAAGAGATTGTACGAGAGGAAAAAAAATCAGAACAATTCTGCTCTGCTCTGCTAGACAACCTTGAACACTTCTAAAATTTTTCTTAAATCCTCTGACATCATCCTTCCCTTGCTGGTTCCCATACCACAGCTGCCTTATCCTGCCCCTGCTCTAGCCCAATCACGACCAGAAACACAGGCCGTCACAGAGGAAGAAAGTATTTTTTTGTTCAAGTACATTTATTACAATTGGGATTCAGCCATAGGAGATGTGATGTTCCAAAGGAAGTTAAACACAGAGAGAGACTAATTGAGTTGAGATTTTTTCCAGCTGATAGCAAACAACTTCACAGAAGGAGTGGCACTCCTGCTCTGTTCCCTGTAGGCATGCATATTAGATGCTCTTCAGTTCATTCACAAAGATAGCTGAAAGCTTAATTAAACGCTGGAACCTGAAAGGATTTATCTTGCTTTGCACTTACAAATACATTCCCCAAATGTTGAAGAAGAGGGAGTTAGAGATGCATTTGCAGCCCTAGAATTGGAACCCTCCCCATTTTGCATTTTCACTTCACATGGGAGCTGTGAGGCCACTGATGGACAGAGGATATTGGGAATGTGCTGCATCTCAGTCTCAGGGTGGAAAGAGTTACACTACCCAGCTGCAGTCAGCTTAAAGGGGATCCTTTTGGATGACAAGTTAAAAGCTGGTTATCATTTTTTACAGCTGGTTTTGGGGGAATAAAAGGAAAATTGCTGCTCTAATTCAAAAGCTGCTCACTGCTGCAAGCAGATATTTGAACCAGAGGACCTTACAGTTGTGGTTTATCACTTAGATACACGGCTGACTTTGAACCATATGAACTCTGAATTTTCACAAAGATGCCTGGAGAGTTTTACACATTTATTGACTGGTTTTATTAACAAACCACAGATGGTTTCAAAGACATGATCTAGATTTAAATATGAAAGAAATAAAAAGGAATGGTAGGGCAGTATTTAACTTAAGGCAAACAGTTTTTAAAAATAGCATAACCTACACTGGAATGGTCTCACAGGTAAATGTGTGTTCCAAGACATTAAGGTTATTATTGTATTGCATTGTATAAACTGTCATGTTCCAATTCACGGAGGTGAGTTAACTGTAGAACTTTAATCTTGGCTTTGGAATCTTAATCCTAACTATACTCTGCCAAGAGTGGATCTTTTTTTCCCCCCTTACTTTCTGTTTTCCTTATTTTTCAAGTTAGACGGCATTTCATAGCAAATGATAGCAATTTCCAAAGCAGGACACATTTCAAACTAAGTAAATCATTGGCTGCCTTTGACCTCATAAGCCAAAGTTTTAGTTAAGGTTTCTTTCTTCCTAAACCAGAAAATTTGTTGTTGTAAGAGTAAGTAAGTAAGAGTCCCAAAGCATCTTCCCAAATGGTGCTGATTTTCAACATAAACAGATTACCTTTGTTTATGTTGCAAATCTGCTGATTTTCACTTAAGATTGATTCATTTATGGACAATCAAAGGTACTGTTGGCTTTATTTAGGAGATACCTCTACTGACTTACCAAAAAGAATAAACAATATCTGCAGTTGAGAACTACCTTCCTAACCCAGATAATCCACTCCTGAAAAGCAAAGCAAAGCAAAACAAAGTGTTTGAGTATCTGATTCCATCAGCTTTAAAAAGAGAAAGATAGGAAAACAGTTCTAAAAAGAATGTATTCATCTGGGTAAGTAATGGAGTGAAACAACTGTCACATGAGCTCAAATTATCTCTCTAAAAGACAGAGTTCCAATAGCAACCTCATCATAAGATTAAGTTTCAGGAAACATAATATCTTAAAGGAAAAAATATAACAGTGTTTTAATTAAAATGTTAAAAAAATGCAAAACCTCTACAATTAAGCTAAAAGAAATTTCCCTTCTTATTGCTTAACACTGCACAGCTTTTTGCAGCATCTGTGGTCATTTTCAAATACATACAACAACCACCCAAAAATAGAAATGATCAGTCTTTCAAATGAAAGCTGATTTGAAATATGACCCAGAAATTTAGATTCAAATATTTTTATCATTGTATTATTTTCATGCCAAATGAACTTGGTTTACAGAGCAAAATGGTTTTTTCCTCCCTCAGTAATTCTCCTGAGAATCAGTCCACATTGTTTTTCTTTTTGTTTGACCATTTGTATTTTCATGCCTTCTCACAACTTGAAATTTATAATTCCTTCAGAGCCAATTATGTTTCCCTTTATGTCAGCATACCCACATTTGTTCATATAATGATCTCAGCAATGCTTGTACTTAGACACTTGTCTTCAATAAACTTTAAAGCATTTGTTTAATTGAAACTTCTGTTATTGAACCATATTCCCTGAATTTCAGAAGCTGTAAAAATACCAATTAAGTGTTTGCACTATTTAGGCTTATTAGAATCAGAGGTAGCTGTACTATGGATTTTCTTTATTCTGAATCCCACATTTCAAGAAAGCCTTGACCATACCTGCAATTTAGAGATTTCAATGTTAGTGCATTGGCTAATTACACTATGAGTCAATGTTTGTCAAAGTGGACATAAGGGCTAATCTCTTGTTTTCTGACACAAGTGAATTCTGTTGGTTCTTAAAAATGCTTCACTTCAGGCCACAGAAGGTGCTATCTTTGGCACTTACGAGACTCAGTAACTGCAAAGTTGAAAAAATACAAGTACAATTATTCTGCCATGCATCAACGTGAACAGAGAGGGCTAAAAATTCAAATTGCAATTAATGAATCGAGGGACTGGAGTGTAACCTTGCAGAGTCTGGTTTCTTGGAACAAAACTGACTCATTTGGAGGATGGTCCAAGGTAAAGTGACTCAGTGAGCACTCTTGGAGCAGGTGATGCCTGTTGTCAGTTCACCATCACTTGAACAAGAAACACAGGCCACTGCCTCTCAAGATATGTCCCTGTTGGCTGCCACAAACTGACTCATGTTTTGATCTTTTCCATACTCTGTGAATGTTCTGCTGAAGGGCTTTATTAGTCTTTAGACATATGTTGAAGCTGAATGGCTCTTAATATATGATGTATGCTTTTCTTTTAAATTTGCTATTTGAGAAATAAATTCATAGTAATTATTCAATATAAACGGTCATCCACATTCCCAGAGCAGAACCTAAAAATATCCCCTGGCTTCCATGTGCTCTGCAGGCAACTTCTCCAGGCATCCCTGTGGAATTGACTACAGTTTTTAGACCTGCCATGTAATACCTGTAGCACTCAGGTCCTCCTGAGCAGGAACACACTTGCTGGTCTTTATTAGAGACTCTTCTGGGATTGAGAACTCTACCGCCAACCACCTCAAAAGTTTGTTGATTTCTTTTTAACGTTTTTTTAGTGAAGTATTTTTGACATGTAATAACTGTTTATTATGCGCAAAACCTTGTCAGAGGAGTACTAAATTCAAGTACTGATTAGAGCCTGTCTGTTTATTTTCCTCTTGTTACCTAGTTTTGCATAGAGAAAAAGGATAACAGTACCATGCACAGGAGCAGACTAGAAAGCTGCAGTAAGATTGCTTTCACTGTTTGCACTGACAGAACTGGCATTTCTCCCTTCAAAATATTTAAGTGCTTCGAATTGAAACTTTCCAAAGGTCAAAAGTCAAGATCCAGCCCCCAGACTTTATGAATCTGCTAATATGTGAAAAAGCTCCAGTGACTCCTTGTCCACATTAAAGTTTTACCTAAACTTAGCTAACTCATTGCTCATTTATGCCAAGACCTTTTTTCCACTTTTCAGGAGGCAGGAGTGCTGAAGAGATTGGGGTCTCTGGGGCCCACTCTGGCTGTCTTGCATGCAGGTGGTGGCACCAAATTAGAGATGACCGACAATTGGTCTCTTCAGCTCAGCACTGAAGGTCTTTGTGGTGTCTCTACCATTTGAACAGAAACAAGAAATAATTTATACTGCAGAAAAGTCCTACCATAACCCATTGAACTCTGGGGCTTAGAGTCTTTGAAGATGATTTTGTTAATTCATATAAATCATCAAGCACGTTTGTTTGCTAAAATTAGTTAACATGAAGTCATAAGTGTGAAAGGTGTTTACATGCATTTATTATTAGCCTATTCATATAACTCTAGGATTAGTAACCTAGATAGCAAGGATTAGGATCTCCTAAGTTTAGGAGATCTATGCTGTGGCATATGTTTGAACATGTCAGAGCCAGCATTAGAATCTTTAAGCCCTCTGGGTTTGTAAACTTTCTCTTCATAATAAATATGCATTAAACTGAGGACTGCCAAGTATAGGTGGTTTATTTGTGAATTTATGTATCTGAAAGGCAAATATGAAACAAAGTATCAAAAGAAGCAAGAATACAAGTCAAGAATCTCATATATCTCATGTGCATTATTCAAGCAACAGGGGGCTCCCAAAAAAAAAAAGAAATCTACAATTAGTTATAATATTTTGAAATCATTACATGCCAGGAAGAAAAACATATATCAGTTTTTAACAATCAAATTTAAACAACATGATTACATTTTGAAACAGGCTTAAGAAATGCCTTCCAATATTTTGTTATCTCTTGGGGGGTTAATGATGCCAGTAGCTCTCACTGAGCGATCTGGTATTTTTTAATAACTTTCATCACAAAAGTCAACCCACATGCTACAGTCTGATGCAGAGGAATGTTATTTCCAAAACAAAAATAGTTTTCTGAAACTTCATCTTTTCATGTATTGGAAATTGAGTCATATTATTTACGTCAGAAACATCTCCTGCCTGTCACAGTCAAGGTGACTTATATGATTTTTAATTTTTTTACCACTTTTGTGGTACTGGCAGTGTAAGGATGTCATTTTATCTCTGTGTTTGGCTAGACCTGGGCTTTGTTCTGTTATCATCTTGTAGAGGCCAAAATTAGTCATTTTTCTAAGATTTTTGCGTTACTAGCCAGTGCTTCAGAGAGACTGGAACAAATATATTGTAGAAGCAATGTCATTTGGAAGGATGAGATACAGAGAGACAATTGTCTGCTCACATATTGCAAGATGAAGATGATTTTGTCTCCCAAGGATTTGTAAGAATGTCCTTGAAGTCCATTGCTACAGTGTTTCTGGAGGCAGTGCTTTCTGTAACAATAGAAATAAATAAGCTTCTTTCTTTGTTTTCTCATACCTGATGTCATCATTTACGCCAGCATGTAGTCAGTGTGAAAAAGCTGCTCTGATGGCATTTTGCAATCTCTTTGCCCTGCCGTGAATAGTGACACCCTGTGCAGCTGTGATGGACACAGATGGAAGCAAGGTGCAGTTTTGCAGCCTTATCTTCCATCAAGGGGTCATTAGAGAGTGTGTCCAGATAGAACTACTGTCAGGTCTAATGTCCCTCAGCTCTCTCTTGAAACCTATTCTGCCAAGGTGCAGAGAACCAGATGGAAAAACACCTACTGAATTCTGCCAGTCTTGTGTGTGGCCAAGTTATTTCTTGTGAGATACAGATTTATTCCATGAATAAACCACACATAAGCTAATTGTTCTCAGGTCCTTGACATGGGTTGCTTTCATTCTTGTCCACTCTGCTTTTCTACATGGTGTTAACGGAGTCATTCTGAGAACCCATCAAAGGCTGAGAACACAGTGAGATTTGTATCATGTTGAATTTACACAGCAGCTGGGGCTGAAAAAAATTTTCATTACCCCTCAGCATGTATAGTCTGAGGCATCTAGCTGAGAATCTATGATATCATCCTGAAGGAATAGTTTGTACATGTTTCAAGGTTGGCTTGTAAATACAGATATTTTATTTCAGTTGAAAGATCCCATTTTAGTCAATGCTCATGAGCAAGACATTACTAGAAGAAGAATACTGGAAGAGGAATACTTACAGGAGTAGTTGGTTTTTTTCTGTTCAGAACTATTTGTCCACAAAGGATGCAATGGGTTTTTTTTTTTTCAAGAAGCCAACTCCAAAATTATATTTCCTTGAGATGATTCATCTCGTGGTGCAGTAGTGCCCCTGCAAGGCAGTTAGAGGAGGTTGGCAGTGGTCCATGGTATTTCAGGCTTCAGTGAATCGTGGAACATGGTTGGCTTGTGTGAGCCATCTTGGTTGATTCAAGGCACATTGCTGAATTTTAAAGCAGAGTGGTGTCTTATGGCTTCACATCTGCTTATGCACTGTGTTGGGAGAAAGATGTTGCTGTGTATGGCAGGTGTATCAAGCAGGGAGAAAATCTTTATCACTATATACGTTCTGAGGCTCAGGTCCTTCTTTAGTTCCTGTATTTAAATCATGTGCTTCAGATATCAGGAAAAAAATAGATTTTGTCATTTCCTTAATGAGTACCCAGCTTGTCAAAGTTCTTAGCTCAAGTTAGCACTTTACAACGTGAATCCCATTTTCAGCATCAAGCAGGATAAAACTCTGACACATTTGCAAAACCAAGTGAAGTCTGAGATAGCAAAAACTTTTCCAGAACTGTGGAAAGTAATCAAAGGCAGCATTAAATCTACTTGACTCTCTTCCATTATCAACCACCTGGGTAGGTAATTCAGAACAAATGTGTTCCTTTGAGTGATTTGAAACAACTGGAATGAAAATCCATTTTCACATCAATTGCTAAACACTGGCCAAATGAACAAATATGATGCTGAACCATGTTCTAATCTGGGGGAGGTGTAGAAGTCTGTCTGTCTATTGATCTATCTATCTGTCTGTCTCTTTGAGGATAAAACACTGGGTCATGTATGTTGGAAGACATAAGGTAAAAGAGCTACATGTCACAATTGTTTCTGCATTTCCCACCAACTAAAATATTTCCTGTAAAATTTTGAGATTTCTGCCTTAAGATAACTTTTTCATCTGCTGTTCAAAGATTAACTTGCATCTGTTGAAAAGAAACTTCCGTTTGGGGTCAAATATGTTACCAAATGACATTTTTTATTTATTTACGCAGCTAGGACTACTGAATTAGGAAATCTTCCTCCTAATTTTACATTACTGTGGATCTTCATTATAAAATATTTTTTGAGACAGTGAAAACACTAAGGTTCTCAGTTTTATAGCAGGAAATAAAAGAAAAAAGAACATAATTTCTTTCTGGATTTCTCTACAGTAATATATCTGTATTATTAACGCTTCAGTTGTGTAAGCAATTCCATGCTCATCAAAAAAATTACTCAGGTACCACAAAAAGTTATAGATTTTCATTATTAACTACTTGATTCTTTCACGGTCATCTCTGGTAAGTACTTTCCTCCATGCCATCCTCACACCTTTGAATGACTTTCTTGTCAAAGTAATCTTTATGCCAAGCACCAATTCAGTGTCCTTCTTGATGTGTGCAGAATATGGCATAAGAAAGTAAGAACAGTGTCTGCTTCTTAAAAAAATTAAGCGTTATGTATGGAGATGTTCCCAACATACAGTCTTTAAGAATTTTTGCAGAAAGCTTATAATGTGGTTACTCCTCATGTAAAATAATATTCCTCTAGAAAAGTTATTTGATGATAGATCTAGTTCTTTATCTTTACACAGGTCTTTGTGCAGTTATTCTAGAATAACTTCTTTATGTACACAAGCTCAGTAACAATCAACATTAGTAAACTAGAGTTATCTAGATTCACTGGTTTTAATGCAAAAAAGCTGAACAGTCAGTGCTTGACAAAGAAGTAGAGGAGTAATGGCTGAAAATGCACCACTGTTTTTAACAAACTGGTATGAAGTGCTCACTCCCTCCATGTTGCTCCCTAAATGTTGCTTTCTTTTTTGACAAGATCATTTACTTAAGCTGCCCTTTTGGCACATACAGTTTGTGACCCATAGAGTCAAGTAAATCCCAGGTTTTCATCCTTTTTCCTGTCAGGGATTAAAATTCCTATGTAAACAGAATCAGGTGATGATACAAATGGGAGCTAGCAATTCCATTTTCTATGCCCTTAGATCTTGTAGTGTTGGCATACATTCATAGTTACTTCCAACTGAAGTCTATCTCATGCCTATTTATTTTGTTTACCAACAGTTCCCAGAACAAACTAGTGTAAGAGGTTTAAAATGTGTTTACTGTTGTCCACATCTTATCTTAAGAGTTATCATAATTTATGGTCAACATAAATGCCTAAACAGCAAGACTGTATTTGTAGGAATTGGAGCAAAATAGGGCTTCAGCAAAAAAAAAATATTCTCTGACTAGGTTATCAAGTGGTATAAGATTGTCCGGGGTTTTAGCAGTGATTAAGGAATGCAAATGAAGGGCAAAAGAAATGCATGTTGTCCTGAGTGCTGAATGATATCAAGAACTAATGGAGCAATCAGCCCCTTTTATCCAAAGAGTCATTTTACAGTGGAGGGAGAAAAATGTGGTAATCACAACCTATAATGTGATGATGGAAGATACAGTGAGAGTGATAGTCCTTTAAAGTTCATATTACATTTTTCACTAAAGATCAACAAGTTCAACAAGTCAGATTTCTATAGGCAGTTATTGTTTCAGCTGCCATTACCTCTTTATTATTTGCCATCAATTAAAGTTTTCAAGCAGCAGATCCAGTCCTTGCCTTAGCTGTGCTCAACTGATGCACCAAAATACACTCAGAATGGAAATACTGCAAGATTATTTGATACACAGTGACTTAAACATGAGGAAGAATTAAAGGAAATAATAAAAACAGTGTGCACTGAATCACAAAAAGGAAATAATTTCTTTTGCTAATAGAGCTACATAAAAGTAAAAACAAAGCAGTGGATGTGCTTCTGGTCCAATTGATGCTGACAGAGTTAAGGTTCCTGATATTTAAGATTGAGTCATGCTGTGTGGCAGTCATGGTAGATTTTCTCTTGGCTATAAAAAACCCTTGTGATTCCAATAATAAAAGCAGTTTCACTCAAATTCTGCAGCTTAATTCTTTTCCCTTCAAACCAAACCCGAGGAGCTGATGGCACAGAAGATATGGGAATTACATATCACATCAGTGCGGAATGATCTAATTTGCTCTGATGCAAAAGTCCTAAAGAAATCTGCTGTTGAGGCGATCCAATCAGGCAGGGTTTCTTCTTTTCCTGTTCTAGTTTAGAAAGCAAAAAAACTGATCTGAAAACTAAAGCTATGCCCTCCAGAGAGTCACCTTATCACAAAATCAGTCACGCATGAAATGCATAAATCTTTCAGGGAAAATAGACATCAAATCCAGCCTGGTGGTGTTATCGTCATTTTAGAGCTTCAGTAATGATATTCCAGAGAAATTTATAATGAACCCACAAAAAGAAAGAAGTCTGGAAAATTCACTTTCATTTCATACATGAATTAAAACAGCAGCTCCCAGACTGAGATAGTTCTCTCTAATCATAGTAAGCAAACCTACGCCTAAAGAACTGTCAAAAAAATCTTGCTAACATAATCAGAGTGTACCAGAATGTCTTCAGAGTTTATTTAGCCAAATGCAAAGGTACTGAAGTGTGATATCTTGTTCTGCTACTAATAATACAACCAAGTATGATGATCTAGAAGGCTCAGTGTGCTCACAGTTGCTCTCTTTTTTATCTAGGGTAGCAATTCAAATCCTGAAATAAGTGAAGATAGTGAATTCTGCTGCCATATCTGCTCTAAGGGAATTGGTCAGAGTTCCTGGTAAACTGGTATTAATCAATACAAAATGTTTTGTGTAAATTGTTGCCCTCTTAATCCTCAGAGAAAGAAATAACATTGACTGAAGCAGGCAGGAAGAACAAAATTCTCACTAGTTCTGTAACTTGTTCCCCTTTGGGCAACAGATTTACATTGAGGAATTGAGCCAGGAACAGCAAAAGAAATCTTATAATATTTCCCACCTCCGTCTTCTAGTCCCAGCCTTATGCTTAGCCAAACTTGGTCAATTTCATTTAAAAATTCTTCATGAAAGGCATTTTCAGGTCTGCATCGAACCACTAAATGACAGCTAGAAAAATAACCCACAGCAACTAAGGAAGTTAAAGTAACTTATTTTTTTCACTGAGGAAAACACATTTGCATTCTACTCATTCTCTCTCAGTAGTAATTTATTCTTTAGTCTTGTGCAACAGGTCATTAACCTGCTTAACAACCCTAAATTTAGATGTTTTCCCTTTAGAGAAGTGTAGTGAAAATACCAAATCTTTCTTCCACTTCACTTTCTTTGATAGTTTACAGGAATGCACAAACTGGGATTTTTCTTTCACAATGGCAAACAGTAGTTTAGCTGTTAACTACATGGGATTCAGATTTGGGACCGTATGTCTGTATACAGTCTTTTTATCTGCTGAGTCTGATTATAAACAGATCAATATTATCTGATGACTGTTATCACTGGTAGGATATTTCAAGGATATTTCAACTTCCACCACCATATGACAATAGGCAGAAGGTATCACTGCAAAGTTATTTGGTCATCTTGATTTTTTTTTCCTAAACAGAAACAAGATGAAAATCCTTGAGAGGATACGTTAAATTTTTCATCTACATCTCCCATATTTTACCTGCACCAAAAGCCACATGGCTGTTTAAAATACAAATCACGTGAAAAAAGCAGAAGTAGAGCTATTCCTGAAAGCATAGTGACAGTTCAAACCCCCTCCTGAGTTTTGCCTCTCTCTCATTGGAATTGCTGGACAGAAGTTGCTGTTCTAAAGTTATGTTTAGATTTCCTATGTTTCCTTTGATGTGTTCAGTCTTGTTCTCACCCATATCGATGTTCTTTTCCAATGCATAACCTAGAGGCAAAGGCCAAAACCTCTCTAGCTTAGAAGCAAATGCATTACTTGTTTTTCTTGAAGGATTATAAAACCCCATCATGTCTCTGCCAGAGATGTTCACTGAGAGAGACGCCAGCCAATATGTTGTTCCAGGATTAATTAAAGAGTTTGTCTGCCAGACATTCTTTAAGTCTGCTATTTCTCATTTTATTTTTACTTTTTGGCATGTAATAGTATTTCCATACTTATTAAATCCTGACTGATAATTACATGCAAAAGAGCAATTAGCAGCAGACAATTTAGTGGCAAAGAATTTATAATTTGAACTGTTTACCATTCAGAGATGACTGAAAGTGATATCAACTGCATCAAATGAAACTTCATCAGTGATATTGTTCCAGTGGAGGTTCCACCTGAGGTTCTCTCTATTTCTTCAGTCTATTTTTGCATTAAGCATAAAATCAAGCCTGTAAGTAGACAGTTACAGGAATATCCTGCAGGATATCAGGTGTTTCCTAAAATCAAAACCTCATGTCATTTTTCAGCACTGTGTGTGTTGAGGGACCTGTCCATGTGTTGCCTCCTGTTCTTATTAGAAAGCCCGAGTGTCACGAGTTATCATAAATGAAATTTCCTAGTCAAAGAATCCCTGACTGAGTGGTTGAGATCTACAGAGGTTTTCCCTGCTTGTTTTCTATTCTTATTTTAATAAAAGCTTTACTTTTCTGTCTGTGGGAGCATAGATTCTGCGTTCCAAAAATAATAGTGCCATTTCAAGCACAGTCATTAGGCCAGCAAATGCAGAAGCCTTATCAATCAGTACATATCTGAAAAAAGGAAAAGATTTGATGATTAGTAAAAAAACTTATTCTGAATGAGACATTGAGGGTGAGAATTTGAACACCTCTGTGATCATGAACTGGTTCCATAAGCAGGAACCAAAATGTCTCACCATTTTGACAGCCCTTTGAGCTTGAAGTGTTTCAGTCCATTTATGTATGGGCAAGAATATGGACAGGTATTACCAGTTTATAGGAATAATTATCAACTGTCTCTGGTTCTTCTGGCACATGTCAGAGGAAAGATTTGAAAATAGTGCTGGATAACCAAAAAGAAGAAGAATGTCTGGAAAAGAGAAGACACCCCCTCTCCTCAGACTTTGAGGCTTGATTTCTTTCTAGTATTTGCATGCTCTGTTTCTTTCTAGTATTTGCATGCATCTGTTGCTCTTTTTCCTGAAGTTACACTGCACTCCAATTTATACTGCAGTTATCCAAGATTGCTTCTCCTGTGTAAACCTTGCTCTTAATGGTCACTTTTTATGGTCAGCCATCCCATAAGAAACTGCACAGAAAACTCAGTACATTTATGATTCATCATCTCAAAGGAATTTGGGACCAGTTTTTTAAGTAATACTAAGAAAGGAAAAGCTGAGATGAGGACCCAAGTTAATAGATCCCTTTAAGATGGGCAGGTAGCAGAGTATAGTTGTGTCAGTTTTAATGCCCTCGAACCTCTAAAAAGCCATTTTAGTGGGTTGTCCCTGACTGGATGCTAGGTGCCCAGAAAAGCCATTCTATCACACCCCTTCTCAGCTGGGCAGGGGAGAGAAAATGTTAGGAAAGTCTGTTTGGTTGAGATAAGAACAGGGAGAGATCGCTCACCAGTTACTGTGACAGGCGATACAGACTAAACTTGAAGACATCAGTCTAATTTGTTACCAATCAAATTCAAGTAGGATAATGATAAATAAAACCTAATCTTAAAATACCTTCCACACCTCCCCCTCCCTTTTTCCCAGACTCAAGTTTACTCACACATTTTCTCTTCCTCCCCTGAAGCAGCACAGCGGAAAGGGGAACGGGAGCTGTGCTCAGTTCACCACACGTCGTCTCTGCTGCTGTTTCCTTCTCAGGGGGAGGACAACTTACACTCTTCCCCTACTCCAGTGTGGGTCGTCCCCATGCGAGACAGTCTTCAACAAGCTTCTCCAATGTAAGTCCTTCCCACAGGCTGCAGTTCTTCACAAATGGCTAAAGCATGGGTCCCTTCCATGCGGAGCTGTCCTTCACAAACAGACTGCTCCAGCACTGGTCTCACGTAGGATTACAAGACCTGCCAGCAAGCCTCTCTCCATGGGGCCACAAGTCCTGCCAGGACCCTGCTCCAGTATGGGCTTCCCACAGGGTCACAGCCTCCTTCCAGCATCCCCCTGCTCTGGCATGGAGTCCTCCATGGGCTGCAGGTGGATGTCTGCATCCCTGTGGACCTCCATGGGCTGCAGGAGGACAGCCTGTCTCACCATGGGCTGCACTGCGAGTTGCAGAGGAATCTCTGCTCTGGCACCTGGAGCCCCTCCTGCCCCTACTGCACTAACTTGGTGTCTGCAGAGCTGTTGCTCTCACATATTCTCCTCACTCCTCTCTTTCAGCTGCATCTGTGCAGGATTTTTTCTCCCGTCCTAAATCTGTTATGCCAGAGGCCCTTGCCACTGTCACTGATGGGCTCAGCCATGACCAGCGGAGGGTCTATCCTGGAGCTGTGTGGCATTGGCTGTTGGACATGGTGGCAGCTTCTCACAGAAGTCACCCCTGTAGCCCCTTGGCTACCAAATCCTTGCCACACAAACCCAACACAGTCATGTAGATCTTAGCTCTCTATGTTCACCTGGAGACTTGCAGTGACAATAGCGCCCTTTCAAACACTAGTTTAAGGCTCATACAAAAGGTAGTCTGCTATCTACTGGTGAATTCCTTCCTGATTCATCTACTATGTGTTTCCAATCTAATTATTGACCTAATCAAAACTCATTTAGCTTGTGAGAGCTGATGTGACTGCAGACTGGCAGGTATGACTTAGAATATTTCAGAACTCAGCAGAAGAAAACATATCCACTTTGTATTGCAAACAACCAACCCTGAGCATGCATTTTGGTTCATTACAAAAAGGCACACTGATGCTCTTAATAAGAAAGCAGAGAGGATCAGTTTTGAGGCTGTGTTATTTTTTATATTTATTTGCATGTGTAAGTAATGTGTAACTTCTTCGATCCTACTGACATAACAGGAAACTCTTGTTTGCTTTACAGTTGAAGGGTAAGTGTAATGAAAAGCATCCTTTAGCATCTATCATGAATATACACAACTGTGGCTCCATAATGACCTTTCAAGCCAAAATCAGAGAGGCTGGGAAAGCTTTGGTATGGATATATTTGTTTCATCAAAGTCCTTGAGGCCATTGCCTACATTGTACTTACCAGCAGTTTTAAAGCACCGCAAGAGTTTGTAGCCTCCGCATCTATCATCTATTGCAGAATGATAACTGCATTATACTTGGTTTAATTCCTCTGAAATCAATGTTCTCTTTTACTTTTCTAACCCCAAGTCAAAACAGATAAATCCAGCACTATTAAGACAATATTGTTTTTAAGACAAAGGGTGTGTTTCTTTAATAAAATGAGAGACAACCATGCAATAAGGCATTAAAACATTTACACCTACAAAGAGGCAAGTAAGCATAATTAGCCAGGCAATATTACTTAATTATATTGTAATAGAGTCTGCTGCTCTAC
This sequence comes from Zonotrichia albicollis, assembly GCF_047830755.1. Lineage (NCBI taxonomy): Eukaryota > Metazoa > Chordata > Aves > Passeriformes > Passerellidae > Zonotrichia > Zonotrichia albicollis. Next base: position 50,203,591 of record NC_133822.1, read on the forward strand.
TGGATGGAGAGTTCTTTATGGAGAAGATCCTCATCCATAAAAGAACAATTCCATTTGCTTATAAAAAAAGGAACAAAACTTTTCAAAATAACAAAGGATTGTTCAGGCATTGAGTTGTTATTACTTCTCTGTCCTAGTCTGGGAAAAAACCAGTGTTGATGGTAGGTTGCAGGAGTCCATCTGGTCGGGAGGGTGTGGTGTGTGTACCAGTCCTTTCCCCCTTTAGTGGGGAGATGTCTGTCTTTCCACAGAGCCTATTCTTGCCTGCCCGGCCGCCTGCGCATTAATAACAGGGAACAGAATCCATTCAGTGATTGATACCAGCTTATGCTAAACAATTTCCCCTCCTGTTTCCAATAAACATGGCTGTTCAAATAGATTATAGTGTCTCAGAGCGTTCACATCCCCTCCAATCCCCCTCCCCGCTTCCCCCCTCCCGCCTTAGATGTCCTTTAGCTGCTCTTTTGTGATGGTAATGAAGCTAAACAGCATTTCAAAGAGGGCTTTGATTAGCATGATAACCGTGTAGTGGCTTGATGGGCAGCATGGAATGGTTGTCTAGCCTTCCAGCACCAACAGTTTGGATGAGAAGTTATCCAACTTGTTAAAATGCATGCGTGGATGTAGATATGAATGTATGTGTGTTTGCATTCACATAAATGAGGTATCAATAAAACCTGGCAAGGTCTATTCATTGATACTCCCTGTTGGAACAGCGTTTTCCTGATGCACAGGCTAATTGCAGCAATTTGCCAAAACTTGCCTGGGTAATCCGTATGCATTTAAAGAGGGAACAGGAGGTGGAACTGCGGTAGAGCTCAGTAATTACTCATCATGTGCAGCATCACCACACTGCTGCTTCTCAAGCCACTGGACATTGCTAGAGATTGGGATTCTGGAAATGACATACAGCAGAAAGACTTCAGGAAACTGCGTGTCTCAAGACCTTTGAAACAGTGTCAACACTGAGGGCTGAAACTAAAATGCCGTGGCACCACTATAATATAGTCTCCCAAATCAGATCATTTAGGTCAAGAGTTTGTGCTGAGAGAATGCCCTTCACCCCTTGTGATATTTATTCCTTTTTCTGAAAAATAAGTGCAAGACAAAAGTTTATTCTTGGACTGTTGTTATCTGACATGCACTGTGGTTCTAAAGGATCAAAGCCACACAATGGGATGGGGAGCAGGAGCCCATCGGCTCTTTCACAGCAGTTAGACTTTATGGGACATTACTGACTCCTCTGGTTTCATTTGTTATTGAGTTTCAGCTTTCAGCCTCCCCATCGTAATTATTTGGAGTGTGAGTATGAAAAACTGCCTTAATTGAAATAATGTTTCCTCTGGATTTCTTTTTTAGTGTTTGTATGTATTTTTGCAGCCCTTCAGGATGCTATAGGTTAAGCAAATAGATGACAAGTGACAACTTGCTAGTCTGCAAATACTTAAATTCCAGAACATGAAGGAGCTTCATGTCATTTATACCAGCAACCTCTATCTGCATCCAAACAGAAGGTAAGAGAAAGTACATTGCAGAGGCAACAGGTGAATTCAGCAGCATCATGAAGCTGATCACTATGAAAAAAAGCAGACTGTCACCTCTGTAAGGGTACTCAGAACTGGCAGCTATGGTTACTGAGGAATATCAAAAGCCTTACAAAGAGGTATATCTGCTTTACCTCTAGAAATACGAACAGCATGAACCCAATATATACTTTGGTAGAATATGTAAGGGTTTAGGTAAATATTGACAAAAATACTCAAATCAAGCCAACAAAACCCAAGGAGTTATTTGGAATAGAGAAGAAAACAGTGAGTAGCTGATGCTCCTGTGTAAATTTGGATGTGGAGGGCCCTGTGTTAACAGCTGGATGATTATGGGGGACTGAACGGCTGGGGAACAGCTCTGTGAGAAAGGGCTGGGACTCCTGGCTGACAGTGGGATGGAACATGAGTCAGCATCATGCCATGTGTGGTGGGGATGGCTGGGAGCATGCCCGGCTGTGTCAGTAGGAGCAACATGGCCAAGAGATTATCACCCTTCTCTCAGTGCTCATCAGAGCACAGCTGGAATTCTGCATCCAGTTTTGGGTCCTGCCGTACAAGAAGGACATCAATAAACTGGAGTGAATTCAGTGAAGGGCTACCCTTGATGGTCAAATCTGGGACACTTGCCCTTAAAGGACATACTGAAGAACCAGGGAATGAATCTCCAGTCTGGGAAAGGGAAGGCTCTGGAGGAGCCTGGCAGCAGTACCTACTAACCAGTACTAACTAGCACCTGTCAAAGAGCACCCCTGCCGTACTGAGAAGCTGGAACCTGGGTCCTGCTGGCAGTGCATGGCAGCAAGACAAAGGACAATGGCCATGAAGAGCTGAATGGCAGATATGACTGAGTATAAAGGAAAATATTTTTCCAATGAAACTAAAAAATATGTTGGAACAAGGAAGTTTTGCAGTTTCTACCATGGAGGTTTTCACTGCCTAGCTGGATAAAGCCCTGAACAACTTCATCTGACCTCCTAGCTGACTCTTGTTTTGAGCGGGAGGCTGGACTGCAGCCATCCTGAGGTCCCTTCCAGCCTGAATTACCAAGGAATCCTGTGTTTCACACAACTCATAGCCAAGCTGTACATCTTTGCTGCAGGATGCTGCAGACACTGTGGGTGTCAATACAGGTTTCAGACACTGGCTAGGGTCACCAAAGGGAAATGCACTGATGTTTTGGGTCTGAACCCCAAACAAACACATGGAGAATGGGAAATGTTCAGAGGAAATGCTGTAGGCTTGCTATAATGTCATATTCTTCCTTGTGCAGCTGCTTATGGCCGCTGTCTGAGTTGGGGACTGACTGTCCATTTCCCAAACCAGTACAGCTCTTTTTGTCTTTTTATTTCTATAAAACACATCATCAGCATGATCTACTGTTTCAAACCTAAAATTTTGCAGAGCTTTTAATTACAGGGAAGTGGAGCTTTTAGAACGTCATCCCTACCCTTGGAAGGAATAGTAAAATAATGAGGCTTTTCAGACTACATTTTTTTCCAGTCAATTTTCATAATGACAGTATTTGGGGGGAAATTGAAGATTGTAGCATATTACCAAAAAGTATCATAAATGTTGTAGAGAGATCTATTTTTATTTAATTTTTTTTTTTTACTTTTTCAGAAGTTCAACAAGTTCATTGCAATCTGCTTTTCAAGGTCAGCCATCTGAATCAATGATCTTAGCTCCACCAGTTCTGATTTTTTGAATAAAATTGTAATTACCATCCTTTTAAGCACCAGCTGTTCTATTGAAACATGATACTGGTGGTGTACTCAGTCCTGGTGGAAAAATATCTGTGAGCTGCTCTTCACTGAAGCCTCAGAGCTGATTGCAAGAAGCATTTATAGTCACAGAATTAAAGGGGCCACAACCAGATCCTTTATGGATACAGTTCCTTCTCCTTTTGTGCATTACCCTGTTCAAACATGCATTTGAACTTCCACTGTACTTGTTCCTTATAAAATAACGAGAAAAGGGAAAGTTCAATATCATGCAGTGGAATGTGCAAAGGAATAATCTATGAGCTTGTCCACATGATGAGCCACATGAGAGCAATGCAAAGAAACAGAAACATTTTGGGGAAATGTTTCTCTGCCATTCTTTAGCAGCACCCATTTTTTAGATGTATGTACCATCTTCACTGACAGGCAAGCAAGGTGAACAATTTAAGAGGAAGTTTATAATCTACATACAGTAGGCTACTGTACTAAAGAAGAAGTCGATGATGAAAAGAGAAGCAGAAGTGCTTTTCTAGCAGGATTTGCAGGAGAATTGAAAGGCTGATTGGCACAGGAAGTGGCATGGGAAAATAAAAGCAAGAGGTAGAATTTGTCTTGGCAGGAAAGTGATGTTCTACTATTAGAAATGCCTGCAGGCCAAAAAGAAAAAAAAAATCCTGTGCTGAGATTTAAAAAGGATTTTCCAACTGCTTTATATAAAGTCCTATACTAACTATCTTCCTAAAGGACATAGAATTTGAGAAGTGCAGAAGCTTTTGGTCATGTTCAGAGAAGCCAGAGACCACTGAGTATTTCTGCTCTCAGACAGGGGTAGTGACAGTTTCTGTGCAGACAGGCAAGATGCAAGGAGCAGCCAGGCACTGTGGTGCACCTGCCAACTGCTGCATCCCTGCCTTCCCTCCTTTCCCCTGAAAGATGTTTTCTTTTCATATTATATGGTAGTGTATTTTCCCTTTTTTTCTTCTATTTTTTATAAGAAATGAGGACGGTGGTAGTTTAGCAACATGTCTGAACAGCAGCTCCTGCCAGGGCAGGGTGCTACCAGAGGGCACTTGGGCCTGAGGACGCAGGGGAGGGAATTTGCCTTGTCAGCCACAAAATCTGAAGCATTGCAGTACTGCTGACTGATTAGGCATTGCTATATTTTTCTCTATTAACTACATGGCCTTTTCTCTTTCCAAGCCAGGAAAATGTCCACGCTGGCAGAAGTCAGGGGACACTCATCCCTCTGCAGTGTGCTATCAGGAATCAGAGTGCCTGGCGAGCCCCTGCTCTCTGGAAGTCTTTCCCTTACACAACAGACCTTGAGCAGTATTCTTGTGCTCAGTGCTCCTAAGCATTAACTCCTAAGGCCCCAGTTCAAGAAGGCTTTAATGCACATAATGACATCTCTCTTTTTCTAAAGATTGCACATAGCATGCCAACATTATCCCTAAACTTGGCCTGAAGAAGTATTTCTTCCTGAGTCAGAGATAAATAAATATCTGGAATGAAAAGGCAGTACACAAGGAGCAATGAAGGAACACAATACTAAGTTTTCTCTTATTTATTTAACAGAAATAAATAACGAAAAGGAGAAGAGCAATACCAAGAGCATGTTGAACATACCAGTACAATTGAATGGACTTAACAAGATTATTTCATTTGTGACATCCCTGTCTGTCCCTCATTGCAGATATTTGGCATGGGAATTATATTTTACTACTTTTGTGTACAGCAGCATTTGCCAGAGTTGTTCTTCATCTCTTGCTGGATCTTTAGACAGTGCTGAAGGACAGGTGTTAATAACTGGTAACAAGTATGGAGGGCTCTTGTAATCATTTCTATATTTCTGGAAAGTAATGAGGGGAAAATCAGAATGACCACATGTATTAATAAAAAAGACTTGCTGACTAGAGAGCTCAAATTATTTCATTTAAAGTAATGTGAAAGATTGAGACTACACCTTTCTTTTAGAGATGCTCATTTTGTGACTTCTTTGATATTTGCTCTTGCTTTAAACAGTATATTCTTTTATCTTGATAATTGAGGTTGAATGGAGAGTCTTTTATTTTGAGATATGTAACTCATCACATCTCCAGATGGAGCCACTGCAAATAGTCTGAGCACTTCCAGTTCCTACATCCCACTGTGCCATCTTCTGCTAGCCAACACGAGGTCATTTTATCTTAATATTTCATTGAATTGGTGTATTAGCAGTACATCAAAGATGATGCCTTAATGAAATGCAGCAACTGGATGTAGTCACAGCATTTGAAAGCAATGTCAGAAAAAAAAGGTTGTTTACTCTGCATGGAAAGGGAAGGCTGATGATATTTGATCTCCCGGAAGCTGGAGGCTCCAGCTCTGCAGTAGGTGAAATAGACAATATACATTTGGTGTATGTGAATTTTAGAGTTGGTGATAGACATGTAATCTCAGTCAGTTGGCAGAGATTCACAGAGCAGGCAGAGGCTGCTGCAACCAAGTAAGCTTCCATATGCTGCCTTGTCTCAAAACTAATCTGGAAAGCAGTCAGAAAATACTTTGTCATACCATGGCAGATTCCTGGTTTCATAGCCAAATGTCCTGCTGGGGTTTGTGACCAGCAGCAAAGTCGTGGTTCTTGTGTTTCTCACCTGGGTGCTGGGCGGGGAGCGCTCAGCCCATCCTGTGCAGGGCTAGGGCTGCTCTCCAGGGGCTGGCAGTCCTTGGCCACCAGTGACTGGTGGCTGGTGTTGGAAGCAGAGTTCAAGGTGAAGGATCTCCTCATACCACTACCTGTGCTATCCATGTTTTCTCAGAACACAAAAGTACAGGAAAATAAAGACTCCAAATTGGCAGTGGATGCTTCATTAACTTCTTCTATCAGTGTGATATTTTCTTCTTATGAGGATATTATTTGTTCGCAGGTGATCACTGCTTTTCTTTTTCCTCTGTGAGATTATCATCTTAGAGAGACAAAAAAGGGGTCCCTGTCAGCTTTTATGACAAATGGTGGTTACAGGAGCACTGTAATATGTTTCTCCTTGAACAGATTTCTTTTTTTTATGCTTTGTTCCTCCTGGTCATTTGATATCTTAATGTGTTTATCTCTGAAAGAACCTCACCCAGAGATTTTGAAAAACTCCTTTTCTCTAGAGGCTAGTCATATAGTTTATATATTACTTACAGATGCAATAAACAAAGCCTTTTCTCAACTGCAGTCTCTTAAGGTTGCAGAATAACTGATCAGGCTCTTGGCTCAATTTGCTGTTTGATCATTTAGTTGATAAGGTGAATCCTGACTCAGTCAGATTTTCTGTGTTGGATCAATCAAGTGATGGAAGCTGAATATTGCATTTTCTCACCTTATGATAATCAGGAAAAGCATCAGCATCAGTAGACATCTATTTTGGCAGGTAGTTTAAGCTCTAAATGTGATTTTTATCAGCAACTAATATCCTTTAAAAATAGCTGCATTTTGGAATGACAGCAATTATGTTCACTCTGCTGTTGTGTGAAGTGGACAGACCCAGGGGTTGCCCCAGTGTGTTTCTTACCAGTGACCCACTAGGTCAGTATGTTTTACTGGTAAATAATTTTCCATGAGATTGCCTACAAATGACTAAGAGGCAGAACACTCTCAACTAATAACAGAAATGTGCAGTAGAAGTGATCTACCTGGAAATTATCTTTTTACTTTTTCCTTTTAAAGATAATTTTATTTCATCTGAATTAATTCATTCCTTATCAGTAAGAAGCCAATAAGAAAATCACTTTTGAAGGAACATAATGGGAAAGCAAAAAAAAAAAACCCAAACAACAACAACAACAACAAAACTACAAAACAAAACCCAAAAAAAGAAACCAAACAAACAAACAAAAAAAACCACCCAAAACAAAAAACTACCCAGACAAAGAGAAGCTAAATATAAAATACATCCTTGCATTAGACAACAGCTGTTACAGTAAGGACATGAGACAATTTCAAAGTTCTCTTCAACCAATCAGAACTGAATTGTAATCCAATGGAAAATGTCTTCCATCTTAATAAACAAATATTCTCCCTTAACAGAGAATGTACTATTAATTACTGAAAACGCTACTGAAACTGCTTTAAATTCATTGTGTACTACACAACCTGACTTTTGGGGAATATTTTTTAACATGCTTGCCTAATTTACACATTATTTTTTCCTTCCTTGAAAAAGTGTGCAAATGACCAAGAAGTCCATACAACACCCACCCTTTGCTTAACTTTTCACATGTTATTGCAAAATATCTTAAATCCTGTGGATTCCATGCCCTCTGAATTAAAAAAAAAGTCCTTTAAAAGTATATTAAAACAAAACATAAAATTTTCTGAAGCAATTTAATTAATTGTAATAATTGAAAAATGAGTGATTTATTTTGTTTTTGTGAGTATGGAGAGAATTTTTAGTGGCAAAATAAATAATAATTGATTTTAAATATCTTCACTGAAAATGAAGTAATCCAAACAAATCTAACATTTGCTCCTTTGTCTATATGCATCCTAATTAAGTATAATTAGATGTAATCACCTGTCATTTCCACTTCTCCTGCATTCTGAAATCTGGCAATATATAAACCAGCTTGCTTTTTCATGCAGGATTCAATTGCAGGAAATCAAAGATGTGTTTATATAGTCTGAACTTCTGGATAAAGGTTTGTGAACTACTGAACACTTAAAAAGCCTCTTAAGTTCTTCCGTAGTAGATAATTGCATCCTTGTTCTCTGTAAATTCTAATCTGAATGATTGTTACCTGCTATTAAATTTATCCAAGATGGAATTGTTGTCTGTAGATTTTCCACATTTTATCTCAAAGTTAACAGAGTTAATACTCCTGACAACTTCATACATACAATTTTTTCTCTTTTTTGCCTATATGATCAGTTTTCTTAAATGTCTTTTTATTAGGAAATCCCTATTAGTTTAAAGGCATGAAATGGCAGTATTTAATTAAAGAAGAAGTACTACTACTTCAAAACAAAAGTTATTATTCTGTATTTAGGCTGAACCAAAAAATCCATTTCGTACACCCACTCTTCTGTTGTAATTATGTTCCAGCAAAACCTCTCCCAAATCTGCAGGAGACTGGTAGTTCATTTTATGAATTTTAGTACTTAAAACGGAAAAAAATATCAGCTCATAATTTTTAGACCTTTGTGGAATTCTCTGTACCACATGGAAACAAACTCTCTTATCTGCTCAGAGACTGATGTGAGAAAAAGCAGTATCACCTCTGAATATATTACCAGGATAAAATAGCTGCTTTCCAGCAGAGGGAGAAAAGGATGATGGTGGCCATGATATCCACATGCCTGTAAAGCTCTGTACTTCACTGATATCTTTATTTCCACACCAAGCAGAAAGATGAATCTTCCAGTTTCTAAAAGAAATGATGCTGTGAAGTTGCTGAGAACTGGATTTGGCACAATTTTTCCCCATCATTCTCTTAAATAAATCCCAAAGTCTTACGCTTGCTTGTTAGGCTTATACATACAGACTGCTTCCTTTTCCGTTCTGGCTGCTTTCCTCGATATTGGCTGGCTTCAAAGGATGGAGAAGAGGAGGAAACATGCTGACAATGCTCACACTTTCTGTGAGTCTCTTTCATTTATTGTAGCCTTTAGCTCACACAAATTTCAGCTTTGAGGCATTTGCTTGTACAGCCGTCTCGTCACCGACAGTTTCTCCAGCTGCCCCAAATCCTTTCCAGCTCTGCTCTATTTTAAGGACCTGGCTGCACCACATCTTCTGGGTGAAGAGAGAGAAACAAAAATAAGTGTTTATTTGCCAATGTCTTCTGGATTTAAAACAGCTCATCAGCTAAGCCCTGCTGGGGAAATAGTTGCCACATTTGTTTACTTCAGAAACACCAAGCATCTTTTCTGTATCAGGGACTTCAAGTGTTTCATGAATAACTGCTTTGGTATTAGTGCATTTAATCCTTTTTACGCAGAAGCCACTGGGGATATTATACACTAATTAATAAACCTAATTGCAAGTGCCTATACCTGGCTGTTGACATGTGGGTTTGAAGAGCTTGTTACAGGCAGTGGAGGTCTATACACTGCAGGACCCTGCAGAACAATGCAGCTGGCCCATGCCGGGAGACTCGGATGGGATGCCCACGCAGAAATATTTTGTGCTATCTGAGCTGTAACTGAGCTATTTGCACTGTGGTGGCAGACATGAGACAGAACCTCCAGGAGGTCCCCACATCCTCCCAGAGCAGCAGTGGAAGGTCAGGATGGAGGTGTGTCTCAGCACCAACTGCTTGTCTGTAGCACCTCCCTAGTCCTCTGTTCCAAAAGGAATTTCCCTCTCACAAGTGTGTGACTCCATTGATTTGTCATGTCAGCTTAAACACATTGCTTGCCTGTGGACAATCACAAATAGGCATCTGTCTTTAGGTTTCATAATCTGGAGCTGAATTTCTCCACGAGACTTATTGTTAGGCCCTCACTTTTATTGCTTTGTACCATATCAGGATTACACCACCGGGTTCTGGAGAGCTCCTGGAGTAGGTGTCACAACAAGGCACTGCATTCTCCAAGAAGACTGGAAATATGCAGTCAAGGAGCTTGTGAAACATGCAGATTTAGAGCACCCTGAGTGCATGCACTGGAATACAATCAGGCCTTAAGGCAACTGAGCATACACAGGGCATGGGCAAATGTACACAGACAGGGCACTGGCTAATGCAAGTTAGAGCCATCCCTAAGGCAAGTTGGTCCTAAATATTTATTGGGACTGATAAGCCACTTTTGACTGCTGTGTTTTGTGGGGGTTTTTTGGGTTTTTTTTTTTTTTTTTTTTTTTTTTTTTGCCATATGACTCTTCAGACCCTGTACCAAGTATAGATTGCAGGATCCAAGGACTGGACTATTATTCTTCAGTGAATCTTACAATAGAAAGCACAACACTGCCTAACTTGTCTGATGGTTAGAAAAACACAAATGTAATACGAATTTGTACTACCCAGAATATATAAAAGACTGTATCCTAGATTAAAACTCATTGGAAAGTACATATTGAATACCTTAAAAACCACATTTGACAATATATTTACATTCCTCTTTCACACCACTCACTGTCAGAGAAATTGGTAAGAAAAAGCAGCAAAGCTGATGTTGTAACAAAACTTAGATTTCTGGCCTTATTGACACCAGACTGGCTTTCCTGGAGTTAATCTGCTGAGGAATACAAGAGTCTATTGTGCACAGAAACACACAGAAGCTGTTCAGATCTGGAAATGTGTAGCTGCATTGGCATGGCACTGCCCCAAGCATTTATGCTCTACAAACACATCTGAACTTCTCTGAGCCTTGAACTACTGGCTTTGTATAGTGCCAGGCTATGTCATGGGGACCTGCTGGCTCAGGTTGGCTCTAACTCAGGTACTTCATTATACACCAGAAATTTGGCCTTCATGTCTAAAAATAAACAGGTAAAAATTTCAAATATGAACTATCCCTCTTTTCTTTAGCTCATCTTGGAGGGTCTCTAATAATACATATATTCAAGATAGACTTGATAGATTCAAGCAATCAAGATAGATTGCTCTAGAAACAAGCTACAAACTTTTACATATTCTCTGGTTGCTTAAGCCATTCTTAGCCACAAATATTTGCTGCCAGTCTAATATCTGGATACACAAAAGACTGATTGACTCATATTCACACTGAACTTACAATGTATGTCATTAGTGTTTTAAACAAAATTTCTTTGCTACACCCAGATTTCATCTTCTGTTGTTAACAGATGTAGCACTTATTCCAGGAGAGCTTCATCTCTCAGCAAAGACACGTGGTTTTTAAAATTCCTTACACTGTGTAGCAGACTCAACCGATGTGGTCCATTTATTCCCCCTTCAGCACATTATCTCCAGGATGTAAAATGAATTATCATCTCTTCTCCAGTGTAACAGAGCATTATGCTCCATAGAAGACCCAAAACTTGTAGGCTGTGTTCCCACAAAATGTTCTTCCATGATGTCTGGGTGTCTGTAATGACACTTATTTCACTAACTGGTCATTCGTATTGTTCTAATAGTATTAAAAGTATATGTTAACATTAAAACTTTATTGAACTGGTTCCCAGAGGACATTAGAGTCTGAGGGTGAAGCTCATTCCCATGCAGCTCATTTGCCAGCCAAAGGAATACACATTTTACATGTGATTTATTGATGCATGCTCCAGCTGTTGAGATTTTCATTCTGGCTGCACGAACTCTGGGTAAGACCTTGCTGCTGTCTCATAGGAGTCTTATAAATTTTAAATAGTGCTATTTAAGTGTGTTAAGTGTATAAAGCTCATGGCATTTATGTGAGAATCACTTTGTCCAGCCCTAAAGTAGAAACCACTTCAGACATAAAATACAACTGCTATTTAGTACCTCTAAAATGCTGTAGAAATTTGAAGATATATTCCATATATCTATGAAACTACTACACTATGAAAGTAGTGTAGTAAACAACAAGAAAACAAGCATCCTTTTTAATATTAATACTATTATTCTAATTGGTAGTAAATATAAAGTTCCTTCTAAACCCTTGGTGTGATCTGTTTTCCTAAGTGAATCAGAAGAGAGACTTAACAGCTATTGAATCATCAGCTGTGTTTTCAATAGCATATGGGATTTCTCCCTTAAGTACCAATGCAGCCCAATCCTGCTTAGGTTGTGATAGCTGATTAGATCACAGCTTGGGGCATACACAGTAACTGCTATTAACTTAATTATTTTACCTTATATTAAACATGCTACTGCACTTCCACTATTCTCTCTAGCACTGCTCCATTTTTATCTTTCCAGTTAGATGACAAAATCATCCAAAAGCTAACCAGCATCAAAAAGAAGGCCACAAAATGCCACTCTTGCTTATTCTTTCAGATTTCTTTCTTTCTTTTTTTTTTTTTTTTGAAGGTGGCTGAGAAGTGTTGGTTAACATATGGCTACCCTTTAGCTTAATGCTTTTGTTTTGATGATGTTGCTAAAGGGGCTTAGAAGAACTTTTTCCAGTGTTACCACTTAGTGCAACTACTGCCTTGGGAATTGTATAGCTTTATTTTTCAATAAAAGCTTAGATTTTATATTAGTCATATTGTTGCACCTATTCAGTTGGAAGATTAAAGTGTGTTTTGCAGAAGTGATTGAGAGTTTAGAAAAAGTGGATCTTGCCTGAGCTACATATAGCTCTCCAACTACCTGTTTTGTCTGCCTATCCACGTGCTATGTAGTGTTTGCTTTGTCTTCGGGAGGTCTTTTACTGCCTTCTCTCTTTTGACCTAACAAAAGCTCAAGGGAGAAGAGGTTAGAAGAACTTCCTGCTTTTGGACACGTGGTAAGTTGGAAACCATTAACAGTGCAAGGCAATTAAGCCCAAATATGTTGAGACCCTGATTTGTGGTGATAAGGCATGAGAACAGGCTGCCCAGAGAAACTGTGGTTGCACTTCATCACAGAAACCGAGAAGATGAAAGCAATCACCTGTCCCTGTTATTTGCTTGAACTGTAGTGTGCCACTGGGATATCCTGATTATGGGGCTGCTTCTTGCAGGGGAGTCACCATCAAAGCCTGGACAGTGGTGCAGGGGCAATGATCTGGAATGATGAGCCACATGTGGGAGCAGGCTTTCTCTTTTATACAGGTATACATTTATGAGGAAGATTCAGCTTTGTCTAGGGTAAGACCACCTCCTTTCAAATTACATTTATTCTACAGGCTTGGGCCTGAATGGAAAGGGAAGCTACATTAAGACTAAGTTATTTATTGAGACTTCAGTTTGTGTGGTGAGACACTAGAACAGGCTGCCCAGAGAAACTGTGGATGCCCCTTTGTTGGAAGTGGTGCCCATCACAGGCCAGGGTAGGAGTACAGACAATTTTATTCATGTTGAAGACTTTTGCCAGTTTTACATTACAAGAGAAAATGCTGTTCTTACTCAAAGTTCATTGAAGAAACAGCTCTGGGCACATGTGCAATCTGTATTAACTAATTTTACACCTGGGTAGCTAATGGAGAGCATCACACATTTTGTCTTTTAAAGGCAGGGAATCATGATGAAGTGGCCATAGTGAGTATTTGGGATCTTCAGACATTTTATCACTCTCCAGTGAGCATTCCCTGAGTGCAGCCCCAGACCCTGAGAGTCTGTCCTGTTGCTCCATGTGATTGCATATGAAAATGTCAAGGGTGCTTCTGAATACCTTTACCAGGAAAATGAGGCTAAAATTCACATTATCTTTTAAGCTGTGTATACATGTGCACACAAGCACACACACTCACAAACACACTTCTGTGCCTCTTTATGAAATCCACTTTACTAAGCATGATCTACCCTTTTAAATCCATGCAGAGCCTCAAGAGTCACTTTGTACTTGTCAACATTTTCTAGCTTGTTGCTGACCAGTGATACCAAATCTTCCTATCAATGTCAGATATAAAAAAAATCCTCCTTTTTTTTCCTCTGGGATATCCGCATATTTGAGAAGGATTTTATTAGCCTATTTTGAGCTCTCATTTTTACTCCTCTTTTAGACCATTATTTTGAACAATCCTGCCTTTCTTATGCTTATTTAAGGGGAGAGATAAAAATATTTTATTGTAAATATATCCCAGCAAAAGCAGAATGAACATTAGCTGTCTATAAGGGTTAACCCATTACTGAAAAGCATGCCTGATAAATTGAAAGTGTGGCTCTCAGCCAAGAGAGATCGGTATATTCTGAGCATTCATTTTCTGCCTTAGGAGTGGCAAATCCTGTTGCTGGTATCAGATGTGATACAGCTTCTGAAAGAAGCAACCTCAGAGGCAAATTCATGCTTTGCTATTCAGGGAGCTATCCACTAACAGTGTACATGAATTAAGGGCATGCCTTGCTTACAAATTATTGTTGTATCTGGAATTGCAAATTGTAAATGAGAAAAAAAAAGAAGCCATAAACAACTTTCAAACAGATCAAATTTCATTTTCAAGATACCATGTGGTGTGTCTCGTAATGTAAAAATTTTAAGTGGTATTTACAAATGCTCCTTGACATATTTTACTCCAAATTTCAGCCATATTTTCACCCCACATTTCAGTCACATTTTCTTCCATTCTGAGTACTAAAATCAGAAATTCATTATTCAGATGCCAGGATGGAGTTGTTAATCCAAAAGCATTCCCATAATCTCAGTGTGGATCAGTAAAGAACTCTAGTCAAGCTGTCTGCAAGTGAAGCTGTCACTGAACAAAGTATGATTTAAGAATAACTGAACAGCAGCTAACCTTCCTGTTTTAAAAGACAGTAAATATTCCACAGTAATTTTTTCCTTACAGACTCATTTTGCATTATAATCCCTATTGCATAATTCCCTATCTGCAAACTCTAATTCAGCAGTTTTGTATGTAATTTACATTGTGTTTGATTTACATTGTGCTTAATTTACATCTACACAAGAGCAAGGAACAGAAGTCAGGCTTTGACAAATCCAGGCCATATTAAACCTAATCAAATTCTTTCCAAGGGAAAAAATGTAGAGCCTCGGTGCTAATATTTCTTTGATGTACTGGAATTCATGGAAGATTATGTTGCTCATCTACTAGTCACAGAGGTCTTCAAGGAGGCTTTTGGGGGGGTCTTCAATTTTTTCTGGCAGATTATGAAGAAGGAAGCACACACCTCCTGGGCATGGCGAGCACCTGTGTGCTTGCTGTCTGCTTCACCCAGTCATGCTGCGTAAAGCCTTCACCAGTGCCTTTGGTGCACCAACCCAGGTGTGTAGGGGGATAGAATATAAGGAAATAAAGACAGTGTAGACAGTAATCTTCCCCCTAAGGAGTTGCAGCTGGGCCAATTATCAATTATTAGGAGCAGGCCCGACTTTACCAGGCCACAGCTGTGACCAATGAGAAAAAGATGCTATAAAAGAGTGGGGTGGCTGGTTGAGAAGGGAATTGAAGTCAGTTGGCTGCTTTATGAAGAAGTAAGAGCAGTGCTTGAAGGAGCAGCCAACAAGAGCCACCAAGAAGGTTTGGAACTTTTGTGATAAGGAGATGACAGTATGGAACCCCTGCAATAAGATGACAACACAGTTGTCCTGGGCATCAGAGCCAAGCCTATGGAGAGGGGAAGGTTTTGTATAACAGGAGAGGGAAGACTAAAGTAGCCTTTCTCTGCTGCCTTCTGCTCCTCCCTTCTCAGCCCATGAGGTGCCTTTGCCAGCCCTCAGGCAGCCCAGGACTGTTAGCAACAAGAACGCTGCTCCCTGAAACAGGCTAGGGGTGCACAGGGGTGGGGAAAGGCATCCTTGGGGAGAAGGATGGGAGGAGGAGAAAAAGTGGAGACATCCCTAAACACTCTTGAATTCTTTAGTGCTCTACAACAGCCCCTTTTCTCTTACTTTTTCAAGTTAGTTACCATACTTTTACTGAGAGGCAGCTCTTATTATTCCACATGCTTTTGCCTTTCCTGTGAAAAGACATAAAACTTGTTTTCCATATAAAATCACCTCAATTTTCTCTATAAAAGTACTTCATCTGTTCAACTCTTGCAGGTCAAACTCACACAAGAATATAGCAGGCTCTGAAACATCTCAACTCTATACTGCTGACATGCAGTCAATAGTTCATTAAGGAGAAGTAGATATATTTTAAAGAACTTATATTTAAAATGAAGGATTTTCTTTTGTTTTAAGGAAAACTCATGTATTTATACAGTTACAGAGAGTGTATTACTTTATCTTTCATATAATTCAATTATATTTGTAGAAGATGCCTAATATGCAAAATATGCTCGTTTTAACACTTATGAAATGCACTGACTAATAATTTTCAAGATTTTCTGATGGATGTTTCCTATTGTTCAAGCAATGCAGAAGGAATATCTTTCCTGCCATTTTACGAAATGCAAAATAATTTCTCAGTGAATGTTCTACATTTGCTCTCTCTCCCTAACATTTTCTGGCAGGGAGGAAAAGATGTCAACATGCTCATGTTGAGCATGCGTGAAAAATTTCCCAGTGTGGTTATGTACTCTTGGTATTTCAGCAGTCTGTGGAGAAGAGTCCTGTATATTCATGCACTGACATAGACAAATTATCATTTTTATCACCTTCTAGCTGTTCAATGACATTATATACCTATCCACAAACAACTGTAATCACTTTGGTTTATAATTCATTATTCATTAGAACTTTAATACAACTTGTTTTTCTTTTTCAGAAACCAGACTTTGCAAGTTTGACCTGAGGATGAAATACTCTGAAAGAAATTTTACTGCAGTATGGAAATCAAACCTTCAGAACTAAAGTTCCAGCAACCACAATTTTCCAAGATGCTTTGCATCTTATTTTAAAATTTATTTTATCTCATTATTTATTTCAATAGTTATACTACTTTTTATGGAACTTCTAGATACCTGAGTTTCCTTTGCAATTTAATAGGATTTCAAAGTGGTCAGAAGTCCAAGGTGGGTCTGTCTTCATTTTGTCTTGAAAGTGAACACCCAAATGCACAAAAATGGGCTTTGGCTTTTAAATGTAGTGTTTTGTTACAGCAGAAGCTGTAAACACTTTTTCAAATATCAAGCTATTGGCTAAAACATAATGTTGGTGCAGGGGTTTGTGAATAGCTTCCCTGTGAAATACTTTTTTATGTGAGACTTTTTCTTCAGGCTTGCTTTTGGTCCAGCAAAGATATCCTGAGCTGTAAAGAAATGTTTAAGATCTCCTCTGACACTAGAAGTCTTTGCTTTAGTAACCCCCAAGGCCTGGATCCCTTGGGGACATGGACCCCACGCCCACAAAGTTTTGGTGGGTATATGCAGGCTTAGCTGGTTTCCCTACATCCTCTCCCTTGATGTGCTACTGAAGCCCCTCCTCCAGTGAGTATTTAATTCCCTTTAGGAAAAGGGAAACTCACCTCCCTGCAAAGGAGCAGCACACACTGAAACCAGGGCACTGCTGGCAGGATATGGTGAGCAGAAGCCTTCCTTGCCACCCTTGTGCACCAGGTTAGAAGGAGAGGCCACTGGTGTGAGCAAAGTAAAACAAGTGTCATCCCTCATATCTTGAAACAGTCCGGTAGTATGGTCATTGTATGAGAACAATTGGAATCACACATTTACAAAATAGGCGTTTACTTTTTGCCAGCTGCCTTTTATTTGAAACCAAAATCCACAACTTGTATAGATTACCACGAAGAAAAATAATGCATGTAGAAAAGAAGTTGGAATGAAAGGGGTACTCCAAACCCTTACTATACTGAACTTCTTTTATGATGACTTCTTTTCTTTTTTTCTTTACTTTTTTGCTTCCATGCAATTACAGTTCTTGTGTGAACTAGCAGTTGTCACTAGTGCGTTTACAGCAGCACCTTAAAGATTCACTGTTTCAGTCGGGGTAAAGCAAATCCAAGAACTTCAGCTTGGCAAAGCCTCTGAAAATTTACAGTGAGCTTGTGTGCTGTTTTTAAATATGGGCAGCAATATACTTTGGAACATTCTATATTTAAATTTCAGCAGTGATTATTTACTCACTGACCACAAATGCTCCACAATTGTCCTTGTACAGTACCTGCTAAGCAAGAGTTGGACTGAGATGTCCAAATATCACTGGCAGAGGTGTGATGGGGAGAGGCAGTTGGAACACATTAATTCCCTTATTCTCAGTGCATACTTTTCTGTAGGTTTTGATCCTGCATGAAACAAATCTGTGCTACTTATTAATGTCATCTGCTCCTGGTGTTAGCTGCTACTCTAGGGTAGCTCTCAGCCTGTTACCTCACAGCCCTGGGCTAGGTTTGGTATCCTCAGCTTGTGCCCAGTTCAGTGGGGGCTGAACAGCCAGCAATCCTACCAAAGTGCTTGACCTTCTACAGTAGGAGCATTACTGTTGTTTCACTCTATTAATATTAGCTTCCACTGACTCAGGCTTTTTTTTTTTACCTCAGAGGTGTGAGGGAGCTTCAAGCCTTCCCTGTTCAGACCCCAAAGAAGCATCTGAGAGTCTTGCTGGATTGTGAAGAACAAGAAGGTGACATGTAAGCAGACCAGGATCATCTACATAGTGGCTGCTTCTTGCTGCTGTCCCTGTGAATTTTGTTTTAGAGCAAAAAGCATGGCGGTGTAATGGCTTATTGTGAGTGTTTACATGAACACAAGCACAGGTCTGCATCAACGTAGTTTGAATTAAAAGATGGCTGTCCAAGCAGAGATTGCTGGCATGTACTACCTATGAGCACTGGGAGGTGTCTTGGAAGATATTCCAGCTCTTGTCAGGCCAGCTTTAGATAAGGGCTGGTGTGAAAGCAATGACCCCAGCAGCTGCAGGCTGTGGCAGCACTGGGCCCCAGTCTGGACCTCTGCCTGCTGGGACCTGCAGGGCTGAAGAAGGAAGACAGCAGTGGGTGAAAGGCTGGGAGAAATGCTCCCTTAGACCATTCCTTCCCTAGGAACCCTTGTATGGGGAAGTGTAATACTGGATTTCTTCTAGAGGCCTCAGAGGCTATGCTTTTGGTAAAGCTAAACTGGGATATTATCTCGGAGAAAATATCAGTGTAAATATCCATTTTAAGCCACTAGAGTAGATTGAAACACTGCATTTGAATTACTTGTAATAGCTAATTTGTTGATCTACACAAAAGGTTAGTTGCAATTTCAAAGCTAGTTCTATTAGATTTTATATAATGATACACTTTATTACATTATAGGACAGCAGATCCCGTTGTTTGTGTGTTGTTTCAAGTGCTTTACTTTGCTGTTGAGACCTTGCCATCACAGTCTTGGTGTCTGTAATCTGTTCTGTGGGTCAAAAATGGGCATCAAAGGCCTGGTTTTTTTTCTTTTTTGAGTCAGTTTTCATTGTTACAAAGGCTTTGAGAAAGTTTCTGGTATTTTTGTACAGGAAGCTTGTAGGAGACAAAGCAATAATAGGCTGAAAAATAAAAGGCTCTTTCCCAAGTAGCATGATATCACTCTAACCTCAGGCTGTATCACAGTGAAAATTACTAGCTAGGGTCTTTTATTAAAATATTTTCTATCAATCTGCTTATTAAATTCTATGAGAAAAGGTTAAAAGTGACATGTTTGCATTGTCTACCATAGAGGTGCCATTTTCTCTTACAGACATCTGTTACTCAATTATCATTATCTCACATTTCTTAATTTTCTAGTCCAACTCTTAATAGGGTCTCCAGCATGGAAGGCTCTGTTCAGCAGCAGGCTGGGAAACATTCTTCTCCTCTTTTGCAGAGAAAACTTCCAGGACTTGGTCTCCATTAAAAGAAATTATCAAGTTTGTGCTCCAACAGTTCAAGATTTTCAAAAACATGCTGCTATTTTAATGTTCATGGTATTTTCCCCCTAAATATTTAGACTGCGTCATGGCAACAGCTGCTTTTAGTTCTAAATTTGTTTTGCCATCCTTCATTTAAGAAAAAAAATGGCAGTTTCAATTTTTTCCCCTTAAATGTAAAATTCAGTATTTTAAACTTAACTATAAACAGCTATACCAAAGGTTTGTGGTCTGCTTTGGATTCTCTATGTAAATGGAAATTACCATACTGACTGCTATTCATTATGAAGAGGCACCTAAAACTATAAGATAAAAGCAAATATAAAGTATGCACAATGCGTGTTCTTTGGAAGCGGGATGGCAAGTAGAGGGTAAGTAGCAAAATTAGCATTCTCAGTACATATTTAAAAATCAAGAAGTAAGCTAAAAATAATTGTATCATAACAGGGGCAATCAATGGTCCAATTTTTTCCAGTGCATGAGTGCAAAGCGGATTGAATAACTGAATGTACAAATTCTTGATATTAACAGCTGAACGTTTTATTGCCCAAGACAGAGTTAAGGAAAAGGACATTAAAGATCCTTAAATGTAACTATTAACAAATGTAGCACAATTAATTGTTGCTGCTGTCATTATTGCTAGTATATTTGAAGAGTGCTGGAAGAAAAATGTAGTGGATTCCACAACATGTAGTTTCTGAGTGCATTTGGATGATTTCTTACCTTGGTCAAAATAAGAGACTTAATTCTGTTGCAGAAATCCTACATTTCTTTTTAGAGTAGTCTGATCAGCAAGTAAATCAGTCAAACAAATTTAATGAAAAAAGTGCATGCAAGTCTTTTGCCTACATAAGCAATACACAGGTCCTTAATGGGTATTTTATTAAAAAATAAACTGTTCTACTCAAATTCTGATTAACAACTGATTATTATAAATATTTATTCAACTTGCATGTATTTATAAGGGAACAGGACAATGTACAGATAGAAAAAGATGCAATGACTTAATATAAAAAAAGAAACTGTTTTGACCTTTCAAAAAATTTAAGTCTGAGAAAACCCTACTACTCTACTACTACGTAGTAGTGAGACTTTACAGTAAAGCTGAAATATGCTGCTAGTTTTAGCTCTGAAGTTCCACTGCTTTATGCAGGATGGTTAAGGCAAGATATGTACTAATGGCTAATGGACAACAAAGAGATTTATAATTGGATTGTGCTTATTATCAAGAAACTACACCTTGCCACAGGAGGAACATACATAAGACATACAGATATTTCATACCAGTTAATTCTGTACCACTCCTTCCCCTATTTGTTTCAAAGCGAGAGTACAAATCTATACATGCTACTGTGTGTGTTGATTTGCACAGAACCTGCTGGACTGCTTGATCCAGGAAAGCTCCTTTCACTCCCTTAGTGGAAGTAACCATACCATTAAAGTTACAGTTTGTCATATGTGCATCCTCCTCTGAATCAGGGCTGTAAGCATTGAATAGGACAAGGAATTGATACGAAACACTGTCTTCTTTGTAGAAAATTCATTATGAAATACTTATTATGCCTCTCTAATCTCAATGTTTTTCAATGTTTTAAACAATTTCTGTAACAGTTTTTTCCTGTTGGAAAGTATAATTGCAGGTTTTCTTCCTTTTC
Source organism: Zonotrichia albicollis (assembly GCF_047830755.1). Taxonomy (NCBI): domain Eukaryota; kingdom Metazoa; phylum Chordata; class Aves; order Passeriformes; family Passerellidae; genus Zonotrichia; species Zonotrichia albicollis. The sequence goes on from NC_133822.1 coordinate 50,224,798, forward strand.
TGGTGCAAGGCTTACAAACATTCTTTAAGATCATTACATTATCTCAAGTACCTTTAAAAAACTTCCCTCTGATCAGCTCCATGTTCTGTGTATTGTAGGAGATACAGATAATAGAGTTATTCACATAAATTTGCATTAATGATACTGAATTTCCTTAAAAGTCTAAATTTAATCTACATTTCAAAAAATGAAAAAGTGTGACCAACATTTTTCTGATAGGCACACTAGCTGAGCATCAGCTTTATGGCTGTTTGTCAAAGCAGATAGAAAATAAAAGCCTTTTCTTTAAGATATAGGGCAAAACTTGGAAATTGTAAATGCATCTGGGCAGCTGAGGTCCCAGTCTTGAAAGGCAGCTGGAGCACACCTACATAGCTGTGTGCTTTCATGTTCCAGTTCATCTGCTTCTGACAACATCAAGGCTCTGACACCCACAGTGCAGACTTTGCTCATTGCTTTTGGGGGCTACTCCTCCCCTACCCTACAGTTAGGAAGGTTTGATGCTTGGGGTGATGGAGCCTGTAGCATGTAAAAACCTGCCTGTATTTCTTATGTTACCAAGTAACACTAAGTTCATCTTTTTTGTCCCTGTTGATGGTTTTAACTGAGCTCTTACTTGAGATTGCATGCTGGTTGTTTTCCTTCCATCCACTTTGCTGCTGTTCATTCCAGCTTCCCTTTATGCTTGCCAAGCATTTGTGCAACAGGCAGGTGTTCTGTGAAATGCTGGATCTTGGACACATTAACTCTTCAGCTGTAAGATGGATTCAGGAGGGGCAGGACCATATCAGTGTGGAGCACTGATGACAAGCAGTGTCTCCAGATCCTCCATCCCTGGAGGCAGATAGATTTCAGGAGCTTGCCCTAGGCCACCAGAAATGGGTCACTTCTGCCCTGAAGTGGAAACAGTTGCACAATAGAGGTGGCTACCCCTCACAGCTCGAAGTTCATGACTGGGTCAGCACTGGCCTGCCATTACTCCTGGGCTTGTGAGGATTCATGAGACAATCAATCATATGGCCTGTGTGTGGATAATGGGCATAACTAATGTGCCTGAAATAGCATCTGGCTTTCTGATAATGGACTTCCCAAAGTGCACTGAGTGTCATTAATAGTATTCATGGCTGCAGGTTGCTTGCCAGAAAAAGTAAGTAAATACATTCACCAGAATTCAACACAGACTAGCATCACAATGAAATATGCAGGAAAGGCACCTGAAGAAAGTGTAAGCACCTTGGGAATTTGAGCGGCCAAATAGAGATTGTTTTGCATGGGCTGTTCTCTAGTACTGTGTCTTCCAGAGGCACCAAGGTGAACCGAGAGGCTGCTGAACAAGGAGCATGAGAGCTGAATGCAAAACTGGCACCTTCTAACTGGCCCCCCTGTGCCCTCACCCAGGCAGCATGCTGGGAGCAGGCAAAACCAGCACCCCAGGAAAAATAGCTTTTTAAGTTGACCACACAGGTTACCTGCCAGCCTTGACTTTTTAAGGAAAGATTGTCAGTTATTTGTCTGCTCTCTATCTCATTTTCCCCTGTCCTTCCATGAAATCTGCCTTGGATCATGAAAGACTGAGAGAGAAAAAGGTAACATGCGAACTGTTCTCAAATCTGAGGCAAAACCATTTCACTACAGGCAGTTTCCTTGACAATAACAATCTCATTAGTCACAATGAAATCAGAAATCATTGTCCATAATGCTCGCAGTAGAAATACTATGAATGGCAGTTAACAGGACTGGATTTGTTTCCTCCAGGTTTTCTTCAGTCTTTTCCCTAAGCATTCCTAATGCCAGGATGCTTCATGGCCCATTCTTCTCTTCAGGCTGATCCTGAGCTTTTGACACCCTGAGTCGTAACCAAAACTACACTCCTATTCTGCTGCAGGCTTTATCTCTTTCCCATACAACTCAGCTTGACTATGTTGAGAACCAAGCATTTAAATGAAAGCCCTTTCTATGCTGACCCCAGAAATTAAACAGAATTGTGGAGCCTTCCTTCAGGCAGGTAGCAGAGCCCTGAGTGATGGCTATCATGGAGCTTGGTGCTCCTGAGTAGGACTGTAGAGAGGGTTGTGATCAGTTAATGCTCTATTTTATTTATAATTCAATATCAGCACAAAAAGGCAGATATAAGTCAGGGTATTAAATATTTGCATAATTTTCTTTTTTCATTACATTGGTAATTGTGTAGCCCTTTGCAGCTGATTTACACAACTCATTTTTGTGCAAACAAAATGGTTATAAGCACTAATTAGGGTATTTTATTTTAGCAGTGCACAGCCCCCAAAATTTTCATCTTGGATATCTATATCTCTTCAGAGCTTAAAGCCTGAGCACTGAGGGAAATGGTGTCTCTTTATCTTAGTGCAAGTTACAAAAAGAGGAAAAGGCAAGTAGGTGGTCCCAAGAAGTCTGCTGTCTAGTGGGATTTGTGTGTGTTTGGCCCAAGGATGCTGTCATGACCAAGAATCTACATCTCCTAACTCTGAGCTTGTTTGCTGTAGTTCAAGGAACTGAGGTAAAACCTTAAAAATGTTTTCTTTAAAGGGAAATAGAGAAAATCCTCCTGCCCCCTTAAAACATCAGATGGCTAAATCCCAAGTCACACACGTAGATAATATGGACAGCAGGTGGATTGCAGGTTCCTGAACACACAAACACAGTCCATAAAACTCCCACCTTCCCCTTTTGCTTATTTGAAGGCTGTGGCCAACTTCCCTAAACTAATTGTGTTCATATTTTGTCTGATTCCTAAATCTTTTTGGAACTGACAGACCAAGTAACTTGGGTTTTAACTTCTTGATGGGCCCATTTCCACAGACAGGCTCAGAAATCCTCCTCTTCTGCTGAAATCCCCCACTTAGCCAATGTGAGAGATTCATAAACAGGGCAAGCCAAAGGGACCATATCTCCTGCACTGGCCTAAGGTGGATATTCCCCATGGAGGCTGACAATGACTGCCTACCACTCTATGGCAGGATGTCCAACTATTTTTTCTTAACATTTGTTAAGAAAAGTCCAAAACTATGTCTAAAAAAAAAAAAAAATCAATTGTTGGTACACTCATTATGTCTCATCTGTGAACTTTTTGACCTGATGTTCAGCAATGTGACAATAGCTTTCAAGATAAGACACTTTTTAAATAAAAAGAAAATATAGAATGATAAAATAGAAGAGCAGTGGGCAGAGAAGATGCTGTATGGAGTTCATCTCTGGTCTGCCTAGTGCTCAGTTCTGACAGGATTGGTATCAGTTTTTTAATGAAATCACATTTGTATGTGACTTGCACACATTTATGTAACACTTAGTAAGAATAGAGTAACACAGCCTCGGGCTTGCACCTAAAAGAATCAGAATCTACCCTTCTCCCAGATGGCACAGCCAAATACTACAGAGCCTTCAACAACAACGCTCAAGTATTTTTATCAGAATGATACGGAAGTTTTGATCCAGAAACCCATAGAAGTTGCAACATCTTAATATTATAAAAGTTATTTAGGTGATTTTTTGCTTTCATTTGCAGAAGAGATTTTCCTTCATACCTTCTAAAGCTCCTTGTAGTCAAAAATGTGTATGTAAACATGTCAGTTCTTTAGTAAAAAAAAACAAAACAAAAAACCCTAAAAGTTTAGTAGACCTAAAAGCCAAGGCATTTTTCCTAGCTTAGAGGTAATTTATGGTGCAAATCTCCATTTACTGAGAAACATTATATTCCTCCAGCAACTGAACCCTCTGCCTGATCATCTTCATATTTCTTCCTTTAGGACATACATAAGAACAGGAAATTAAAAAAAAAATAATCTCTTCTTTAGAATGCTCACAGAATAAAACCTTTCCTTGATGATATTTCTTTTGCTTTTGATTAATTCTAGCGTTATACATGCTCCAGATAACCTGCATGTTGCAGTATCAAGTAAAAATAAAGGATGCTTTCTTGAAAAATCAAGATTTGATTAATTTAAAATTCTCTGGGGAAGAAACTGTAGGCAGTAGAGAACTGTCAGGAAGTTATAGCTACCTGTGTGATATATTCACCATAAAATGCACATCTAAATCAGGTGGCTGCTTTCTTCCATTAGTAGCATTGGGATATGCAGAAGCAGTTGTTCAGTGTAAAACAGCTCATGTGAGTTAGAGAAAGCAATTAAATTAACTTGAGCCAGGCACCCATGCAAGCTTCTCCTGTGGCAAAGAAATGCGGAATTATAGACTGTCATTGCCGTAAAGGATTTATTTGTAAAGTACTGCATAAGACAGAGACAAGCATACATATTCCATTTAATGATGCAAATGCTGTCAACTATTTAATGTATAGTATATTTGTTCCTGAGAAGCCAGTGATATTTTGAAAAAGTAGGACTTATCCCTCATTTTGAAACATATTTCTGGAGCAAATCCAAACCAGCAGCTGGGATTTCATGACTCCTGAAGGATCCTGAAAAATCCCACATTCAATCCTAAGGAATTCTTACTCACATTCAAAATGATGACACTATAAAAAACAGCTAGAAAATGGCTTATTGTGGACTGAAGAGTAGGGCAATCTACTTTATTCCTCTGACCTGCAATTTTGCAGAACTCCAGTGCTGGCAAAAAAAATAATCAACTGGAGGATCAGAACTACAATGTTAAGGCTCAATGTTTGTATTTTTATCATTTGTAATGGAAACATCAGGAGTAAAAGGTGGGTATCAGAGGTAGTATGTAAGATTTAGGAGATGGATGACATAATCCTCTGAAGTTTTATTTCATTCCATGGCACTTGGAAGTCCAGGTGTCTTTTAAGAAACGGCAGACGTAAATGCCGAAGTAATTTTATTTTTAAAGTAGTTATATTTCTATACACTTTATTGCCTTTAAACCTGTTCCTGGCTGTGTGTTCTCCAGGAACTCTTGGGACAGTTTTCTGCACCTGCTCCTTGTATTGGTGCCTGCTGGGCTGAATAGCTGCAGAGTCTTTTCTCTCTCAGTTTTCTCTGCCTGAACACCCCAAAGGCATAGTGTGGAAGTTTTACCCTGTGAGCAAAGAATCTAACTGGAATTCTTTATTTTATAATGCTTAGAAATTCACATGCACACTCACATTTTTCTTTAGAAATACCAATAACACGCCCCTCCCAACATTATTTAAGTAAAAGGATTATGAAAGGAAGGAGAATATTAACATAAACAGGTCTCTTCTAAAAGAAAATTGCCAAGATTGGGTTTCAAATATGCAGGGAATCCAAATTAAGTGTCCCCAATAAGGAAACAAAAATACCAATAGTGACATGATTCAAAGCTGACATAAATCCAGTCTGATACTTGTAACTTGGTAAAATGTTTCTGGTTTGTTAACTGCACATTGCTGTGTTTTGTTCTAGATCAAGTATCACCTGTCCTCTCACAGGTGCAAGAGTGTTGTCAACAAAAAGAACTTGTCATTGCATACTCTTAATTCAACCGAAATCCAGAATATGCCCACTGTGTTTGGATCACTGATACTGCTCAGTGATCCTGCAGCATTGCTGATGACAAGACTGCAGCCCAAGTGCAATCAAGGAAAAGCCAGGAGCTGCAGCTTTCATCAATGGGATTTTAAACAAGGGGTTTTCATGAGCACCAAGACACTTTCTGCTTGGCATGCTGGCACAAAGTCAACACAGAAGAATGCTGTGTCAGGAAACCGTCATGAAATTTACAGCACAAATTAAACCCTTCACATTTTCCTCTGAGTAAAGGGTTCATGTGGAGTAGTTTGATTACATAAAATTACATAATTTCTATAAACGTGAGGATGTTACAGACAATATAAAAATGATCACAACATAATTGTTAGGCAGGATGAAACTCCTATAGGAGCGTACGCAGAAGTGCCTGAGAAAATTAAAAAGCTTCAGCTGTATTGCTATCATTATTTTCAAATGACATTCAAACCTGCCACTTTGAATTTCTTTTCTGTAAAAAATAAAAGGAATATTTAATCATCACAGCATTAGTTTCCTGTTAGGACATGGCTGTGTCAGAAGTAATTTTAGTGGTGTGATTTAAGGCCTTTTAGTCAAAAGGTCGTAACGAACTGCCTGCAATACTGACAGAAATTTGACCTGTCATAACCGGGTCCTGGATTCTTTATGGTGCAAATTCGGGTTTATGTGATCGGGGGCTGTTCCTGCCCTTGGTTGGAGCTTGCCTCTGTTTTAACTCCTTATAGCCCAGCTTTCGCACACCTGGGTGCAGGGAAACTGGCCAGTCAGGAATTGCGGAGGGAAAGGGACGAGCCCCTGTCACGCTGCGAGGCGAGGCACCGCCGGGATGGCCGCGCCGCTGTGGCCACGCGGGGGCCGGAGCTCAGCCCCTCGCACGGCTGCGGAGTTACCCCGGTGCCACAGCCCCCGGCCCGCTCCCCGGGGCAGCCCCTTGCCCGGCCCGCACCTGGCGGCCGAGAGGCGCCGCGCCCCGCCCGCCCCACCTGGGCCCGCCGTGCCGAGCGGGGCCGCCCCGCGCTCTCCATTGTGCGGCCGCCGGCTCGGGCCACCTGCCGGCGGCGCCAGGGCCGGGCCGGGCCGGGGCTGGGCACCGCTCCGCGCCTCCTCTGCCTCCCACAATCCCCCCGCCCACCCTCTCCGGTCCCCGGCTGAACCGGGGCGAGCCCGCGCCTTCCTTCCCCGCCTGCCTCCCTCCTGTCCCCCGGCTGGCGGAGCTCCGCCGCCTCCCCTCCCCCGCCCTCTCTCCCTCCCACCGCGCGGCCGCCGCCCCTCCGCCGCTGCCCGCCGGAGCCGCCGACTTCCCCTGAGCGCGGGTCGCCGCCGCCTCGCCCTGCCATGAGCCGCCCCCCGTCGCCGCCGCAGCAGCAGCGCTGAGCGGGGAGCGCGGAGCCATGCCGGGCTGGAAGAAGAACATCCCCATCTGCCTGCAAGCCGAGCCGGAGCGAGGTGAGCGTGGAGCCCCGGGGCGCCAGCCGCCCGCCGCGAGGGAAGGCAGGCGGGGCGGGCGGGCCGGGGTCTGCGGCGCCGCCGGGTGCCCCCTCCGCAGCCCATGCCGGGCACGGCCGCAGCCGCCCCGCGGTGGGACGGGCGGCCGGCCCCGCGCCTTCCATCTTGCTCGGGCGCCGCGGCTGCAGCGGGGGCTGCGGGGGGCGACACCGGGCCGGCCCCCGCCGCCTCCGCACCAACTTTACTTTCGTCCGCGGTGCTGCCGCCCGCGCTGCCCCGGGCCGGGCTTCTACAGCCGGGGGGCCGTGAGGCGCAGGGGTGAGAAGGTGGCTCCGAAGTGACTTCGCGAAACTTCTCCGTGTGTGGCTTTGCCCCGGGCCGCTGCCGGACCTGTCCCGTCCCTCCCGGTGGGCGCCGGTGATCCGGCACGGTCGCGCCTCGGCGGCGAGCAGTGGCCGCAGTAGCTGCCCCGAGTCCCGGCAGCGGTCCCGGGTCGGCCTCGGGTCCCCGAACCCCACCATACGGGTCGGTGATGTCGGAACCGAGAGGGTTTCTGGTCGCTCTTAAGAATAAACTATCTGTTATAATAAAAACGTGTCTTTGCCCCTTCCTCAGAGAGGGCTTCTGTCATGGGTGGGTGTTCTGTTTCTTGCACCTTCTTCAGCCTGTGGGTCAAAGACAAAAGAGGTTGGTTCACCATTTAGTCTTAGGTGTGCCCGTCGAGTTATGTCTTTGATTTACAGGTCAGTTCCGTGGTAGCATGGGGAGTCCCGAGGCAGGACATTTGGGTTTGGTTGCTGCCGTGTTGGATAGCTGGCTCTCCTGCTAGGAACAACAGTTCTCCCAGTATTCAAAAGGAGGGAGGTGATTCTGATTACTGTGTGAAAGAAGTCTTGTTTGCTTGCTTTGCAAGTGGAGGTCTTTTGCAGAACTGCTACCCTTCTGACTAGTAAATTCTGTCCCTAATGGGAAGTTCATCACAAACATATGACATCATGAAAATAGTTGCTGAAATAAGCGCAAGGTGCTTCAGCTGTGAAAAGCAAGCTTTTGAGGCTTTACTGTCAGTAAATACATCATTACTAAGATCTGTGGTCATATTTCTTTATGTCACAAATCTGTGTAGCAGAGGAATCACAGAAATAGGATGGGTGACAGTTGTCAAAATATATCAAATGCGTTTGCAGATGAGGGAACTTTAGAAAGGGTCTAATCTGGTTGTGTCAGAAACTGGCAAGATTTTCTCATTTTATTCTGAATAAATGTTGTGTCATGAACTGTAACATGCGGACTTGTCTTTATTCAGAGTAAACAATAAGTGGTGGTTTTGCCCTGATGGGTTTAATGTCAGAATACTGTTTTGTTAACAGTTCTTGTTTATTCCTTTTTCTGTTTAACCTCTTTCATCTTTATTATGAGAGTGAATAGATTTATATGCTAATAGTCTTACCACTGATACTTTTCTTTATTGTATTTCAATTGTATAAAGAAAAAAATCTCTGCTCTGCCTAAAGTAAATGATTGCCTTCTGAAGTATGTTGCATTGTATAGTGCTTAAGTTTTAGCTAATAATTTAACAGGATTCCAATCACTGGAATCATGATTTAGACTTGGAAAAATATTAAATGGTCAAAATATTTAATCAGTATTGAATTTAATAGTTCTTGAGTATGAAGAATAGATGAAATAAAGCTTTCAAGCTAGGCAGAAAAACGGCTAGTGCAGTAATGAAATGAAGGTGCATCTTTAGCTAATGTAGGAGTTTAGTGTGGCATTGAGTAAAAGGCAATTACAAATACAGTTAAATTCTGGTTCGGAGCCAGTTATGCTAACATCCCCCTCTTCTGTTTCTAGAAAATATTTCCATTCAGTTAGTCTGCAGAACGTTTTATGTACGTTGTGCTATCAGAAGACTTTTGTGAATGTAAATACTGTTATTTTAAACTAACAGTGTAGCTGATAGCTTTCTATGATTTAGATAGGGAGTAATACTGAATATGAAATATTTAGTAATATAAATTGTATTTATGTTGCATATACAAGTATGCCTTTATATAGGATATAAAATATCCATCCCAAATGCTTGTGTGTATGGGATAAGAACACTCATACTGAAGATAAGAATAGGAAACATTTAAATGCTTGTGTGTTTTCTTTGATTTTATGTTCATGTAATCTGATTGTTTTAATCAGTGTTTTGTTCCTGTGAGAGAAGCTAGTCTTTATTCAACCCTATGAACACCAGTAGGACTGACTAGTAGTAATTTTCCTGTATAACAATACAGACCTGCTAAGTTAATTTGGTGCTGAAGTTTTTTGGTGGTGATCACTTGTGAAACAAACTACAAAAGGAAAAGAGATAAAACAACCCATCCAAACCAGAAAAGTACCTACAACCACAAACTAAACAAGATTTCAAAAAAGAAGTGAGCAGGTAAGTAATGCCAGTTTATCCTTTTGCCTCCTGCTGACTTTCCCCTTCAGGGAAGCCTCTCCTGCTGGCTTTATTATATCCACAGTCCATAACCCCCTTCTCCATCATAATAAACAGGTGCTGCACATCTTTAATTTCAAGTCTGGTTGTAGCAGAACATTTCAACTGGAAAAAGTCAGCTCTGGAGGTGCTGGGAAAACTGGGAAGGCAAAGATTTCCTTATGGTGAGCTATGAGTGGTTTGTACCAGACTTTTTCCCCAGGCTTTTTCCCCATAAATGTTACAGAGCTCTGTGTCTTCTGCATGCACCTCTAGGGAGCTGATCGGGCCCTTAGGTCCTCAGCAGTGGAAGGGAGGAAGGAAGGAAGCTGTGGGCACTAGGATGTGAGGCTTGAGGGGTGGGTGGATTTGGTAAAGAGGATGTGGGGGCTGTATCCTCAAGGCACTGCAGCATAGAAGGTTCACTGGGTACCAACACTCTTTTCTCACTCCAAACCAATGCAGCATTGCTTTGGGGAGCACTTCAAGGCTGTTGTATTTCCCTTGGTGCCCAGTTCATCTTGGGAGTCAGGAACTGGATGGCAGTGTTGCCACATTGCAGTGCATGCCACAGCATGTGCTGGTGCAAGGAATCAACTTAAAAACTATCCAAGGAGCTGCATTGGTTTGATGTGAGGAGCTCTTGGGATATTGCAAATGGTGATAACCTTGTGCAGACCTACTGAGTTTGCTCCTAGTGGAGTTGAGTGTGTTGGTACCCTTGTTTGTCCCTTCCTGGCTTCAGAGCCCCTCTTCTATCTTGAATATCTACTGCAGAAAGTCCTTAGCGCAGCCTGTGATCGTTGTTCCTACAAGTCATGCGCTGAAATGGAGGTTATCCAAAAACTCGATAAAATCAGAATTTTGCTAATGGAAATTGGCCAGTCTTGCTGAAATGAAGTAGCAGAGACGTGGTCAATGCTGTTGGCTCACCTTGGCCACAACTGATACTCTGAGTAAAGGAGAATAACCTGGGATAATGTTTCAAGCATCAGAGCATATATTTGCATGTAGAGTTTAATGTTTGTGAGAGTGCTTTGTGGTGGTGAAGATTCTCTTCTGAGGGGTGGCAATCAGTGGTATTTCAACAAGTATTTTTAGATGTCTTGACTGGAAATTATGTGGGATACTTACGTCACCTTAAAAAAAAAATCATATTGTGCTGCTTTTCAGTGACTAAAGCCATATTTAAGATATGAAGTGGAGAGCTGCTTTTCTGTGTGTACTGCAGCACAGCTCATGGTATTCTGCTGCCTGCTCTGTAATCGAGCAGTACTCTGCAGTGGCTGTGCTGCTTCTGGCTTTCACTGCCAAAATTATTGCAAGAAGTCCTCTCCTTTAGAGGAAAGAAATTGTGCTCTGTGTTAAGTAAAAGATTTGTAATGTATAACTGATGCAGTATACCCTGTCATTTCAAAAATGACATGTGAAGATGTGCTAGTGTAAGACAGTGCCTTTAAAATTCAGGGCGCACTTCCCTCCTCCCCAGTCTTTTGCCTAAGATATAAATCAGATCTTGTAACCACCTAAAACACTTTCTGGGGTGACATCTTCATAAATACTTTAAGAAGAAAAATGTTACTAGAATTAATTTTGTTCAATATTCCTTCCAATCAAGTTAAATGAACGTGTTTAATGGAACTCCTGTTTCAACTTCATAGCCAATCAAGTTTGCCAGGAGTACAGAAAATACTACTTCTACATCTTGTATGCTCTACACTGTGGGACTGCTTGAGATCCCTTAATGTACACACATGTTAATTTGAGAAATTAAAACATCTAAGTATGCTTTGGTCTTGATTTTAGTTTTAAGTAATATTCATTCCACAGTTGTTTTTCCTCTGTTAAATAGACCAGGAAGGAAGGTCAAGGAGGAGGGAAATACTGAATTTTTATTTTCTGCTTTTCTATCCATGTTCACACTTGACAGGGAAATCAGGTGAACTTCAAGGAAACATTTTAAAGGAAACAGTAGGAAACGTTTTAAACCCCAGGACTCAAGGATAAAAAAGATGCACAGGTATTTTGTGAATCCTGCCTCAAATACAAAACTAGCATGGTCTCATGGAAGATGTGCTGACAACAAGCATCTATCCCTGAGGTTACTGCTGCGTGAGCTTGTCTGCTCATCTTAAGCTGGAAGAGAATCAGTTTTTCAGATAAGGGAAAGATATGTTACTGAATTTAATCATGTTATTGTGGGTTAGCAATTTGCATCTGATCAAATGAGGCCACTTCACAGTGGATATGCTTCATGCTCTTGCCAGGTACATGTTAAAAATCAGCTTATTTTCAACTGAAGGCTGAGGGTGGCTGTTCTTTGTATTACAGTCTTTCACCTAGTAAGGCAAGAGGAATCTTTTTCTTCTTGAGCTTACATGGATTCTTGGAAACTGAAGAGAGCTGCAGACCTAGGATTAGAAACCTTGTAGAGGCTTTCTGTCTATCTTTATCTCATGTGTGTCACATGCCTCCTGAAAAGTTAAAGTATAACCTGGATGGTAGAAAACTTTTGTGAGGAGAATATGTGTTCACAGTGGCAGCCCTAAGAATCAAGACTGGGTTTTGGGGATGAATGTTTGGAGAGAGATGCGTGGAAGATCATCTTTTACTCCAGGGAAGGCATTGCCTAGACTTAGTGTGGAATCTAATACGTGAACAGTTGGTCAGTTGTGGTACGCAAAGTGCACTCTAGTTGCTTACATCTAAGGTGAAGAAGTGATGAGGACAGAAATGGGAGGAAATGTCAGTTTCAGCTGCTGACACAAGAGGCTGGCTTGTCCAGCTTCATTCCCCTCCTCCAGAAGCATCTGAAACAACCATTAAATCTCAGATTGGAAAACACTAATACTAGGAGACAGATTAATAAGAAAATGCCGTTTACAAACTGTACCTATTTTGTTCTTGTTGGCACTTCTGTCTCTTTTCACCTCAGTCTTGATTGAACTGTGTCTTGGACATTGGTCTTTCTCCATTTGCTAAACTGAGTGTTGGTGAAGACCATTTGCCAGGTGGGATAAGATGATGCTCTAGGGCTGGTTTTCAGCAGCATGCAAAGGGCACAGGCACACTGTGTCAGTTTTTTCATTCTTTCTCTTAAAACCAGCTGGCATGGGGAGGATTCTAACACAAGGATGGAAAAGAGGTAACAATTGCTCCCTAGTGCCCTTTCAACATGAAAGGAACTGAGAGCGGGCAAAAATCATATACATCTCTTGTGATCTGCATAGCAAAGTTAACAGCATTTTATGAGCTGTGGTATTACAAGAATTTGTGAAATCTTGTGGGATCTTCATGAAGGTATGGTCTTCACTGGTAGCTGAGAGATGATTGTCTGCTGTGTCTGGGTCACAACCAAGATTTTTTCCCCTCTTGTAGAAAGAAAGTGTGAGATAAGTGCAAATAAATGATTTCTGTTTTTTGCAGAGGCAGAAGCAGTTTTTGTTCATGTCTGTCAGAAATGCAGTTAGATTTGTCAGCAGTGAGTGATTGCAGCAAATACTCCAGCTTGCCTCAAAGAATAGCAACACATAGAATTTGAAGCGGTAACAATATTTGCCACTGACAGGCACAAGTTTCTTTTTTGTGGGTATCTGGGAGCTGTAAAGGGTATAAATTCTAAATGACAAGTTTTTGATCAGAGTTTCTTGTACACTGAAACATTAGAGACACACATAACTGGAAATACAGAAGCTAGAGTTGTAGATCCTTCAGCAATTTAAATGTAGACAACTTCTCTTGAATCTTGGTGCATAATTATATCCCTACTATGGATTGTTTTTCTATTATTCAAGATAATCTGAGTTGCCACAGCTTGAGGTTCTCCCTCTCCCTGAAGAGCTGTGAAGACCATGTTGCTCTGCAGTGGTTGGAGGAATTACGGCTTGATGCTGCACCTTCTCGCCACTGCTTGTATCTGAGTCCTCTTTAGTCCTGGTAATGCTTTTGAAAAAAGATGCACCAAGTGAGCAGGTATCTGTAAGAGTCTGTTGATTGTGGCTGTGAAATTTGGATGTGTTTCAATGTTTTATCTAAGTGTTTTGAATTTATGCACGTTGAAATGTCAAGAGTACCGTCCATCTGTAGGGAAAAACAAACTAATGAGATGTGTCAGCATCCTGTATGGATGGGGACCTGCTCAGTGTTTCATTTGGGCAAGATGAGTGAGACCCTGCAAAATTTAGGGTAAAATAGTAACATTTATGTCAGATACAAGTAATCTTGATTACTGTATCACCCTACTGGTTTGTTTGTTTTGTTTGGTTGGTTTTTTCCCCTGTTACTCTTTCTGCTGGCATAGGCTATGCTGGGTGTCTGGGGAACACAAACTCCCAAACTCTTCTGGAATGTCCTCTGGTATGAGGTAGCCAGCTTTTTTATGGTTCTGAATGATATTGATGGTCTTATGTCAGGGTTTTTTTCAAAGTCATTAGCAGTGCAAGTTCAGTAGGTCACTGATCCTGCATCACAGGTTAGAAGCAATGTTCTTTGCTTAATGTTGAAATAGTTTGATGACAACATACAAGTAGAAAAGACAGGTAAGCAAGGGGTGACAGTTTTGGTACCAATATATATTCCACAAGGAATTTTGTTGTCTTTTCTCTTTGGAAATCACCGCAGGAATTGAGAATCCCTGGCATGGCTAACTAAATCTCCATCTTTTTTGTGCCCTAATTTCTTGTTATTAGTAAAAATCACCACTGGGAAGATTCTGCTACTGTGAAGGAAAACTGCAGAGAGTATGTTAAGAGTTTCACCATCTTCTTTACGCACTGGAATCCCACAGATATTTAGGGAATTCCACAGTTTCCTCATGCAAGTTTAAATCTTTTCTCAAAATAAGAGAAATTATTCCCTGAAATATAGAGATGTAATGATGACAGTTAAAAGTAACTGTCAGTGAAACTTACCAGGTTTTGGGGTTTTTTTACCAGTAGGATGAGACTGAAGTTTTAACACCACTGTTTTGTGGGCTAGTCATTTCATGTTGTGTAACTGAATACAAACATTTCCTTATTAAGAGATAGTGTTTTGAATGTTGTAAAGTATTGCCAGAATGTGTCTTCTAAGTAACTGTTTTTCCTAGGAAGATAGGAAAATTTAATATAACTGTTTTTGTTTACTAAGCCACTCAGTGTAGTTAGCACTTTCTTCCTGAAGCAGTTTCCCAGCAGGTGAATGTACAATGGGGCATGGTCTCTGTCCCACACTGCAGTGTGTGAAATAAAACCAGGGCATTTACATTTAATCAACAAAATGAAGAAGAACATATCGGTGACTGGTGTGTAAGTGAACCAGACCTTGTTTTGTTTCTGTGGATATCACTTGGCAACACAGAAGTAATGCCAGCTTTTGTACAATTGCCTGACATGGAGACAGGTGTTCTGCAGTCCAGCACTTGTTTGTCAGTTTAGCAGCTTAGGACAGTATTCATAAATGGGACGGTGGGTAATTGTTCTTATTCATAAGAACAATTTTTGTAGGCAAAAAAATAAGAACAATAGCTGCCACTTTTTGGGGCGGCTTTAAAAACAGATGATATGACACCAAATTCAGCAGTCAAAAATATCTTTGTGATAAATGTGTTCTGCATAAGCAAGAAGAAACAAGATTATAGGAAATTGTTATTGGGATAGAAATAACAGACTTGTGGAGTATTTGAATTATATTTTTTTTAATTTGGATTATTGTCTCTGTGGACCAGATACTAAATCCTTTGTATTTCTGTTGCAAAGAACAGCTTCCTCTGCTTCTGTATTTCACCTTGATTAGTAGTTCCCCTTTCTTAAAGGTGAGGAACAACCCAGTGCTGACAGGTGCTGCCTCTCACCTAAGACGTTTTATTGGCACCTGAGCAAAGCCAGGATGATTCCAAGAAGTGAGTTGTATCAAGCTCCCTGCTATCCTTTCTTGAAATCTCTTTAAAGCATTGGTAACTGGCAGGATTTTGTTGTCACTTGTACCCATGCTTCTCACAACAGGGTTGAGACCTGAGTTTGAGAGGAGGCAGTTGTGGAATAAGAATGAACACATTGTTTTAACACTGACAAAAGTTTAATCTCAGTGGCATTTTCAGTGAAGTATTTAGTTGTTTTTGTGTTAGGAATGGATTTACAAAACACCTGGGCAGGAAGTATAGTGGTAGTCACAGAGCAAATACTCTGGGGAGTAAAATTCACTGCCTGGTAGATGGGTGTAGTTCTGCTGGATTCTGAAGGTTAATTCACTTGTGACAGCAAATTTACTGAGCCCTTGTACCTGTTAGTGGAAGCTGTTTCTTAGTCCAGGTTCTCTTCTGAAAAGTCAGAGAAGACTGTCGCCAAAAATACATTGTCCCTTCATGTGTATTTGCCAGTTTTATTCTTCTGTATTTTTACATTTTCTGGATCATATTTGTAAATGCCACAATGTTATTGAATGCACTGAGAAATTTTGAGCCTGAGCCTTTTCAAAACACCTTATATATTTACTAAAGCTTCCAAATTTTTGAGGAATATACCTGTAATTTACTTTGATTTTTTTAGTCTAATATTAAACTTTCCCAAACCAATTGATATACCCAAGATGTGGGCTTTAAATTGTGTTGTTAAAGATTTTATGTGCATCATGATTTGAAGAACCAAAGAAATGTCTCCTCTCTTATAGAAATGTTTTGGAATTGTAATTTGTAGTCTTTTTACTTCACCTCTTACTAGGAATGTTTGTGAAATGTTCAGGAACCAGATGAACCTGCAGGATTTTCATGTCAAAAGTGAAGCAGTTAATCAAATGCTTTCAGCTAGGGTGTGGGCACCTCTATGGACAGGGGAGAGAAAGCATGAAAGGGACAGTACATAAGGATAATTCAGTATCTTAATACTTGTAGCTTTTGTGAGTCAATAACTCAATTCAGGGAGTTAGTAGTAGTGAAAACCTTGGGCCTGAAGCACAGTGTTAAAACATGGCTGATGATTTTATTTATTCATCTTTACTTATTGAGAGAACACATCTTTTGACTTAAGTTTCCTATTATCTTGATTTCAACATTATAGGGCTTTAGTATTCCTAAGCTTTCCTGACAAAAATTATGCACTATCTTGGGCTTTTCTTATGGTCTCTCTTTTTTCCTGTGTCTTTGTACTAATCCTAAAGTTTTGAAGCTTCCTATCTGCATTAGGTGTTTCTTTCACATGTCCACAGATTTAGGCATGCACTGATGCCTATATTTATGTATTTGTTTAAAAACCAAACCAGAAAGATTAAGAATACTATATTGTAGTAGTTCCTCATTCTGTTTAGATACATTTCCAATACATTTGCTGCTCTTTGTTAAAATATTTAATGTGAGCTGATTTTTGCTTTTCAGAGTATTTTAATATGAAAAGGGCTTTAATTTTCAGATAATTTGCCCTCTGCCACTAAAGATATATTTTTCAAACCAAAGAAAGAAGATTCAGCTACTGGCTCTGTATTCTATTTTCTGCTTTCATCAAAGATCAGGGTAGTAGGTAAGTAGTGCCTTAAGCCATGTTCCTATACATATGTTTCTTTTTCGTGAAGTGATTGAAGTAATTTTAAAAAACACAACCTCTGAGAATTTCATGATGTCTTCCTCGGGTTTAAATATAGGAAGCATCTGTGTAGGTGAGTAGGAGTCCCCTGTCATTTGAAAAACTAGTCTTGAATATTTTTTCTTTGCCACCTTATAATAAACATCTGGCTAGTTTTTCCTTTTCCTCCTTTTCCATCACTTTTTTTTTCTGATCTTACCAGGGTTGGTGGTATTTTTTTTCTGACCCCTTTTTGTAACTAGCATATTTAGTTCCTCTTTAACTGCCAAGAAAGAATTCAGCATAAAAATTAAAAATAACTTGATTGGCATGTTCATTGAAAATGAACAACTGTCTGGTGTTTAGGCTGCTACTTTGAAGAAAAGTAGGCTTTAACTGACTTGTTTCAAGTGTTGCTTATTATTTCCTTAATGGTAGTTGCCTGAAATAATTGCTTAAGATGTCTTTTTTAATTTGTATGGTCTTGCTTTCAGTTATTAAAATGAAAACTTAGTTTGTTTATATGAAACTTCCAAATGTTCTAATTAACAAAATACTTTATGCAGTTATGTGAATGCATTGTAATTTTTTGGGAAGCTGATGCTCAATTATAGAGTGTTTCCTCCATAACTGAGATATTGAGAGTTGTAACTACACACATTTAAGGGTTTACAGGGTTAAAGGTAAGCGTTTTCATGATATTTAATAGTATGTCTTTTGTAGCCATGCTAGTAAAATACAATACACAGGGAGCAGAAATGAAGGTCTTTTCCTGGGGTTGTTTTTGTGACAGTGTCCTTTACATAGAACAATTTTTAGCCTAATGTAATGAATCTGTGTTTTTAAGTTCAAACACATAAATTGCCGTATTGGCTTGTGGATTCCAGTTGATAATCGATAGCACACTAAGGATTAAAAGAAAAACAAAAACTTGTCATGAATTGACAATATGTCCAAAAGATCTGTCTGTCAGCAGAAGGTGCATGTGAAAGGCTTGAGCCAGCAAACTGTCCTGCGTGGAATCCCTAATCCAGCAAAGTATTTAAAAATATACATGTTTTATATTTTATATGTTATACATGTGCAGAACACGACAGTAGTGTCAGCTAGACTCTAGCAGAATGAATGGATGGTGCACCTGGTCCCAGTTCATTTGGTACTTATCTGAAAAAGTTCTCTAAGTCCAGGGTCAAGGTCACTGAAACCTTTGCTGTTTAGAATCATAGAATGATTTGGGTTGGAAGAGCCCTTAAAGGTCAGCTTGTTTGGACCCCTGTGCCATGGGAAGGGATACCTCCTACTAGACCAGGTTGCTCAGAGCCCCATGCAACCTGGTCTTTAACAGCCACAACTTCTCTGGGCAACCTGCTCCACTGCCTCACCACCCCTTCAGCAAAGAACTTCTTCCAAATATCTAATTGAAACCTACTCTCTTTCAGTTTGAAGCCATTCCTGCTTGTCTTGTCACTGCAATTCCTGATGGAGAGAGAGAATCCTTCTCTGGCTTCCTTGCAGACCCCACCTAGGTACTGGAACTGTGGAGAGGCTCTGGGCTCTCCACACAGCATTCTCCAGGCTGAGCAGTCCCAACTCTCCCAGCCTGGCTTCAGAGCAGAGGTGCTCTAGTCCCCTTGCCGACTTTGTGGCCCTCTGGACTTGCTGTGGCCGTTCCCTGTCCTTATGTCGAGGGCACCAGAACTGTACCCAGCACTCCAGGTGGGATCTCAGGAGGGCAGAGGGGCAGAATCACCTCCCTTGACCTGTTGGCCATGCTCCTTTTGATGCTGATATGGAGAATGAATAATCCATCTGAAGTCAGTGTGCTTAAACATAACTTCTATGTTTAAATGAATCAAAGGGTAATTCTAAAAATAAACTATTTATTTTCTTTAATTAAAGGTCATTGTCATGATACACACTAATACCTGTTTTGGGGGGGGAAGAGAAAGCAAGTATAAAGAATTTAAAATACTGTAAAATTTTTCCCTGTGTTTTTATCAAAATATTGAGTTTTTTTTTTTTCCGCAGAGAACGTGTAAAATATGTTTTAATTTGGTGGTATTTCTCTGCTTATTCCTCATTCCTTGTTGGAAGAGAAGTTAAATGTGTTTAAGTGCAGGGTGTTTGACATTCTTTTTTTCTGGTGAAAAAACTTCTTTTGTGGTCATTGAAAGATGTTGCATCGTGAATGTAAGTAATGTGCAAAAAATGTGTACTCGGAGCTGGCAGTTTTATCACCAGAAGTGGCATGTACCATTTACCCAGACAGGTCTGAAATCCCACTGTGTTTTCAGAGTTACCTGATTTATTACCACAAAGAGGCTAATAATTCTCTATCACAGTAGAAGGAACAGTCTTTGTCAAAGGGGAAATATTAAGAGAGTTGGGGTTTTTACATTTTTTTCAAATTTTTCTTTCATGTGGAGTCTAAAACCGATGAACTTTTCCCTACTGCATATTTAACTGTAAAGCACTGAAAGCATAAGTTGTCACTGTACAAAATAGGGTAGCATCTTGGTTGAAGTCAGTAAGAATTTTTGGTTGAATTTGTTGAAAGTAGGATAGTTGCCAGTTGGAAAAGCTGCAAATGTGGGTTAGTTTTTTTTTTTTTTTGAAAGCTGGAGTATAGCATTGGATGGAATGACAGGATCACCTGTTGAGAAAGAGAGATTAAACACTCTGGGGCTGTTGCTGTGAATTGGCATTGAAAAGAAGAAAACTAGTGCTGCTATTTTTGTGCCTTGTTCCTTAATTCCCAGGTAGTTTAAAATACATATACTTCTGGATATTTCTTCCTGCTTTGATTTTGTATTCCAGTCCTTCTGTTTTGTGAACTGCTGATGTCAGTACTTTGAAAATGCTTTGACACCCAGAAGGTGTTAATGAAATTAAGTAATAATAGAAACATTAGAATTTCCAAAGAAACTTCAAAATGCTCCCAGACAAGTCTAAATGTCTTCTGCTTTGTTGATCAGAAAAGAGGACTTTGAGTTCATTAGTTTGTTTCATCTTCAGCAGTGGTTTAAAACCTTAAGCCTCCCTTCTTTAAAGCAAGGTTGGTATTATTTTGTGAGGAAAAAAAATGGGGCAGATGTGTGGTTGTTGCAAGGTCATGGTAAAGATGTGCTTTGCAGTTGGAGCTCTCATGTCTTGTTCTGCAGTCAGTGAAACACCAGTCTCTAGTCTTTCCTGTATGAAGGAATTGTAAAGTTTTCTCTGTAACAGTTGGTTAGAAAATACAAATAGAAGAAAAGAGGGACCTTTTTTTTTTTCCAGGCAACAAGCTACACTGGTGTGAGTACAGTGTGTAGGAGAGATTGCAAATCCACATGCTCACCCTTAAAAGCAAGATCCAATGTCAAGTGGATCATCGATGAAGTAAGCAGAATAATAATAAAAAAGCTGAATGAACCCAAGATCATTCTTTAGTACGACATTGCCATAAAACTTTTCTACTGCTTACTATAGCTTTCCACTCAGTTAAAAAATTAAATATATTCTCTGTTAACATACAATACTCATATGTCTTTAAATAGACTTGAGTATTGCTATGGTAAAAAACATTGGTGTGTAAGTCATTTAATGTAATGGATTTTTATTTGTTTATGCTAGTTTCCTGTTCTGCTGGTGCATCTCAGTGTGTTTATTGAAGATTTCCTTGAGAAAAAGTCTTAAGGGAACATAATTTTAACATACCTGTTTAGTCAGGGCAGAGAGGGGCTTTATTTTTGTAATGAAAATGTCATCTTTCCCCTTGAACTGAGGTGCTACATAAAAAGTAGACAAGAATAAAAGCACTTTTGCTTATTTGATCTTCCAAGGACAAGTTTATGATTTGGCATTGCAGTTTGGGAGCTGATAATTGGTGAGCCCAGTTGCACAGAAGAGAGGAAACAATTTTTTCCTTCACATGTAAGACCAAGGATTTACATTTAATCTAGTGAAAAATCTTCTCTGCCAATACTAATATGTGAGCACCAAGGCGCCTAAGTATGTACAGAAGAATTGTACCAAGTTAGAGTTGGCAGTGCTAGGTTTATGGCTGGACTTAATTGTCTTGAGGGTCTTTTCTAACCTGAATGATTGTATGATTCTAAGTTCATCTCAGACTGATTTAGCTATTAATCTTCATTCTTCCTCCTGATGTCCCACTAATTTGGGCTATGCTGGAGGCAGCTTTGGTCTCAGACACCTTTAGGTTTTCCTTCTGCTTTACTGAGCTTCTAGAGTTGTCTTTTCGATGGTGATGGACTTAAATACCTCAGCTGCCTTCCCCATGCTGTGTAACACAGCATTTGCCATTTGTTTTCTGTCTGACTGAGCAGGTGCTGTTCTCTTTCCCCACGACCACCCTTTGGCTTCCCCTGAGCTGTGAACATCATCTGGTATAGCAGAGAGCTGTAAATAGTTTTTGCATTAGGTTCTGCATTCAGATATCAGCATCATGTTCTGCTTCTTTCTGAAACTGAGTTTGCAATGCAATTTTATGTAATTCATCCTTTTTCTGATATTTCAGGGTTGCAATGAATTAAGGCAGTTATGGGAAGAATTTGAATCTTCAAGGCAAAATACAGGTGCAGTGAAAAACACCTATAGACAAACAGGTAGAATATATTGCTATGGAAACATTATTAATTTGGCAGTGATAGGAATTCCAGATTGATTACTACTTCTTCATAAGCTGTTTTATTAAAAAAGAAAAAAGTAAAAATCACAAAATCTTATTCACAAGTAGGGACAGTACTGTAGTGTTCAAAGATGTGAACTAATATTTACCCATTCAAAGAAATACTAACAAAATGTCACTTTTGTTAGAGAACAGCTTAAAGGTCTAGTGGTTCCTTCATCTCCTTCTTTGCATACAGTATAGACTGTAAGCATAATTTGAGATTCAGAATATGATTTTTTTGAAAAAGCATTTCTTATTTTTATTCACTGAAAGTCAAATTAGGATATATAAACTAAGGAATGAGCAAAAAAATACTGGGGTGAAATTGTTTGAAACTGTTTTAATTCTGTCTCATGTCATTCCACAAATGTTTTAATTTCTTTTATGGTGAAGTGTTTAATGAACATAAAAAAAAAAGATGTTTAATATTTTATTTAGTTGTATTAAAATGAACTATTTCTTAAAAGGAAAACCAAGAATTTATTTTCTGGTAATCCACATAACCTTGCCTAAGCCCTTAGTTTATCTAATATTTTCATTTCTATTTCCTCTATTAGCCTTGCTGTCTTCATGTTATTGTATTGTGGTATTTTTGTATGGCTTCATAATATTAATAATATTTCATTGTTTATTTCCTTTAACAGTCCTCAGCTTTTGCCATGCTTTTTTTTTTTTTTTTTAATTTTGACTGATTTTTGTTAAAACCGAGAGAAAAGGGGTGGGGAAATAATGTTTATGCAGGAACACTGTTTTTTGTGATCATTGTGTCCCTGTCCTTTGTCACTGCTGTTCTTTGTGGTAGAGGCCTGCTACAGCTGGCCTGCACATTGCTTGTCTCTCCTTCGTGCCTGTGTCATTGGGCACTTTTCTGAATCTGGAACACTGGAACCCAACACCAAGGTCCAGATCTGGATGTTTCTGTAACTACAGCCTTGAAAATCCAAAAATCCATCCTTCTCCCTGCTTCTAGAGCTAGTGTTGTGCTTTGAGGGGAGCTCATCACTGGATTATCCATTGGTCCTCTGCTGTTGGGTTACCCTTTACTCATTTTCCTCGGATACCCTGACATTGCTCATAGACTGCTCATCTCTTCATTACCATCAGAAGTCTGTACTGATATGCAAGAATGATTAATGTCATCAGTTATCCCTGTTTCATGTTGGGTGTCAATGTTTCCTTTTTCAAAGATCTTATCTTCCTAGTTTAAACACATTCCTAGTCCTTCCTGGTCCAGTTAATTGATAGAAAAAAATCCACCAGGAGTCATAGAGTTAAGAAAAGTCAGAACTCATCTATTGACATTTCTTTGAACTCAGTTAAACCACTGATAAAGTTGATAATTTTTTTTTAACTGAGTTGAATATACCTGCTTATGTGTACTTTGCTGATGTAAGGTTTTTCTGATTGTTTAGGCTAAATGTTTGAATTTGCCTTCTGCATGATGTATATAGTTTTGATTTACGTATCAGTTAACTTGACTGTTTAGGAGATGAGTGGGAGAAGAGGGATATGTATTTTTGTCTATGCATAGGAGAGCTTGGCAAACCTGGGCTCTCTGATTGTGAGCTCTCAGTTCCAGATTCCTTGCTGTTTAGCTGGAATAGATTCCAGCTCCTCTTGCAACTTGCACTGTGGGTTTCTGAGCTCTGCGTCTGGGAATAGGGAAGCCCTGAAAGCCCAAATCATTTCAAAGTGTAAAGCAGGAGCTCTGGAGCCCTCTGTCGCTAGGCACTCTGCAGGTTGCAATATCCTAAAGCTGTGTATCCAGCAGCGCAGCTTGGGAATTACCAGAATCCATGTATGTCTGGATTTTTAATGAAGCCTTCTGTATGTTGAGATTATGTTGTTTCTTTTTTTTTTTTTCCATGAAGCATTTCTGTTTTGACAAATCAGTAACTGGAAAAACTTTAATTGTCATTGTAAGGATCAATAAAAAAATAAAGATGACTGGCAAGATGCCAGCTTTCCTGTTTGAACTCAGAATCATTTAGTTCAGTGGCACTTCCAAGAGAACGTAAGGAGGAGAATTGTCATCTGATCATATCTGAAAAGTGCACTTACTGATGATGAAGGAGGTAACTTCCAGGAAGATGACCAAATAGCAAAGACCATATAAGTTGAAACAGCTGGGATTGCCTGCTTGATATTGCCTGTGATTGCCTTTCTGGAAGTAGGATAGATTATTTGATGTGCCTCAGACTGACTTCCTCACGCTGTTAGCCCATCTGCACGTGTTATGAGTGATGGAGAAGAAGTGAGTGTGGCTCTTGCAAAGCCACTTTTGTCTCTTGTCTGTAATTGGAGGTTAATTGCTCCTGAGAACGTGTTTGTTCAACAGTGGGCAGAACTGAGCTGCTCTGGCAGCGTTCCTGCTTCACTGATTGCTTTGGAGCAGCAGGGTGTGAGTACTGTGGCAGCCATGGTATTAAAAGTTTAAGATTTTTTGTGAGTAATTATTCATGAAAATAAATAATAAATCAATGTACTAGCTTGTCTGTTTTTTGATTTTACTCTGCATCTGGCTTTGTCTCTGGCCTGGTTTGTAGAATGAACAAGCAACCCGGCAATACTGGGCAGTGCCCTCTGTTTTAGCAAGTTGATGGGCACTGATTGCTGTAGTTTACACCCAGCAAGAGGAGCAATTTCAAGCAATACCTGCAAAGCTCAACAGTTTCAACTGTTGATTTACTTGAAGTGTTGGAAAGCTTTTTCCACTTGAGATTCTGTGCATGTGATTTGTCATTCTGGGTCTTTTTCCTTGCTTTCTTCTTCCAGCTCCCTAATAGCAGAGGGTCTCTGAACTGCTTCCCCTCTTGCATCTCACTTATTCTCCTTTTTTCTTTCTCTGTCACTTTTTTTTCTATTTTTTGCCATCTTTTATCGTTGTTTCTGCAGGTCTTTCTTGAGTTACCTCTTTAGACATGCATTATAAATAAGTTGCACTATACTAAGGGTGAAGACAAGCTGAATAAGATGAATGCTTGTTCACCTGGGCATAGCTTATGACACTTTTGCCCACCAGTACAACAATAATATATTGGCAAACTGCTGAAGAAAATCAAGAGGCAAAATGCTGAAAAGGGACTATAAAGGTGGTTTTGTCTAGTGTTACTCAGCCTGTGGTTCATGAATTGCTGCTGGTCCATGCATCGCTATATAATGGTCCTTGAAACAGCTACAGCATGCCTCAGGCACACACATGCTCCCACACACACAGCAGGATTGTGTACCAGTACATGGGCAAGCACAGTCAGCAGATGGCTCCCAGCCTGGCTGTGCAGCCCTCATTAAAATGTTTATTGCTGTCCAGTTCTGAACTTACTCAAGATCTATTGTTTTACCCAAATATTAGGTATCCCTGTTCTCAACTTCCTGTGATGTCAATACTTTGTTAAACCTCACACTTTCCTTGCTTAAGTCTCTGTCTCTGGCTTGCAGTCCAGATCTGTTTCTGCAGTGAGTTGTATGTCTAATATCCTGTCTATTAGTAGAATAGCTCCACACCTCCTGGTTCCATAATCTCAAGTTTTACAAGTTTTGTTTGTGATCATCCATACATATGTGGCTAATACATTTTCCCCTACCTTGCTTCCAACTTCCCCAAGTTGTTGCCCTCTATTCTTCATGTTTGCTTTCAAGCTGCTGGTAGTATGGTGGTCATAAGGATCACTGTATTTTACATGTTCTAGCACGTACATTCTGTATCTGCTTGTAAAACTTCTGGCAGTAATCACAGTAATCCTTGGAGGAAAAGTTTGGTTTTGTCCTTTTAGGCTCAGAAGATAATATTGTGGCTAATTCTTTCTTATGGACATGCATCAGAAATCTGAGAAATTAGCATGACATTATTTCTAATCAAGTCTAAGTGTCTTTTTTTGTGATTGATTTTATACTGTAGCTAAATTCAGGTAATTTTCCATGCTACATATGTGATGCAAGTTTGAAATCTTAGCCTAAAGTGTGTAGATTGGAGGATATTCTAAAGAAAAAGCACTGGCTATTTTGGAAAATAGGACTTCAAGTATATTCACTTATTTCAAGTATGATAAAATCCTTCCAACTCTCTGACCCAGTTGGTTGAAGCAAGAACAGTAGGAGCAACAATCACCTAGAGGCAGTTAATTAGCACAGATTTCAATGCAGTTAAGATTTGGCAAAGAAACAGATACCTACAGCAATCCTATGTTGTGAATAAGTAGCAAGAGTAATAATAGGCAGTACTAATAATGAAAGCATTGGAGGAGAAAGTAGTTCCTGCAGAGTTACCAGAAGCTGATTTTCACTGTATTGAAGGGGTATCATGAAGAAAGAGGTCATCTGGTAGGAATTCTGCTGTTTTTTCTTCCTGCATGGGAAGGAATACAATTCAACCTTGTATTCAACAGTATTAAAAAACTGTCATGAACAAATCCAGTTGTTCTTGCTTTTAACTTTACAATGTGAGAGAGTTATCTAATGCAGAAAAAACCCCTTTCTGATAAAGGCCAAAATTCTAATTAAAATTCCTGGCATTCAGAATGAGCAGGCGCTGATAAAGAACACTTTTAGTAAATATTTCCCCATTGGTCCTGCAAAGGAACCTGACACTAATATATACTCTGCTTTGGGAGGATATAATTAAAATAGAATAGGAGCTTCTTAATAAAACAGGCAATGTGTGAACCTTACAGGTCGCAGGAAGAAAAACCTGTTCCGTATTCATTTCCCCAAAGTAATGGAGGAGAGGCTATGCTCACAAAAGATACTCTTATACCTACTGCTTGAAGGGGGAGATTTGCCCTAGGAAATAAACAGATAAATAAGTGGGAGTTCTCAGGAGTAATGATGGGATGTGTGCAATGCTCCAGGCTGCAGTAGATGCTTCACGAGTTTTTCAGAGCTCCTAGCCTGAAGACCACAGCCACAGCCTGCCCAAATGGCTGGGTTTTGGCAGTACTGCTGATGTTCAGATGGTGCTTCACAGATCACTGCTTTGTAAATGTGTGTGTTCTTGGTGGTGCATTTCCATTCTTGGATGTGTCCACATGGTGCGAACAGAGCAGGACAGGTGTCATGGCTCCATCTCAGTGTGTAGCAATGTCCACTGGCAGTGAACATGCATCAACACAAGAGGCTGAATCTTGATATTGGCTCAACTGAGACTAAAATTTTTGAAACCTTCAGTTTAATATAGAACCATGCTTTGGGAGGGAGGTGGAAATACTAGAGAAGCATAATTAAATTTCATACATAGTGGAGGCTGAGTAGAGCAGAGATGTACAAATTAATACATCTTTAAGGTAATAATTAAAATTATGTTTCATTTGATGGGCTGATAGCTGGTACGTGTGGCCTGGCAGTCAGCATGTATGTAGCTCTGAGCTCAACATAACATGCACTAGCCTGCCCTGGTAGGGAAGTTAAAAGGGACATGGAGAGGAGCTTTGGGTGTGGAAGAGTGTTTGTAAGGGTGAAAGGGGCAGAGAGGAGTGCGTGGAATTTGAGGAGGGGACCTCATCAGTGGGGAAACAAATTCATGGTTGTGCTGCTGCTGGTACAATTGATTGTGTTATGTCCGATCTATCATCCCCACTGTCAGTTGTACGTTCTGCATTTACAGAGCCAGAATCTGTCTTTATCACAGGTCTCTAGGAGGAAGACCTATTTTATTTCAATTTTGGTCTCTTTTATTGTTTTTTCCAAAATGTTTTTAAATATAGGTGCCCTTTAAAAACAAGGAGTGAATTCAGACTATTGTGTTGCATTGTTGCATTTATTATGCAAAATTTTACAAAGGGAGTGAAGTCAAGATTGCCTTAGAAAAAGGCAGTAGTCAGACTGCACTGAGTGCATCTGTTACAAACATTCCTTAGTTACTCTGAATGTGTGGGGTATGTATTCCTGTATATCAAAACAATGTGCTAATTTTTTGGCCACTGCTGATATGCTCCCCCAGTCTTCTTATCTGATAGCAGCATTAGGTGAAGGTTTTCTTCACTGCTCCGCTTGCCTCAGTTGCAGGTTCATTCAGGCTTTGGCAGAGTACAGGAAATCCCTGCAGGCAGCTGTTTTCAGGCTTTGGGAAAAGGAGGAAAACGACAAGACAGTACAGGGTCAGTCTGTCTTGAAACTGAGGTGCAGGGATTTTTTGGGGGAGAAATAAAGGATTACCTTAAAGGCAGTGTTACAGGAGGACCAGTGCATGAGTAGTTGCTCTGAAGTCCTGACTCTTGTAGCCTTCAGCCCTCTCCTTTTAGATGTTCATGATTTATACTGGCTCCTCAGTATAAATCCTCAGTGGTTCCCCTTCTGTTTTCTCAGCTTCTGCTTCTGCAGTGCTCTTGAGCACTGTGCTACAATTTGTATGTTTGGATTTTGTTATGGCACCAGTTGTGTCATGGACAGAATGGATTTCCGTGTGTACCTTTTAGCTCCTGATCTATTATCTGCTTCTGCTGCAGACATTTTCTGTCATTGTCCCTGTAGTCCCATGCTCTTCTGAAGGGGTGGCCTATTCCAGGCTTGGGTTTGCTCAACAGATTTGCCTATGAACAGTGGGTCCATGGACAAATTTCCCCGAATGAATAGACTCTGAAAAAATACTGATTTTTAAACTGTTTAAGAGCTTTAATCTATGTGTACAATTTAGGATCTAAGTGAGGTCTGTCTGCCAGCCATTGCTGTGCAAGCCTGTGCATTCCAGGCTCTAGGATGACCAGGGAAGTTGACCATCAGTTGACCTGATGAGCAGGGAAGTTGGACCAGATGACCCGTGGTGGTCCTTCCAGTCTCACCCATTTTGTGATTTTGTTGGGTTTCTCTGGAAAGTCCATGCAATCTCTAGTATAGAGCCTAGTCAGCCAGGCTCCAAGTGCCCTGAGCTGAAAAGGAAATATCTAAAGCTTTGAAAAGAAAATGTTGCCTGAAAAGAAAGTTAATGTTATATAAAGGGTTCATCTTTTCTCAGAATGTCTATTAAACATAAAAATAGAAGGTATTTGTCATTTAAATCTGAACATACCATGAGAAATTTCAGCTCATCAGTTAAAATCCAGCCAAGCAAGAGACACATAAAAGCTGTGTCAAGTTTATTCATTGGCATTGATATTGGCTAGAATAAATATATCTTTATCTTAAAATTGGAAAGGTTTTAGTCTGACTAAGAGTAGATTGGCTTCCCCTGTTACTTACAACATCAGTCCTGGTTCTCAGAGGGAGAGCTGTGCTAAAGTTGGTGTGTCATTTCTCAGGAAATAAATGAGCAAATAGGGTATTTCTTTTTACATCATCATTAGCAGAACTTGCAGAATGCTTATTGCACAGGTTCTGGTAGTGTTCTTGACAATATAGTGTGAATTGCATTTGAAGCTGGTATATGTTGACCTGATGCAATCATTTCAGAGCTTTTTTGGGAAATGATCCTTCAAGTTCTCTAGAGACTCGAGCATCTGCTGGGAAATGGAAACAAAGAAGGGCTTGATAATGAATGAAACTTGGGGTAATGAAAACATCTGTTCTGTTTTTCTGTAGTCTTTTCATCCTAACTCTTGTTTGTAAGTGTTTTATAATACTACAAAGCATAACATCCCAGGGTGCCCTTTACATGTGCTGTAGTGATGTAGGATGATTAGGCAGTCTGACCTCATGGAGGACAAATTGCACGGTGCTTATGAATCTTCAGAAAAACCTTCTTGTTAAAGTCATGTTTTGGATTTTAAAGGCTGTATGAGGTGGCTCATTTGTTTAGCTTGGTTATTGCTTTGTTTTGTGCAAAGCATTTTTTGATGAACAGAATTCTCTCAAAACCAGCATTTAGAAATTGGGAAAGGTGCAAAAGAAAAAAATGTTGTTGTACAACACCTACCTCATTTTGGAAAAAATATTTTCTATCATTAGATAAATATAAAAGACTGTACTGCTGTAAGAAAACCAAACTGATTTAGCATTTCTGAAATGTATAGTTTTAAATATTTAGAAAATCAAGCACTTAGAAAAACATGAGCGGGGTGACATCAGACATGTTCTGTATTTCAGCTAACATGTGTAGTGAATTAAGAACTCAGGATAGATTGTCATAATTACATAATATTTTTTAAAGCAATTTAAGCATGTATTATTTGCTTACATAGCAAGCATTGTACACCTTTTCTGTCTTAAATTTTCTTAAGAATATTGTAAGTTCTTCTACCTGTTAATATTGAGCACTGTTACAACCCTGGGGAAGGTACTGCTCAGGAAAGCAGCTAGTTTAGACCATACACAGTATTTTTATATCAGAGCTGGCTTCTGGCTTTAGCTTTGGCTGTCATCATTGCTTACTGCTGGTTGTTTGAGACTAGACAAGCTGCAAACTCAGCTAGACTTGGGTTTGCATTTACAGACTGCAACTGGAGCGCTGGGCTCTTAGACTGGCACTGTCCTGCTTGTGCAACTTTGTGGAACACACTTGGCTGTGTTAGGTTGTTTCTTCTAGTGGCTAAATGACAGCTTGTAACATTTGGATCTCTCCTTTGGGCCGGCTTTCTTCTATACTTCTTCTCCAAATACTTGTATCTGTTCTTCAGCTGGGCTTGCATTCACCACCATACACTGACAGTGTAGCCAGTCTCAGCTTCTACTAAGATATGCTTCAAAAATTCAAATTTTTGATTGTTCTCCCTTCCTTCAGGAGAAATAGCTTTAATGAAATTAATGTTTTTAACCAACTTCAGTTTCTGCAATTTCCATTGTGCTAGTAAAGGCAACTCTACAGAAATATCTCACTAATGCATTCTTGCATAAAGTGGCTGTTCTGATAGCTTCCATTTTAAGCAAATAAAGATAACCTGTATGTCATTTAAAAAGAAAAGTACAGACTTCAAGTTTTAACACAGTTGTGCAAGAGTGTGTGTATTTTGAGTCGTGCTCCTATTTGACTGGCTTCAACTGCTAGCATCATGGCAAAAGTTCATATAGAATATTTTGTGGAAATGAGAGGCAGAAACATGTCTAATTAATAGACAATTACTTTGTGTTTTAATCTGTATACTGGTTGGGTAAATTGAATTTGTTTTAGTTGTGGTCATGTAAATCACGTTGCTGCTGCATGCTTTTGCTTTGGCTTGGGAGTGCAGTATGTATGTTGTTTGGAAGGAGGAGGTGTGGGTGATACCCTTGGGAAGAGATACCATTCTGCTTTGCACATAGGATTGATGAGGAGTCCCGTCTGAGAGTAAGGGCTTATTAGAACAGTAGCTAGTGCTACACGTTGGTAAGATTTATTCTTAATTATTCTGAAATCAGCTCCTAGCCATTTATGGGGACTAACCTAATTTCAATATTAGAATGGTTCATTAATTCCTAGCTTTCTCTATCATCACACTTAATGGTAGAGACTGCAAATGAAATGTTTTGATGTTTTAACACCATGGGTTTCCACTTTTTGTCAGTACTTGGTCACTTCATGTGTTTTTAATTTTTTATGTATTTATTTTTAATTAAACCAAATCACCCACCCAGAAATATGTCTAAGTGCATACGGAAGTTATTGGCAACCCTCCTTCCCTGCCACATACCAGTTGCTTTTTTTTTTGAAAAAAAAGTTGCTTTTTTTTCAAGTTGGAAACAAAATTCAATTGTAAATTCAGTATCAGCAAGCTGTGTTTGCATTTTTGGATGATGTGAACATCATGCATGTGTGTCTTACAAGAATGGCACTATGTCAAGTGGTTTCAATGACATTTATTAGCTGACTCTCACTACTAACTAGTTGGATTTCCAGGGCTTCCTATGCACTGTTTTAAAGTAGTGCATTTTCTTTTTCTCCAGTCCATCCCCTGTATATGTTGTAAAGCAATGAGTATCTTCACTGCTAGTTTGGATGAAGTAAATACTTTGTTGTCTGCAACCACCTGCAAAAAATTCTGCTGCTCTTGCACTTTTTGTTTAAGCTTTTACAGATGACCTGCTATTAGTAACCATTGGAGAATAACGTGCAAGTGGGGGTGAGGATAATGTTGCAAGTGTATAAACCAGAAGTGGTGTTGAGGTCCTTATGTGCTGCTCCATCATGCTGAAATCCTGTCTGTCATTGCAGGACTACAGGTTACTGTTTATCCCATTTTGGGTTTCTGTGTCTCTGCTAATGGTGCAGAGTAATTCTGTTTTTCTGTGTTTGCATGGGAGAACTTTTGAAGATGATTTGTCCCACAGGTAGAGTCAAGGTTTGTATGTGTAAAGAATTCTACTTGTGTGAAGCTGTGGAGGATCTAGGTGGGCCTGCTAGGGAAATTAATTTTTCCCAGTTGTCCCCTAAGCAGAGTGAGCTTAAGTTTGTATCAGAGAGTTTTTCTCCATTTGGGATTTAGAACACAGCATTTTTTTGTACTTTCTTTAAAAATAAATTGTATTCAATAGAAGTTTTATAAAGAATATCCTTAGTTTAAATATATTTTAATTCTATTTTGCCTTTAATTTTTGATAGCGTTAGTATATTAATGGTCTCTTTTTATTCACTAGAGCTCCTGCTTGACCAGACAGGATGTCTGTTCATTGAAAGCTGTTGTCAATCAGTGGGCATTGTCTTGTAGATTTGCACTTTGAAATACTACCGGTATTGGCAGTGAGTTTTGTGAATGCATGTTTGCTGTTTCACTTTTTTGTCCCCATTCCTTTATTGCTTATTTACTTGCAGGCTTTTGAATTGCCTGACTTCATTGAACTTGAGTTTGAAGTTGCTGATTCTGTGTCTTCGGTCTAGACTGTCCTTTTAAATAACAGTAACGAAGCGCTGTCACGATGACTGTGGTGCTGTCTCCAGTGTGGGAAAATCGTCTCTGCTGCTTCCGAAAGCTTTGCCTGAGGTGGCTCCGTGTAATTGTAACATTTTAGATAATTGTTTGTAGTTTGTACTGTGCTTTTTGCCTTAACTGAGGACTGCCTGAAAATGAATGGATTGAAAGCCCATCTCTTCCTTCTCTGCTTTGCTAATGACATAATGGTGCATGACTGGAGTTTTAAATATTTTTGGAACAGTTGCAGTTTGTGTCATTGTGTTTCTCCAAGGTGGGTATGTTGCTTGGAGAAGACTTGTATCTCCCGAAGTATGGTGTGAGGAGGTATGAACTGGACCTCTTCTGTTACACAGAGGTTACATCAGATAAGGCAGGTGTTTTGGTGGAATGAATGAATTGTGAGTTTTGGTTTCACTGTCAGAGTCAGGTGGTATTTATTCAGAGGTTTATAGTGTTAACTTTTGCTGTCCAGCAGACTCTGTACTGCAACAACTGTAGGCAGCCTCAGGTTGTAAGTCCCTGACTGAAAAAATCTAGGCTATTACATGTGGGATTGCTACCCACATTGCTAAAGGGTTTTAGGAGTTGGTCCCATAGCTGTGCTATGTAAATGGTGGTGTGGGAGGATTCCCATGCATTTGTGCCTTAACCTTGCTTCTCTCATATCAGATGTATCTGTTTAGCAGGGCAAGGAGTGCTTTAGCTGCACTGCTGCTCTTCTGTCAATAGCAGATCTATCTAAACTGGCATTGTTTCCCATTTCTCTTTTGTCCAGCTGCCTCCTTTCATTTCCCCAGAGAAGGATGTTGGTTTTCCTTGATGTGGCAGTTATTCTGTAGGTTCTTTCTCTAACTTTGATCTATAAAACGATCCAGGTTAAGAAAGGAACTTCATACTGAAAAAAGGGAAGAAGCTTCAGACGGATCTATCTGCATTATGAGAAAAGTATAAGCACTTTGTGCAGATGTCCTCTGTGTCATTACTATTTTTAATTTTTTAGAAAATCAGAATAAGAACAGAATGTAGGAATTACTCATATTGAGTCAGACCCAAAGTCTGTCTAACCCCATATCCTTTCTGACAGTGGCCCAAAATGAAAAGCTTGAGAAGATTACAGCAACAAGGTAATGACCCCGCCATCTGTCTTCTCCCACCCTTCAGTGATATGTAACTCAGGATATTCTCCTGATATAGGGGTGCTTTCCATGTGGATATTGTCTGTTACTGCATTTATTTTTCATAAATATGTCTGGTCTCTCCTTAAAGCTCTAGGGTTTTCTTAGCCACAGTATCATGTGGCAGTCCCATGACTTAGATCAAAGTTGTGTGAATACTACTTCCATTTCTTCATCGTGAGCATGCTACTGGGCCACAAGTGGTACAACTCTTCATGCAGGCTATGCCACCTGTGATTTTTATTAGCCACTGTTATATCCTGGCCCCTTCGTCCCCTTTGCAGGCAGTGGGGGGCAGCTGCTCAGCCTTTGGTTATCTGAGGAGAGGATGGGAACTGGAAGCAGCATTCAAGATGCAGGTCCAAGGTGGGTTTAATGGCAATGTTAAGCTTGTCTCTATTTGGTGCTCTCCTCTGTATAGCTTTTAATAACCTGCTGTTTTGTGGTGGCTGCTGAGCATTTAGCTGATGGTTGCCTGAAAGCATCTATTTTGCCTTGGAGGAAAATACATTGTGCTGGGTCTGATAGGCCCAGAGAAGCAAGGCAGCTGCTGCTTCAGGCCTCAGGGCCCACCGGTGCTGAGGCCAAAATGCATCCCCAGCAGGCAGGAATGTGCACTGTGTGTGTATGCTGGGGATTAGGCGGGCAGAGAGAGCACTGAGAGGGTTCTGTTTGAGCAGGGGGAGCTCTGGGAGTGGGAGTATGTGTGTACACACCTTGGGGGAGCCTGCCAGCAGCTGAGCTCAGGTGCTGGCTCTGCTCAGAGGGTGTCCTGGTATCCCCAGTTGCTGGCACCTGGACATATGAGCTCCCTGGTCCCACACACACCACCCCAGGTGCTCTCATCTGTAGAGACATGCAGGTGTTCTCAAGCTCACAGGTGGCCCTCAGAGACCCACTATAACCCCTTGCTCCCAGCCACTCCTGCTCTCCAGCGTGGTCTTTGCTAGCACTCACATGCTCATAAACCATATGCAACCACAAAATGCCCTTTCTTTTCATCCCACTATGTGTCCTACACCCCAAGACTGAAACACTCCTTGGCTGGAAAAGTGATGAGGGGTAGCTGCTTGCTGCAACTTGTCCTGCTGTGTTCCATGCCTGGACACTGTGGCTGAGATGCTTCTGGGACAGACAGCTGGAGTCTTGCTTTGAGGTCCTGCCTGCTTCTCTTCCAATGCTCCTCTACATTTGGTGAGATGGGATTTGGATGGGCCTGGGAGTAGACTGGAGATGTAGTATTTGCGTAGATGAAATAAGATTATTATCCCAGAATTATACTTGAGTAGGATCAGAGCCCATTGCTTTATCTGAGCCATGAAGATTGACTTTTTTCCAAGTGCACAGCCTTTTTACAATGTAACTTCTAAACCTTCTTTTTGCAATCAAGCTATTTTTTTACTTTCCTGGCTAATTTAAATATTGTTGACAAATCTTTCACCTTAGTAGTCACCTTTTTTTTTCCCTAGTTGTATTAAGAATATACTGACTAGCATAGATCTTAATGCAGCTCTGCCAAACTACTGGTGGCTTCCCTCTAACAGCAGATCATATTTTCTGATTTTGAAAAAATTATCTATGCAAGAATCAAAAAGGTGTCATTTCTGTGTAAGAAACAAAGGAGTTATCTTTATTTTCAAGTTTTGTCTGGTATAGTATTAGGCTTTTCATTGGCAATGATGCTTCTGTCATTTTCTTTTGGAAATTATTTCATGATCAAAAAGCTTTTTTTTTGGTCAGAATTTATGTACTCAACAATTTTATTCTGTCATTCATAATAATTTCCCCAGCCCTTGTAATTTTCTGAATTAGTCCTGTCATCCTTCAGTGTGACAAGCTTCCTATACACCTTTGTCAAGCAGCTGAAATTTTCTAAGTTTTCCTTATAAATTCAGTGCTTCTCTCACTTCCCAGGTCTTCCTGAGAAGGACTTCCCCCCATGGTCCTGCAGAACTGAGTATCTTGTTCCATCTGTATTCTTTCCTATTTGCAGGAAATGTATCTCAGAGCAATATTACACAATGACCCACTCTGGTTTTTGGACAAGTCTGAAGAGCCCTATTAAAAAACTTTGAATATTAGTTAAATATATATGTATGTATGATTTTTTAAGAAAAACCTAATATTTACTTTGGAAAAAATTGCTGTCATAGTAAAATAATTTTAAAAGGCATTGCTTTTTTTTTTTAGAAAATTATTTTAGTAAGCACAGTAGCTGTAGAAATAAACAATTCATGTATTCTTCCCTAGTTACCTTTACCACAGTAATTTTTTTTTTATTCTTGACAGTTTCTACAATTCAAATAAAAAATTAGGGTGTTATCATTTTCTCCTATATGAGCATACCCAGTTCTGATCTTTTTCCTGAATTCTTTGCAGAACTGTTGTTTTCTTGAATCTATAATTAAATATGCCTCTCTTGATCATTCCATATCCGTAGTCATTTCACTTTATTTTTTTCAGCTTTAAGGATGTTGTTTGTCAAGATTTTTGTATTTCTGTAGTGTTCTGTAGTGCAGCTTGTAGTCAGACCTTCCTGAAGTCCATCAAACTCTGCTGTGGGAACTGCAGCAGGGCAGGGAGTCACCTCATGGGCAGATGTGCTTATGCAGTGGCTGGCAGCAAAGGCTTGGCTGGGTTAAAATCCTTTTCACAAATAATATTAATTGTGGAGATTTTTATTTTTTCCTAGCCCCAGGCTATAGTGATGTGTTCCTGTCTGGAGTTTTGTCATTGGAAGTAGGGTGGGAAATACATGCTTTTTGCCAGAATTGAGCTGGGACATTCACATTTTCTGGTATAGGAATTCTATAATGTTCTGCCTGGGGCTTTGGAAATAATTGCTGATGAAACTTAGTGTACTGGTTCTGCTAGGGTGACTGAGTATCTGTCATTTCAACAGACATAAACAGACATAAGCTTTGTAGCCCCTCTGGTTTGGTTACTGAAGTTCCAGCGTGCATTAGGCTGAAAAGGAATAGCATGCCCTGGTACTGTGTGTGCTGTGTTGTGTATGGCAAGTGGGAATCTTCAGATACAAAGATTTCTTCATCTCTGATCACCAGTCCCTCAGAATTCCCTCAGAATTGCTATTTTTTGTTTTTATAAGCAGTAGCATTTCTTTCTGCCGTTATGGAGCATTCAGAACCAAACTTGTCTGCCTCAGCTTAGCTTCTTTGAAATATTAAGTGCTTGTCTGCAGTTACTTTGGAGGTCTGTTCTAAAATATGGGAGGTTGTAAGTTTGTTGTTGTAAATAGAGATAAAGGAGGATTTGGAATCCAATGGGATTTTGTAAGTGCAAATGTTTTTCAGATCCTGGAAGTAGATTTCCTACTGGCTCTCCTCATGAGTGACTTCATGAGCCTGGGCAGTTCTATCACCTTGCAGGTGTGTTTGTAGGGAGAGCAGAGCCTGTGTGTGTGGGGTGAGTGGTTCTGATGGTTGGTCTGTCTCTTGGTGTTTCTGGTGAGAAACACCAGCTGGCATGGCCATTACTACTTGGAAGCTCTAAACAAAACCAAGCTCTTTCTGTGCTAACAAGTGCCTCATGTGCAAGAGCCTGAGCTTAGGAGCTGGAACAGGTCAGAGTAGGGAAGAAGGAGCTGTATTCTACCCTTTCTAAAAATAATTGAAGCTAAGGGTAACTTTACACTATGTAACTTCAAATTGGGAGCTCATAGGAGGGCAGAGCATTAAGCCCAAGTATTTGGTGTGGTAGAACATGACTGAATTGTAAACCCAGACTTTAATCTGACTCCATTATTGGAAAAATTAAAATCAGACTACCCTTTCATCAAATGTTGAAGCAGTTACTGGAATGTAAAATACAACTATATGCTAAATTTCATGCATCTCATTTAAAAATATTTTGCATAGAATTAGCTACAGTGATGCTAAGCACTTTTACTGAACACAAACACTTGTTACAGGCCAGCTTAGAGCTTGAGATGTTATTTCACATCTCCAGGCTTGGTGGGGGAGCTGTTCTCAGGGCAGTAAGCCTGCAGCCATGCAGAATGCAGTATGATCTGTCTCTGGGGAAATTAGTCCACTCATCTCATCAGGAACTGATTCTAGCAAACGACTGGTAAATGTTACAACACATTATTGTTTTTCTACTGTATTATGTCTCTCTGTCTCTTTAATATGTGTGCATATGAAATGCATGTGGTGATTTGAGGTTATAAACATACTGGTATAATTCACAAGTAACAAATGAGCATCAGTTAAAAATTTAGCGGATCCTTCCAGCAGTAGCAATTTAAGGAAGCAAGCAGCAGTATGAATCACTTAGCTGGAAAAGAAGAAATATCTAGATGCAAATGGCATTTGGCAAATGAGTGATGGTATAAGAACCTGAATACTGTACAGACCATGACCCAGCTATTGGCATTGCTTTTAGTGTCCTGAATTGCTCAGCTGCCACACTCTTCTGAGGCTTCAGAACATCCTAAAAATACTTAAGTTTGTATTCACTGGTTTAAGATGTTGCCAAAAGCGTTTAAAGAATTGCTGTCCTAAATTAATTAACTTTTGTTTGTTGAACCTGTAGTGTGGAACAGAAATGTCAGTTTTATTCAGACAAAAGGGAAGTTTCATCTCCAGGCCATAAGTGATTTTGCCCTGGCTTAACGAGTCATATATTTCCACTGGACCTGAAAGAGATTTTTTTTTTTTTAAATGATTGCTTCAGGCCCCATATAACCTCATCATTTGCAGCAGTACAATTTAAGGGATTTAATGTAAACTACTTGAAGCTTTTTGATGATGTGTTTGACCTAACCACAAGAAAAAAATTGCCTAACCTTCAGTTATAGTAGCATAAGAAATAGAAGTCAGCAGATATGAAATAGTTTAAAATGGCACAGTCTGCCTGCTGTGCTACATGGCTGCCCCTTCTCTTGCTTTGAGCACATCATTGCCCACCCTCCTGCCTGGTGACATCTTTGCTGAGGCAGAGGCAGTGGATCCCAGTGGGGGCCTGGGTCCTCAGCCTGAGCTCTGCCCACCTGGCAGCCCTGTGGGGCTCAGCACTGAGCGTGCTGCCCTCCCAAGGACTTGCCATCAGGACTCAGCATGGTGATGCAGAATAGATTTAAATCTAAGCAATAGATTGCTTGGATTTGCTTTGCTCTTTTGAAGTGTGGTGTGATCTTTAGCCATAGGGACTAAGTGTGTCAAAGTGAGAAGGCTGGAGTTTGCCTTCCTGCTTGTTCTTTTTCTATTGTCCCTTACAGTCTCTGTCAAATCTGTTGTTCTTTTTCAGTTCCCTTACAACAGGCAGGGACTGCTTTGGGGTGGCTGGTGCTCTTACCTGTCTTCATATCTGTGTTTTCCAGCATAGTTCCACTTGAATTAGTTCAGCATACACATGTCATAATTGGTTCATGTAAGAGGTTTGTGGATCATAAGAAAATGTTTTGTAGTCACAAGGTTTCAGGTAGACTGCAAGTACCTGATTTTTAACCTGCTGTTATTCAAAACCATAATAATGATTTCAGCATTGTTAAAACAAACTAATTCTTAAATCAATTACAAAAATAATTTGAAATATTTTGTTGGTATGAGGAAGTATTGCATCTTTTCAGGTCTTGTAAATGGAGGGAGTGGATGATGCAGGGGTGTACTGGGAATTGATTGCCTTTTGGAGCAGTAGCTGTACTACTGTGGGTGTGTACAAAAAAATTCACTACAGTCCCTTTAGCATCCTTGTGTATATGCTTTATCAGGTACAGCAGAAGTGCCATGATGCAGTTTAATGATAGTGAAATGCAGATGGAAAGGAAGGAAAGTGAAGCAGAAAAAGATCTGTATATTGACTTGCAAAATTACTTGCTGTGTACTTATTTGTCATGCAGCTTTGAATGCTGCCTGTTTTTCTGTCTCTCTATGCCTCCATTCTTTTGTATTATCTTTGTAATGTCAATCTGAAAGGGGAAGTGTTCTTCACCACAGATTGTGAAATCTTTCTCCAAAATCAATTCCTCCACTAGGATTTTTTTTTCTTGGATAGGTCTTGTACGTGGGTTTTTGGGTTTTGTTTGTTTGGGTTTTTGTTTGTTTGGGGGTTTGGGGGGTTGTTTGTTTGTTTTTTGTTTTTGTGGTTTTTTTGGGGGGGTTGGTGGGGAGTCTTATATGTTGTGGTCTTAAATGGCAAAGGTTATCATTTTATATCTCAGGAAAGGCAGGTAATATTTCTTTTCTGCTGGGATACAGTATTTGACTGTACTTGAAAGAGTTCTAAGTCTTGAACATGGAATACTGCAGCTTTTGTATTAAAAAAAGTTGTTTTAGAATATTCTAAAAGATTTTATAAAGGTATTAGCTGTTATTTTCTTTTCTTATGAATCCTGGTAAGTATTGAACATATAGCAGAATGAAGTGCTGTGCTTTCCAGGTGGAACAAGAAAATAAATGGTCCTAATAAAATATTGAAAGCTCTGTAAACAATTGCTTAAGTAGTTTTTCAGTAAAAAGTATGTGGTGTCTGCAGAATATGTGGCCTGCTGGACACTAAAGATTTTTTCCCTTTCTAATCAGGAAATAGGTAAGTTGAACTCCATACCTCATGTGGACATTGAGGTTGTACTGTTGTAGAAAGTCTGCACTTGGTACTTAACCATTCAATCTCTGGTTTTTTTCTGAATCTGTAATTTTATAAACTATTTTCATTTTGTCCTGTAAGGATGCTTCATTTTGCAGCAGTATGTATATATTTTTTATTACTTTAAAATGTGTCTTTAAATATTTTATGTTCTTAATAGTGCTGAGCTTTGACTTCCATACTTACGTTCTATCTTTCATGGCCTGAGCACAAGTAGTGCAAGTACTGGTACCTATTGCTGCAGGTTGTTTTAGATAAAATTTAAAGAGTTCTGTGGGTTGCTGCAGTGTGGCAAAGTTTCTAACATTTTAAGCACTTCTAGGCAAAGTGATTTAAGGGTGACTAATATCTTGGAGTAAATGAATTTAGCAGTGCTATTGGAGTAATAAAACCTTAAAAAGCTGATTCAGTGTACTCAGTAAAGAAGTATTGGTTGTGTAATTTTGAAATCATAAAATCATAGAATGGCTTGGATAGGAAAGGACCTTGAAGATCATCCAATTGCAGCCCACCTGCCGTGAGCTGGGGCACTTTCTGCTAGACCAGGCTGCTCCAAGCCCTCTCTGACCTGGGCTTGGACACTTCTAGGAATTGGGCATCCACAGCTTCTCTGGGCTACGTGCTCCCATGCCTCACACTGAAGAATGTCTTCCTAATACTTAATCTAATCCTTTTCAGGTTCAAACCATTCTTCCTTGTCCTGTCACTACATACTCTTGCAAACTTTCTTTCTCCATCTTTCTGGTGGGCTCCCTTCTGGTACTGGAAGGCCACAATTAGGTGACTCCAAAACCATCTCTTTTTCAGGCTGAACAATCTCAACTCTCTCAGCCTTCCCTCACAGGAGAGGTGCTCCATCCCACTTATCATCTTGGTGGCCTCCTCTGGACTCTCTCCTACAGGTTGATGTCCTTCCTGTGCTGGGGACCCCAGAGCTGATGCAGCCCTGCAGGTGGGGTCTCACCAGAGCAAAGCAGAGAGGCAGAATCTCCCTTGCCCTGCTGGCCAGCCTAGGCATGGCACTTTGCACTTGTCCTTGTCAAACCTCATGAGGTTCCCTCAGGCCATTTCTTGATCTTGTCCAGGTCCCTCTCGATAGCATCCTGTCCTTCAGGTGTGTCAACTGCACCACACAACTCAGTGTTGTCTGCAAATATGAGGGTGCACTCAATCCCTTTGTCTGTGTCATTAATGAAGGTATTAAGTAACACTGGTTAACACTGAGGTGCACCACTTGCCCTCTGAGACTCTGAGCCATTGACCATTATCCTCTGGATGTGACTCTCCAACCAATTTCTAATCCATCTAATAGTCCAGTCATAAAATCTGTCATTTCCCAAAGCCATCCATGTCTTCATATCTTGCAAAGTGAAGGAATGGTATATGCAAGCATAGCAACATGTCAATGTTTTCACCTTTATTTAGTATAGAATTTTTAAAATATTTTAAAATCATTTCAGGTCTGTAGAAATACTATTTTAAAAATGGCAGCAGTGATGCAGCAAAATATCCAAAGAAGATATGTTTTGTGGTGTGCTCTTCCTCCTTGCTTTTCTGAATTGACTATCTCATTAATGAATTCACAGTAACTCAGTTTATTTGGATGAACTTTGTTACCTGGTATGACTCAGGATCCCTCTTTTGCTTGTATGTAATTAACATAAAACCTCAAACTGGAAGTCTGCAATATAGTGTCTCATCACAAAAGCCAGCAAACTGTAAAAGCTGATAATGTTTGTAAAGCACGTTAAGCTCCCTGGGTGAAAGGTACCATAGAAATACAAAGTATTAAGCCAGTAGTTTAATTATAAGATAAGAAGTAATTGAAATTTTCCAACACGGTTGCATGTAGAAGACATTCTGGTGATTTGCTTTGTAATATTTAGGTCAGTGAATTGAGATGTCTTTCTAAATCCTTTATGAATATTCTCTCATTTAAGTGCATTGCTCGAAGGTGTCTGATACATTTATTTGGCTGGCTGATACTGCAGTTTAAAAATACCACATTTCAAATAGGCAGCGAAGTGCTGTATAGAAACCTTTGAAATAACCAACCTTCATCCTTCAAAATGACAGTTATTGTGCTATAATAATTGTAGAAGTACTGAATTTACTTCAATTGATTTTTTTTTGAATAGTAGACTGCTCATTTAATACACAATGCCTCCAGAATTTTAATCTCCATGTCCCTCTTGTGGTTTGCAATTTGGTGCAGATTTCCCGTGAGATATTTTTCCTTGTCTTATGTATATCTATATAAATACCAAACAGTTTGTCACGAGTACTAAGTCCTGCTTTCTGGCACTTACTGTGCTGTCAGATAGAATGATTCATGAGTGAAATCAGTACTTTTATGTGTCATTAAGTCCTGAAAACTTTTGTACTACTTCCATTTACAATTAACAGTAGCCTGTAACAACTGTAGGATATTTTTGACTCTGAAATGTCTAAGACAGATCTTAATGTTATAGTAGTTCTCCCTGTTGCATCTGTTTTGACTGTAGGAACGTGTCAGATTGGGTGCAGCTTGGATCATCCCAGCATCCCTGCATCTCTTCCCAAGCTGCCTCCATGGTCAGTAATGCTTGATAGAGTGGACACTGTGTGGGACAGGAGGAGGGATTTGAGTCTCCATCATGCTCTTAGACCCTCAGGGGGAACTTCCTCCTTGGTCCCCTGCAGCTTTTCTCCTCTTGCAGTCATGGCAACACTGCAGGACAAGGAGCAACCTTGCTTCCAGCCCAAAACTGTCGTGACTCTGCTGGCGGGAGCTAAAAAATTAAATGGACACCCTACTGCATTCTGCATGCAGTAGAGCAGTGTTTTAGTTAATTGTTAGTTTATCTTTATTAGAAAAATAAAAGCATTGAAGTATTTTAACCTTTTTTTTTGCTTTGCACAATAATCCTTTCTTTTGAAGAGGGAAATCTTTTTATTCTTTCCCTCCCTCTGAGATTTTCTGTCACGGAGGAAGAGCCCTGTCCTGTGGGACGTGGCTGCAGGAGAGTCCGTATTGACTGGGGTGTGCTGCAGAAACGTCGCCTTGGACGGTGCCTTTGCCAGGAAGCTGCTGAGCCAAGGAGAGACACTCAGGCAGTGGTCAGGGGGTGCTTCTAACGACAGTAAAAGCTGATCTCTAAAATGTTACAACTCTGAGTTCATAGCATGCAGAAATTTTTAGGGAGACCTGAATTTGGCAGAAATGGTAAAAGGTTCTTGTAATTAATGATGTAAAGGGCTTTCAGGTTTTAAATTATAACCTGGACTGGACATTTGAAAACTTGAATGTGAAAACTAGATAAGTTTAGCTGCAGGGATTTAAAGACAAATTTAATTTTGAAAATAAGTATCCTTAAAGATTTAAGTTTTGAAGAACTTAAATGTTGAACAGATTTGCTGTGTATTTCAGAATGTGGAAACCTCAGACTGAGCGTGGGGGGCTTGTTTGGTACCTTCACAGGCAAAGGCTGTGGCCTCCATTTTCCCCAAGCGTGCTCTGGGGCTGTGCTGGGAGGGCAGTACACTGCAGCCTTACAGGCCTGCTGCAGCTCAGCACCTCTCTTGTCAAGTAGAGAAACTAAGAGGGCCATTAATTCTCTGAGTTATGGTCTGCAGTGCAGGCTGTCCTCTGAGGGATGCAGAACAGTTTGCCTATGGCATCACACAACTTTAACCGAGCTCTGCCGCTAAGCGCCAATCACAGATGTGCGATCCTGTTGCTTTATAAGGAAAACACAATTTTTGCTATGAAGTTAAGGGGAAATTTGATTGTCCCAAAAGGAAGAAGCCTTCCTGAGGAGAGCCAGCTCGGTTCCTTCTGGCATCTTGGGAAGCTTTCTCAGCAACATTTTTTTCCATACCCTCTATATACTGTCAATTCCCCTTGATCTTCCTGCTCATTATCCCTCCCCCGTGCTCTTACCCCCTGTTTCATCCTGAATCCTAGAAGAAAAAAATATCCATTGCAGCCACCCTGCTGCCATTCCTCCAAGGCTCTTGCTTTTATAAACCCTGTCCTATGGCCTTGCATCCCAGTTCTGGCTGAGCTGCAAATCCCCTCCCTGGAGGGCCAGAGGGGGTGGAGATCATCCTGCAGGGGTGCAGCAATGCCACAGGAATGAAAACCTTGTCTCTTTAGCATGGTGCATGGGAGCAGGTCAGCTGCAGCCAGCCAGCATGGTTGGTATGGAGCACAAGGAGGGCAGGAATGAGTAATTACTGAGTACAGTGTCTATCAGCAATTCTGTTTTGCCTTATGTAATGGATTGAAAATATACTTCATCACAGTCTAACTCTGAAAATTACAGAATCACAAGGTTGGAAGAGACCTTCAAGATCATCAAGTCTAACTCGTTCCCTAAG
Organism: Zonotrichia albicollis; assembly: GCF_047830755.1. Lineage (NCBI taxonomy): Eukaryota > Metazoa > Chordata > Aves > Passeriformes > Passerellidae > Zonotrichia > Zonotrichia albicollis. The sequence goes on from NC_133822.1 coordinate 50,269,277, forward strand.
ACCTCAACTAATTATTGCACTTATGAGACAGAGTCAAGTGTAAGAAGTAGGAATTCAGAGTTTTGCTTGGAATGACAAATCTTTCATTATTGTCTATGCATTTGAATTATCTGTTTACATTGTGTATTTTTTCTAATAGTGAGGTGGCCCTGTGTCAGTTGGAATTCAGTGAGGACCTGAAATTTTATTGCCTGCATGCATATTCAATTGAATACTATCATGCTTCATGGACCATGAAGTTTAGATTGTATCTAATAAATGAGCAAATGCTTTTTATAAATAATTAGTCTTCTGCTTAATTATAGGACTAGGTTTTCCAGCACATTTGTCATGTGATCTATGTATACGGTGTTGCTGTTTATAATTGAATGTGAGAAATAATCGGCTTTCTAAAAAACTTCTGAGTCAATACTTGCCTTATCACACTGTGCCTGATAGATTTAATTTGCTGTTTACAGAGTTATTGATTAAATAACTTAGAATTCCTTGAGAGAGAGGTAGTTACCTGGAAACTTAGCCTGCTTCTCCTCTTGAATGCACTAGTAAATACAGCTTTCTAAATGTTACTGTTGGTTAATAGTTCATTTAGAAATAATAAACCCAGTCTAAATTAAATATAACATGGTATTTCACTGTAGTAGACACTTTCTCTTGGGTTCATGTTTGATTTACTTGCAAAGCAGCTTCTGCTTTTTACATAGTACTTGAAATCTAAAATGTAATGTGTTTGTTTTATAAGTGTTTCATTTCCAGTTTTATTGAATAAAACCCAACTCTTTTCCCCCACAAGATTGTTAGGGTTTTTGCTGAAAAAATTATAGACTGGAAAATTACTCAGTCACTTAAAACTATTACAATTTACATTATGGAAACTTTTGAAAGATAAGCAGTTGTGGATGGATAGAATGTAAGAGAATAGTTCAGAAGGCAATCTCACCCCTGAGGAGTTGCAGCTGCACCAATCACCAAAGATTAGGAACAGGTCTGCCCTTAACAGGCCACAGCTGTGTCCAATAAGAAGACAAGTGCTACAAAAGAGTGGGTTAGCTGGTTGGGAAGAGAGTTGGAGTTTGTTGGCTGTGCTGTGAAGAAGGAGGAGTCAGTGCTGTGAGGAGCTGCCCATGAGAAACCACGGGGAAGGTATGGAACTTTGCAATAAGATGGCAACAAGCAGTGATGTGTATGATGCTTTATAAGACAGGCGGAATTGAAGAGCTTTCTTCCTCAAAGGGAAGTTTCCAGTGGTGTCTCTTGGTGCTCTCTGTTTATAAAGCCTGTCTAAAGTCCCTCTCATGCCAGGCATCTGCAAGAGCAGCTTCTTCACGCTCATCCCAGCCTCTTCTTCCTGCCACTACTGCACACTTTCCCCTCTGTCTTTTATAGGTGATCCAGGACACTTATTAACCATTATAATTACCTGGCATGTTTCATTCCTTTTTGTTATATAGCTTCCATCCTTTGGATGATGGAATGTTTGGATATCTGTTGACATAAACTAGCAATATCAAGTCTCATTTAGAGTTGGAATTAGTAACTGTAATCCCTCATTTTGTAGTAAACACTAAAATGGAAGTTTATTTTTCTTTAAATGTTTGTCTTAAAAATAAAAGGTTTGTATGTGAAATGAGAAATTTTTAATTTATAATTTTATTTTGTGCATCAGTTAATGTTTCAGCTTTGGTTTTTGCTTGCTTTTCCAAGTACCTACTGGTATTCTTGAAGCTTTCTTTGGTAAAATTTGCTGCTCCAGAAAATAAGGCTATACATGCTTTCATTTATGGGAAACTACATAGAAAATGAAAAACAAAAAGAATGAAAAATAATTGTGTATTTTGCAAGTTTATTATTTGGTTAAACGTATGTCCTGTTACAGATCAGGATATCCTCTGGATTTTTTTTAATGAAAAATTCTTATTAGAAGAATCCTGCCATATTTTGTCCCAGTTGCAGTAGTACTGTGTGTGCAATTTTTCTTCTTTATTTGACAAATGCGCAACTGGTGTAATGTGCATTTGATCACAAACCTTGGCTTAAAAAAGAAAGAAGAGCATTTTTTTCTGAGGTGGTTTTACTAGCAGTTCAGTTTCAAGAGCCCGTGGAGCTTTTTTGTCCTGATTTTGCAATTAGGTTGAAGCAAAGTGGTGATTTTGTGGGGACTGTTAGCAAAATCTCAGAAATCACAGCTAGAGGAGAGTGCATTACAGATCCTGCTACCCTGGGAAGGAAAGGCTGCTGCTCCTCTCCACTGCTCTGTACCAGTCCCTGCAGTGGAAAACCTGATGGCTTTCACCACCCATCTGACAGATCAGTGTGGCTCTAGCAGGTCAGAGAAGCCTTGTGCTGGTCTCTAGTACTGGTTGGTATTCTGGCTGACTCAGCAGCATTTGGTACTTATGTTCTTCTGTTTCCTGTGGAACATGTGAGTTAGGCACACCCATATGATTTCTCTTAAATAAATATGTCTTCTTTCAGAGCTCACAGCATGCACAGCAAAGAAATAATAGATTGAGAAAACTGACTTGTATAGTCGAATCTGTGTTGCCATGATTTCCTCAAAACATTTGATTTCCTGCAAACCTTGGCAGTATAAGTCTGGGCTCTTAGAAGATGCTTGCTGATTTTATTTAATATTTTATTTTTAATTGTTAAAATTTTTTTCTTCTCCAGTTCTCAGCTTCTGATAAATCACCTATTTCTACTGCTAAGTCTAGCAGCTTTTTTGTCTCATTCTTTTCATCCTCATTTTGAATCTTTGAGGAATGGATTTTGCTGGTCCCTGCAGAGCTGGGTATTGTTCTCCATATGCTGAAATGCCATTGTTTTCTTACAGTTTCAGAGTAATGAAATCTTCTAAAATGTTGGGAAAGTCTATTGACATATCTGGATAAAGATGATGATAAATAGGCTGCAGTGCAACAACTCAGGTTGGAAATGTTTTTATGGTTCAGGTTAAACAGGATAACTTTCTTTCCTTGGTGCTGTCCTGAGCACAAGGCTTGTCCCTTTTACTGTCTCAGTGCTGTAGGACAAATAGTCGTGGTATCATAAATCCCTCTCCAGAAGCAGCGATGATCTTGGACACTTTTGTGTCATTTAAAAAACTTTCAAACATTTGTTTTTACTCTATAGACTGTATTTACAGATTGACATACAGAAGCTGTTTCTGAACTACACAAGTAAACACATTGTGCAAATTTTTCCCCCCTCAGGAAAAGGAATACATAGTTACTGTGTGTCTTTACAGCTTTATTCAATTTTCATATACATTCTTTCTGAGCATTCTAGGTCTAATTTGTTGTGCACCCAGAAATTTTGACCTGCAAATTTAATGTGGCTGTTCTGTATTATGTATTGTTCCACTCCTTTCTCCACTGCCTGAGTTTCATCTCTCTCTTCTTTACATCTTTCATATATGAACATCTTAACACCATCAAATAAATCATGGCTTTGCTTCTGGCAGATTTCCAATGTGCTCTATTCTGCCAGCTGCTGGAAGCACTGGAGGAAAAAAAAGTGTCAATCTCATCACTCCATTATTCAGCATGGGATGAGATTTTAAGCATATGAGAATCTATGTGGTAGGACTTACTGACCTCCTGTTTCAGGGATGCTGTCTTGTCATGACTAACAGGCTGCTGAATGAAAAAGCCAGTGAATAAGAGCATCTCTCTTGCAAGGAAGGGCTGAGAGAGCTGGGCCTGTTCCTGTTCTGGCGTGATTGAGAGGGGACCTGATCAATGTTTACAAGTATTTGAAGGGAGGGTGTCAAGAGGATGGATCCAGGCTCTTCTCTGTGGTACCCAGCAATAGGATAAGAGGCATTGGGCAGAGACTGATGCACAGGAAGTTCTGCCTGAAATTGAGGATGAACTTTACTGTGCTGGTGACTCTGCACTGGAACAGGTTTCCCAGAGAGGTTGTGGAGTTTCTCTTGCTGGAGTTATTCAAGAGCTGTCTGGACACAATCCTGTGCAATGTGTTTTGGGATGACCCTGCTTGAGCAGGGAGGTTGGACCAGATGATATACCGTGGTCCCTTCCAATCCGACCAACTCTGTGATTCTGAAAAGCAAATAACCATCATGAGGTATAGCAGTTGGGTCGCTGAGCATAAAAGCTAATGAAGCCTGTCTTCATTAATTGTCAGCACATTAACCATTCTGGCCCCTTTCTTTCCTTGCCAAACTCCTGTCCAAAACAGGGCAAAAACTCTTCTCCCAGCTGCATCCTGAAACCTGTCCCTGCTACGAGAGCTGGCAGGTGCAGCAGCCAGTGACTGTCTGGCAGTCAGATGCTGCCAGCACTCAACGGGTTGTGCTGCAGCTCCTCCATTGCTCTGTGGAGGCTGCAGGTACTGACACTTTGCAGCAGCTGATTGTTGTTAAATTTATGGAAGCATAATTATTTTGAAGGGTTTTTGTCCCTTGTAGAATTAAACTAGAATCAGTCAACAGGCTTAGAGAGTGCGTGGGCAGATAATGTGATAAAATAAGCTGAATTCCTTTGTAAACCATATGGATAATTTAAAAAAAAAGGATTTTACATGAAGCTCTTAAACTGAGTAATTCAATTTATTCCAGAGTGACAGGAAAACTTCATAGTACTTTGAGATCTTAACTCCTGGGTGTAGTGAAGGATTGTCCCTAACATGAGAGTTTTGTTTCCTATGTAGGTGTGATTTCATCCTTTTTGATAGTTTCATTGCTGGTCTAGAATAGAGAGTTACCTGACATTACTGGTGGGAGTGACCTTATATATGAGGGTGAAAAATAGATAACCTTTAAACATATTTGTGTGGCTAGTGTGTATTTGAGAGTTTTGTCTGAACTTTATCATCAGATATGCTTAATGCTGGATGCAGACATCATATCTGATGATAGCAGAATTTTGAAAGCTTCAGAAATAGGCTGAGGTGGAAATCTTGAAGATCTATGTAACTGAAGCTTCAGAAAGAGAGCAAGTCTTCCTGTAACATTTCTGTTCTCTGTCTGATAATCTGCTAGAAAATGACATAACCTTCCTTTCATCAACTAAAAGTAGTCAGCCACAACGAATGTGCTTCCCCAGTGGAAGTTGTTTTGTAAAAACAGACAGACAAAAAAAATTATTTCATGTATATTTATGCTCTACAATATCTTCAGTGTCCTGATTTGCTCAGTTCAGTAATCACAAAAATTATGCTTTCTGATTTGGTAGTAAGGGTCAAATATAAATTGCTTATTTTCCATACACCTGTCTTATTACCTCTATTCTGTGACGTAAAGCCACACCTCCCAACCTCCCCCAAAATAACCAAGAAACCAAATTTTTGTGGTTAGTATCTGCATATCATAAAATGTTAAGGATTGGGAAGGACCTTAAAGATGATCTAGTTCCAGTCCCACTGCCTTGTGCAGTAAGAGTTGCAGCATGCAGATTGACATGTCATGATTTAATTTCCAAGCTCATGCTGCTGATTCACTCTTTTCTTTTAGGGTCTGCCTTCCCTTGGTGGGTGCTTCCTGTAGCCTTGTAGTATGGTGGCTGTGGTGTAATAAATAGATGCCCAAGTGAATGGACTTGCCCCAGGGTAACAGTGCACTTGTGGTGATCCATATCATAGGTTGCAGATCACACTCTGTTCATACTATGTTGTTTTTTGTAGCTGTAGCATTAATGTATTTTGGACTGCCTGTGCCCTGAGATGCTTACAGTCTGTTTGCTTTGATAGTGTGGATGAGCTGCCACAGGAAGCCTTGCTTTTTGGGTAGAGACTGCTTTTAGTATATGACACTTCATTTTGACCTTATATGCCTGTTGGGCAAGTCAGCCTCACTTGTTATTGCTTTCTTCCTTGAGGGTAAAGCAGTTTTCATCTCTTGGGACATGAAGTCAGCTTCTGGAAACTTACGTTAACAGCCAAATAGAAACTGTAGTTGAAGGGGAGCAAAATGTGTTTATGGACTGCAGAGGACAAATACAAGGAAAAAATATTTTACACCAGATGTGCCCCTGTCTTCTGGTTGAGTAGAGTTACCCTAGCAGTATTGGGGTATCAAGCTTAGCAGTTATTGGCCTATAAGAATGCTGGTGCAAGTAGGGTATGGTGTGAAGTTGAAGTGTAATAGTGATGTCAGCTAGTTGCATTAGGCTTTCTGGGTACGCATCACTGCACTGTGGGCAGAGGCTGTCAATACTCAGGGCAGCAGCACTTGAGGGGCAGAGCTGGAACAGTTGATGCTGTAGCAGCTGCATGCAGATATTTAGGCCATGACTTTTTAAACACTGGAAAAAGCCAGGCTGCTTATTGAAAGGACAGCACTTGAATGAGAGCATGGAAAAATTGCTCCTAGTTTGCCTAAGGACAATGTCCTGTGTCATTTGGGAACTATTCCTGTCTTTTAAAGCAATTGGCTGTGCAGCAGTGAAGCTGTTCCTGTCCATGCCATAACAAGGCGGGGAGGAAGCTGAGGCCACTGAGCAGCTCTGCGGCACTGATGTGGAACAGCAGCCTCCTGACACTTGTGTAGGCGCAGTGCTGTGTCCCTGGGGCTGCCTGGAGCTGCAGCGCCCAGGGGTGCTGGGCACTGTGCACAGGGCTGGCTGCACCCACAGCTGGCATGGGGGCTCGGAGCCTGGCGGGCAGGGTGTGTGCTCCTGCATCTGCTCTGCTTGTGTGAGTGGGCAAGCCCTCCATTGCAAAGCCTCAGCAAAAGGAAGGGCGCGAAGTGACTGCCCATCTCTCATCTACTGCCTGTCCATATCTGCCCCTTGAGCGTTTCTTTTCTCTTTCATGAGGAATAACTCTCCTCATAATCCCATCAGAGGCAATACACTGAAAGGTGATGTGGGTTTGGTAGGTCTGTGATTTCATTTGTTCAGTATTTCTTGCCAACACTTTGGATGACACACTTGTTTGTGCACTTTGTTTCAGTTGTCATCTAAATAACACATTTGTGGTTAAGACATTTTAGAGATGTTTGACCTGCTTCAACTTCATTTACCTTTTGGTTACCTCTGGTTTGTCATTTGACTGGGCTTTGCAGGACCATGTGTTTGGCTGCCCCCTCAACCAAGGATGGAATTTTGTAAACACTTGCTGGGGCCATGCACACTTTGGCTTCCTATAAAGCACACACACTAGTCCCTGCAAAGCATGTGTGGGCTCCAGCTTCTCTCCTAGAGAGTGTTTAGTGTGCAGAGGTAACACTTGCAGAATTGCTAGAGCTGTCTGAGAAAATTAAGCTAGGTGTTTTGAGTAGTTCACCTGCAAAATTCCTGTTTTCATTGTTTCCACCAGCTGTGGTCTCAGACTAAGCCATGCAGCGTTTTGAAATTGTTGATAATATGAGTTTAAATACATAGAAGCGTAAGAAATGTTCTCAATGGAATTTTATTTTTGAGGACAAGAATTGTTGTGTTTGTAAAACTGTAACTTAATTTGGTAAGGGAATTTGGGAAATTCAAAGCAGTTTAAGGATAGTGTAGAGCCAAAAGTCCACCCTGTGCTATTTTTCAGGTCATTTGGGTTGTAGATGCATCCATGGATCTCAGTGTTTAGTTTGATGGCCTGGTAGCAGAACCACTTTTAGAAAGCTTTTGTGAAGTGACATAATTTCAAGGAGAAGCGGAGCTTCTCAGTATTGCATTCAAATGAGCTAATGGTGGTTCACAGTGTGCTGGGAATAATGAATGATGCTTGTTTTCTCATCAGGTACCATGTACCAGAGAAGAAGCATGGGGGAGTGTGAGAGCATTCTGCAGCATGGCATAAATTACCATTAAATTCTGCTTTGATGCTTTTCTATTAGTATTATTTCTGCATGTCATATATTAAATACATGATAATTACATATTTGGGGATGAAATGTGTTTTAATATCCTGTCTGATGTTCTCTTTGGGATAAAAAAGAAGGTAATATTGTTAGCATTTTGCTGATTTGCTGTCAGATCTAAGAGTTAGGGATATTGTCATAGAATCAAAGGTAACAAAAAGTACAGACAACAATAAAACAAAATATTCAGCAGTTTCATAGAATGGCTTTCTTCTGGATGTTCCTTTGAGCAATTAAGCTGAACAGAAATGAAAAGGAGGATAAAAATTAGCTACTGCAACATGGTGGAGTCTGAGTTTATTCAGTTCTTTAAGGCTGTGTCTCTGGTCAAGCATGAGAACACAATGACCCCATTTGGTGTTTGTAGTAGAGACATAAAGTTTTGTTCAGTATTTTTGTTTGGTTTTAAGCAAAAGTTAGTTTTCGCTTAGACAATCTAATTTTCCATTAGGCAGAACTTAAGCTGTGTTCAAGATTATTTTTAATTAAAAGAAAGTGCTTTCCTGTAAATTTAAGATGGGTGAAAAGAAGCGTCTCTTTCACAAAGTCACTGCTTGTCTATTTTGACATCCTGGCGCAACAGATATTCCCTGCTCTTCTGTTGTGCTTTACTGCTGCTCGCACAGACTCACACATGGAGTCAGGCATTTCTCTGGCTGTGGCTGGCAGAGCTGCTGATGCTTCACCACACCCTGATCCCTGAGGCTGTACATCCACTGCCCTTGGGGAAAGCCAGCTCCTTCCCTGTTAGTGGCATGGCTGAACTGCAGCTCAGCAGCTTTCTTTGACTAAATAACAACACCTGAAATTTCCCTTTGGTTCTGTCAAGATAGCAGTTTGATCTGTAACTGAAACTAAATGTTTGGAAAAACTAGAAATGTGGGAAAATGAGCTACAGCTTCTGAGTCTGCATGGCAAGCCATTATCCGTGCTTTGGTGGGTACCTGGGAATTTGTAGCAGCTAACAGACATTTAGTCATCTTCCATGCATTTGCCTAAGCTTACAGTTTCCTCATTTGTGTGTGTTTTGTTGGTTGGGTTTTGTTGTGTTTTTTATGTTTGCTTTGGTTTTTCATTTGGTTTTACTGCTGCTCACACAGACTCACACATGGAGTCAGGCATTTCTCTGCCGGTGGCTGGCAGAGCTGCTGATGCTTCACTACCACCATTTGGGGTTTGTTTCCCTCTTAAGATGTGGTCTTCACAAACGCTTTCTTGAATATAAATGATGCCACCTTGCCAGGTGTACAAATAGAAAAAGGAGTGGGAAGTTGTAAAGGGCTAAATACTTTACCCTAGTTTTCCAGGATTCTTTGTTTTATTGCCTTCTGCTAGTCTTTGCCTCAAAAACCTTGCTTCTTTTCCCTTTATGTCTTTTCAGATCCTTTTTAAATTCAGTGGCATTCTTTTGCCATTTAATATGTTAAATTTTCACATATAGGAAAGTGTGGCCAGCTTGACTGCTCTTTCTTCTGCAGAGTAATACATAATGTCCAATGTCACTTTCTCAATTATCACCTAAACTTTACAGGAAAATCCATACACTCCACAGTTGTTGAGGCAGGCCTGTGCTGGCCTGTTAAGTCTTGCTTTGTGGAGGACTGCATCCACTTTTTGTCTTAATGGTCAGGAAGCATCAGATGGCCTTGACATATTTTGTAATTCTGTATAGTAGTAATGATTAATATAAACTGAAAGAGAAAATGCTGGAAGCAGTCAGATTCAAATACTATGTTGATAACCTTACTTACAGTGGGATTTTTCTTCCTTGTAATAAGAGGAAATAGTGCAACTGCCTAATATTTCATTACACTTTTTTGGCTTTGTGTAAGTTGAATCCATGACCATAATCAGAGGTAGTGTGTTAACTAAACAGTTATAAGTAAGTAGATGGGGTGACCACATAACTTATTTGGGCAAATCGGAATATTAGAGACAGTGAACCTTGCTTATAATAATTTATTGCAATGCACATATGTGCAAGGGGTAAATAAACATTTAAATGGTCATTGTGTTGGGTTGGCAAGAATTACAGTGCCTTCCCTGAGATTTCAGGGAGTGAAATCTCGAATGCTTTGATCAAAAAAGTCTGTATACTGTCCAAATTAGTCCTTTTAGTCTTTGGCTTGGTAGTTTATAGTGTTACTAGAGAAGTATCTGAAAGTTCCTGGGAGCATTCAGGTGATGCGTCAGAGCAAGCATGTGGCATGGGTGTATTTTGCTTTGTCTTTGAAATGGTGAAATACCAAAAAGTCCCAATGCCTTTCCACTCAAAAAAAAAATCCCCCAAAAACAAACAAAAATCCCCATAATTTCATAGGCTTAAATGTAAATAGTAATTCTGTGATATGATTAAAGAGGGTAATTGACACGGTGTTTGTGTGATGCAGAAAATTTTATTCCAAAGATAAATGAATAGTTGTTGGCTGTGGTGATTTGACTGTGGCAGGATGCCAGGTATCCACCAGAGCTCCTCTGTTGCTGCCCTCTGCAAGTGGACAGAGGATAGAAGATATAACAGAAGGCTCATGAATTGAGATAAGGACAGGAAGAGATCACTTATCAATTACTGTCATGGGCAAAGCAAACTTAACATGTGGAAATTCACTTATTACCAATCAAATCAAAGCAGAGTAATGAGAAGTTAAACAAATCTTAAAAACACCTTCCCCCATCTGTTCTGTCTTTTCTGGGTTTCACCTTCCCCTCTCAGTGGCACAGGTAGAATGGAATGGGGGTTATGGTCAGTTCAGTACAGGTTGTTCTGCCACTATCAGGGAGAGGAGTCCTTCCCCTGCTCCAGAGCAGGGTGTCTTTCCCAAAAGACAGTTCTCCATGAAATTCTCAAATGTGAGTCATTCAGGCTACAGTTCTTCATGAACTGGTCTGGAGTGGTCCCCCACAGAGTACAGTTCTTTAAAAAAGCCTCTCCTGGTGTGAGTCCCCCACAGAGTCAAAGGTCCTACCAGGGCACTTCTCCAGTGCGGGGCTCTTCCCTCCATCAGTCTGCAAATCCCTGCCAGGAGCCTGCTCCAGCACAGCCTCCCATGGGTTCACAGTCTCCTCTCAGGAATCCACCTGCTCTGGTGTGGGCATCCTCCACAGGCTGCAGGTGGATCTCTGCATCCTCATGGTCCTCCATGGGCTGCAGGGGCACAGCTGCATCACCATGGGCTGCACCACAGGCTGCAGGGGAATCAGCTCCAGCACCTGGAGCACCTCTTGTCTGTCCTCCTCTGAGCTTGCCGTCTGCAGAGCTGTTCTTCACAATATTTTTTTTCTTCCTTAAATATGTTATTCCAGATCATTACTGCTATCTCTGATTGGCATGCTTGGCCTTGGCCCATAGTGAGTCTGTCCTGGTGCTGTCTGGCGTTGGGTCTGTCAGACATGGCGGAAGCTTCTGGCAGCTTCTCACAGAAGTCACCAGCCCTGTAGTCCCCTGCCACTAGAAAAACCTGAGAATGCAAACCCAGTACATTGGTGTAGACATAAAATCCTGAGTTAAGCATTTTGACAGATGTGTATGTGTTGTGATGAACACATCACATGATGTGTAAGAACAAAAAAGGTGGAAAAAACCAGAAGTGATACCTCTGCAAAACTGCATCTCCAGATCTGGACTGTAGCTGTCCTCACTTTCACCATCCTGCACCTCATCTCCAGCTGGTCTCAGTCTCTGGGTCAGCTGCGGGTCAGATTTCCCTCCTGCTGCTTTTTGTGCTTTGCTAAAAGGGTTTTACTGTAGAAGAGGAAAGCTCAGGGGCTTCCTTTCTTTGAGCAGAGCTTCTGACCCCAGAAAGGCCCACTGCTTCCTGGCCCTGCTGGTGCTGCCTGAGGAGGGGACTTCTGCATATGCCACTGGGTCCTGTGGTGGCTCCTGATGCTCTGCTGCCCAGAGAGACCCTCTGTTTTTGAAACCACACCTGTGCTCATGTTGACTTCCATGAGGATGAGGGGGGGAAAGGGACTTCCAGGTGGACTGGTTGGAAGAAGGGACTTTGCTGCCCTTCCTCTGGTGGCATTGGAACATCTCAGTCCAGGAGCTGCCCCTTTATCTTGATGCTCCCTTAAGGACAGTGGGCACCCCAAGGGCTGCTGACACAATGTATTGGGCCAGCACAGGTCTTTCAGGGAAAAGCAGAAAGGCTTTGTCTCTCTGTGGTGCAAGTGAACAGTAGTGGTCTAAAAAAACCCCAAACTACAATATAGTGGTTTTGTTATCTGTGTTACTCTTCTTCACACATATTTCCTAAAATAATTGAGAAAGTGTCATCAGTGTCTGGGGAGGTGAGGCATTTGATCTCAGATCTGTGCTGAAAAGAAGATGGGCATCCTTCAGACAGAGGATGTAAGAAAGTCTTGTGAATCTTCTCTAGTGCTGGGTTACACCAGTTTGTTTTGCTGTATTGTTTTCTTCTTAGCAATTTTTATGAGGGGTTTTCTGTATCTTGTAATACTCATTAGTGGCAGCGCAAGTAAAACAGAATTGATGGGAGGCAAGATCTCTGACCTAAAGAAATCTGTATCATGCACTTACAAATACACAAGGAAATTAACGTCCTTGACTTCATAATGGATGAAATGTATGTAGAATATGTGGAAATTAATTTTTTAAGTGGATAAAGGCATTCCAAGTGAATAAAGTATGTATGCATATTTGCCTCTGATAGTAAATCTATTGGATGACTTTTTCTCTAGACTGAATCACAGAAGTTGACAACATTTGTTACCAGATAATGTTTTCCCGTGGTAGAAATCATATAATAAAGTCTCAATTGGGATAATTTGATACAGCTAAACTAGAAATAAATGAAAACTGACAAATCTGTCATAAACTGTAAGTTTTAATAGAAGTTTAATATAAGCTTTCATGACTTTGTCAAAACCAATAATGTGTCAGCAGCTAGCTCTAAAGCTGGTGATGTTGTACTACAGGACTGCAGAGGTTAACAGGTTTTTAAGACCCAGCTGTGAAGTTATATATGTTTTAAAATGCCTTTAGCAGAAGGCACATTATAATCAATTAATGGAAAGACATTGTATGTTGATACTTGTTTCAAAATAATGTTTTTATAGCTAATTTAATAATTCCTTTATTGATATGCGTTACTGAATATGACAGTAGCGACTGAATAGAATTTGGGCATGAACAAAGTAACAACCACGTTCTGTTTCTGTCTATTTCTAATGAAATTAATTCAGTGTCAGGGCATCCTTATAATAGATAAAGTAGAAAAAACATGAAGCATAATGAGACTTTCAACATTGCACCACAATTCTTGTTTCATAGGTGACACACATAGAGAATCAAAGGTTTTGTGACTGACAACCTATAGAGATGTTGGGATATCATGGCTTTATTGCAATCAGATTAAGAGAAATACTTCTGTTAAAAGAATATTATGGAATCTTCGTTAAAATTCACTACAATCTATGTGACTTCAAGGAGAATTATATGGAATGAAAAGAATAAACTGACTCAGTAAAAACGTTTCTGGATTTTTAAAATTATTAAATTTAATTTTTGACACTTGGAGCCACCACAAAAGAGAAAACCAAAGTGTTGTCCAGAGCGACCAAACAAGGAAAACTCAGGTCTCGAGGTGACTCAAGAACAATTATATGTGCACTAACTGAAGTTTTGTACCAAGCAAAGCAAATTTGACACGGTCCTTTGTTTACTGTGAAAGTGTTGTTGATACTTGGCTGGTTTGTGGGATGGGAATTTCAAGAAATTGACTTAAAAAAATAAAATAGCAGTAATGTTGTGCACAGACTAACACACAGCTTTAGTATTCATGAGGATTATTTATAGTTGTTAATGTTTTGTTGGTGGTTGGTTGGCTTTTTTTATCATAAAACACACAGGTAATGAAATATGCCCTCACTGGGTGTTGAGGAGGGGGAAGGGATGAAGTGGTATATACCTGTTGTGGTTGCTTTTCTGCAATCAGTGTAAACAGTCCAGCACTGAGAGTTCTTAATGTAAGCTATGTCTTTTTAGGTATAGAAGAGCAGTACTTACTTTAAAAATGCAAATAGCAGTTGTAATTCTGGAATAATAATAAAAGTCAGGACAGATGTTTCTTTTATAATAAATTCCTAAGTTTTTTTCCTAAAGCACATAAATTTAGGCAAATTATTTGTGAAACAAACTGTAAAATTGATGTATGTCAGACATCTGGCTCATGCTTAACTTTTAGCTTGCAGTTGGTATTTTATGCATGACAGCAAACAGGTGATCGTGATTGAGTGTCTTTCAAAAACATTAGCAAAAATTACAGGTTTCTGAAACTCTAATGGTAAGGAATGACTTAGTATAATTTGTTTTCTCCAGCTCTTTAATGGTCATAATTTTGAAGACATACTTTACATTTTATTTAAATCTCGAAAATCTGGTAATTCTGATATAGGAAGTTAAATGCTGAAGTGGAAAGAGATGGAAGTGTCAATGGGCTGCTTGATATTTATCTTGATTTTTTTTAATATAAAATTCAGTGAAAATGTGGCAGAAATTAATCTGATTTGTCACCTGCTTTGATCACAGAGGGTTTAATCAAAATCTTTTCGGTACCTGTGTGATGAAGCTGAGCTGTGTGATGACTGGCCCTGTGCTGGTCTCTTCAGGGGCTTCATTTTCTCAGTGTTCGACAGTCTCAGAATGAAACATGACAGCTGTACCTCTTTTCATTGAAAACTTAGGTGTTGGTAGGGCCTTATTTTTGTATAGATCAGATTGTGTAAGATATTTATACACTGTAGCAATTGGAATGCTTGTTTTGAAAAAGTGGACTTTGAGTCAGTGCCTTTGTCAATATGAGGGATTCATGCAAGAGATCTTGCCATAATGCTCTATTGTTACAGGGTCATTCTTATCTCCTGTTGCGAAGATGTGCAGGAAGGATTTACTTATAGAGCAGGAGAAGGCATATATGTGAAGAATAGCATAGCTCCTCTAATCCAGTGTTTTAGAGGATTCCTCTGGAGAAGAAAATCTCTGCTTCTGGAACCCCAGGCTTCATTTGTTTAAGTGGCAGTTAGGTGAAATGTGCAAACAGTGTCAGGAACTGTCTCAGGTATTCCCTCTTTCAGCAGAGTGCTCCTGTCGCTAAGATACAAATTGCTTTGTGTTTTCTTTTTGTGGCTCCATAAATTCGGTGTTTTTCAAAGTGGATCTGAAAGACTAATGTCTTGCCTCTTTTGCTTTGCTTCCAGTCCCATCTTCCCACCTTCCTTCTTTCCTTCCTCCCCTTTGTGGTCACAGCCCTCTTCTGGTATGCTGGGCTGCTGAAACAGGGATTGATCTGTGTCTTACAAAATATAATATATGTATTTAAATATAATAAAGTGTAAATGTATTTAATTTTTTAAGATTTATTTTAAGAAATCCAACCAGACTAAAAAAAATAGTCCAAGCCTGCCAAAGAGATTAGGGCACCTGAAATCAGGAAGGATGTGAAGTCCTGTAGCCCAGGTACATGTGGATGTTTGAAGGCTGCAGAGAGACCCTAACCCCAGGGATGGGAGCAGTTTCATATGTCTTGCTGTCCTGTGGGCAGAGTACCCAGCTCACCTGGCACTTGTTGGGCCCTGTGACTGACATGCTGGGCCTGCAGGCTCATCTTGGGTGCTGCTTTGGAAACCTAGACATACACTGCAGTGCTGCAGATTGCTCCTATTGGAGCAAGGCTCTTAAAAGTGTTAAACCTCTACAGAGTATGAATCTGGTCATGTGCTCTGTTAAACTCCTCTACCATTAAATGGCAGGGGGTCCTGTTTATTTTATTGGGCTTTTAAGCAGGCTTCATAGTCTGGTCTAATGAATTTCTTGCTGAAGAAGCAGCCTTACCACAGCATCACTGCTTGTGTCTTTCTGGAAACCTTGCTCTGGAGGGCGAAGCAATGTTTTTTGAAAACAATTATGATCTGTCTTTATTCTGGTAAACCAGGATGTGAAGGTGCTTTGCAATTGGTTTTAGCATTCTTGCATAATCAACTCATCAGTTATCAGAGTTAACTACTGAACGGACTAATCTGCTGTGCATTCATATTGATGCTTATGTAATTTGTCACAATTTTTCCTTTTAGACCCAGAAAACTCTGGCATGCTGTTTACTTTGGAAGGTATTCTCCCATTTTATGTTTGCTGTACTTGCATCTGCTAACAGGTATCCCCAGGAAAAGCAGTGTGTTGGCAAACATCTAATTGTGATGCTTTCACGATGTGACAAGGGATCAGAATGTGTATGGACAGTGGGCCTTGGTTCAGAATGGAAGTCAGGCAGACATTTGCATTGTCTTTAGCACTGGTGGAAAAACAGAGAGTAAACTGTACACACCCATAAAAAATAGTAATGGGCCAACCCTTTCTCCATAACCTGTGGGAATAGGAAGAGTCACTGTCCAAATGTAATCTAGTTGGACTTTGAGTCTGTTGGATGTTTGGCTCTGTGTGAGTCTCAGCCAGTCTGAGAAAATGAGCGTGAAATGGATGTGTGTAATCAGGGTGACTTTGGTGCTTTGATAGTCTCTCTCTTCCACCCTTTCCCCATTATATAGAAAGGAAACTTTTCATTTAATTATAAGAAAAATATTTTCCCCTGGTCTCCCAGGTTAAGAAATCAAATGATACAATAAGCTCCTGGGTGCTTGGAGACTTCACAGCTTTAGACACTTTGTCCCTTTACGCAGATTGACTTCCATGGTCACTTCATGGTTTGGGATGCTCTTGGCAAATTCAAAGTGAAATGTGAAAGTCAGGGTAAGCAGTTCTGGATAATACAGTATAATTGCAAACTGAACTGCATTTGTGCAGCAGTGAGATTTAACTGTTTTCATTGAAATGGTACTAGTTCTAATAATGAATGTAGAATTTAGTCTTAGAGGTAAGTTGTGTGGATAATGTGTATCACAACAACATCCATTCAGTTTTGTCTCAAAAAGAGAGTGCTGCTCTATCAATCAGAGTAAAAACATTGCAGTTGCAGAGAACAGGAGATAACAGTTGACTGTGCGGAGGGCAAAAATGATGAAACAGGATTTTAATTTTTCTTGAAGAACAACCAGCTCTTGGTTCCCCATGCTGGGATGAGGGAAGGACAGAGCTGTCCTCTGCATGGCCTTGCAGGTTGCTCTGTGCAGCACTGCTGCCTTGCTCTTTTCTCTGCTTCCTAAAGCTGTCCCCACTTTTCACAATTCCTGTTGCAGTCTTCCTCACTGCTCATACATCACAGCTTCTACCATTCTGTGTCAAACTTAGATAGTTTATTCTGTGCATTCCAGTTTCTGTTGCACTCAGTAGCAGAGGGTAGGCTGCCATCAAATTTTAAGGCAATGATGTTTTCTAGTAACTGTACTGGGAAAAACAAGAATGGTCTTTGGGGAACTAGGATTTAGCTTGTCAGAAGACACTACTGAGTTATCAGTAATTCAAATGCCTTTTTTCACACTGGAATCTGACAGGACTGAAAATAGAAACTGTCAGCCTCCTGATTGTCTGATTATGTAAAACCATCAGTGAAACCAAAACAAACCAGGTATGATAGGCTTATATATGTGCATATATTTTTCTTGGAGATATTTTTAAAGGTTTACAAAGGAAAGAAATTCACTTCCAGCTGTAGATCCTAGTGTTTTGGAGAGTAAGCAAAAAATTGTTTAAAGTCTTCCAAATGTAAACTCCTGTTTTTGATGCTGTTACAGGTTACAGTGGTAGTCTTTGAGGCTGATCAAAATAATAATTAAATGCTTAATCATTTAAAAAAACAGACATCTTTGGCAAAATGATGTGATTTACAAGACAGGAGGATTTTCAGCTGCTGCCCAAATGAAAAATAAAAGAGATGTCTTGGAGGATCCTCTACTAAAATAATGTTTGGTTTTGGATCAGCTCTGGTCTGTCTGTACAAAATATGGATCAGAAACAGTTGGAGATAGGCAGGTACAAATCCATTACACTGTTGTTACCCCAGTGGGCCGTGAACTCCTCATTCCAGTCTAACAAAATGAAGATACAGTTACAAAGCCTTTGTCATTGCTATATGTAGTATTACTATCCAGCCAGGCAACTGTCATAACTCTGAGCTCTCAGTCAGGAATACTTCTGCACTAAATGTGTGGTATTGTGGCTTTGCCTTTGCTCTCAGGTACTCTGTTTAGACTGACTGTTTCCTCTAGTGGTGAAGTGAACCTGGTGTTTCATTAGACTTGAAATTCTTCAATTTCTCTGTGAAAGGAAGTTTTCCTAAGAAAAAAAGATACCGTGTTACTTCTCAGTGGATTATGTGCTGTCTTAAAACACACCTTCACGTTTAAAGCACCCTTCAAACATACTTTATTTACTCTAGCTTATTTCCAAAAGTACCCTTTTGGAAGGTAGCTAGAGTAAATAAAGTATGTTTAAATGTCACTTGTGAAACTAAAAACAATTTGCAGTGTCCACTTCAAATTGGTGAAGTTACACTTTGCTTACTTCTAAGTACAAATTACTGTTTTTTCATTCACTTGTCAATAAAACTTAAGCTTGGGCAACCCCGTTAAATAAAAATACGTGTAAATAAAGCCAGATGACTACTTAGCATGCAGGGTGTTACTACCCCTGAATTACTGATGGACCTGATTCAGAGAAATCTATTTTTTCATAGGCTCTGGTTTAGTAAGTTTTATGGAAAAGAAAGAAAAGTTAGATTTTTGAGACAAAACAGGTTTTGATCATACTAAACAGATTTTCCGAAGAGTGAATTTTATTCTGTCTTGGTGAAAGCTGGAATTCATCAGTTTTACGTGAAGACCTTACAGGTGGCCTGTAGTTCAGTTCCAGACCTCTGTCAGGCCCTGGGACTGCATCACATCTGTCCTTTGCAGGTTTATATTCTTGCCTTGAAGGGTGGATGAGCAGCCATGGTCCCCAGGGCCATCTGCAGTGCAAGGAGACACAGCACCAATGTCCCAAGAGGGTTGGTTTCTGAAGGCTAAGCCTAAAAGGCAGGACAGGACTGTCAAATTCGCACCAGCTTTGTTTCACTGTGCTACTCTGAAAAGTCATTCTTGTTATAATTGCATTTTGTGAACATGACTAAATAATTCCCCCGAAGTTCATGCCGATTTTGACACAAATGAAAGGACCTGTTCAATCTGTTGTCATTTAAGTACACTGCTAAGGAATAATCAGCTTGGTGGGCTGAAATTAAACTAGGGAGTTGACAAATTTTCTCTTTAGAAAAAAACCCAAACAGACTGAAGGAAAAAAAACCCCAACAAAAACTCCCAAGCCAAATGAAAGACCTGAACTCAAAACTAGCCAGCCCTCTGTTTCATCTGATTTCTTTAGGTTTGATCAAGGGAATTTGTCCATTTGTTTATTTTTCCTTAGCAGTCCTCTTTCAAGCCAACAGACTTCAGCAAATACTGTTGTGTACAGTGAAGAATCACATAACTTCTGCTTTGACCATTTTTAAAGACCCTCAAGCACAGGGCTGTTAAGAGTAGAGCATCAAAGCATCATCTCAGCTGATGTTGAAAGAGTTTGACTGTTGTCCCACAAAGATTTTTTTCTACATAATACAGACACTCTTTTTTGGATTGTTTTTGGTTTTTTTTTTTTATATGAACTTTACTGTGTGTTTCCTGGTGCAGTTGCTAATGATCTGAAGAGAATTAGTTGACTGTACTGTGTTGACTCCCTTAATTTCAGCAGGGAGAAACAGATCATATAGGAAAGAATGGGAAAATTCGATGTACAGAATAAAAATCAGATCCTGTGAATATACTTTTTTTTCTCCCAAAAGGATCAATGAAGCTTCACATAAGAACCTAAAAAAAATCATAATTCAGCTGCTGTTACACTGAGAAAGCTGAAGAGCTTTTGTGAGTGTTTTGCAGTCACACCTGAGTGGAAGCAGTTATCACATAAAACTGCTTGAGAGTTTTACATTTATGATTAGTCTTGTCACTGGATGAATGATTGAGGTGTGGGATTTAACCTACTGTACAAAGGGTCTGAAATCACACTTCCTAAACAGACTGGCAGTAACATTCATCAGCAGATTCATCTGTTGCTGGAGTTCAAGAAGTGAAATTATTTATGGATACCAATGGTTAATTATTATATACAAGCCATGAGTTCAGATTGCTGAAGAAATGTGTTGCTTTGAGGTCAATCTGTTTTACAGAGGATCTTTTTTACACCTGCCATGGTCTATAATTTTCACAGTTTTAGAGTAGAGAGATTTTGACATGTCAAGTTACCGATTGAAGTAATCTGCCTGCTTCAAGAACTTGGGAGTCAGGATGACTTGCTTGTGCTCAAGCCCTACTAGTGTTCAAGCAGTCTTGCCAGACCAACAATGCTTAGTTTTATTTTCCTGCAAAAATCAGTGGAAGCACAGAAAAGCTAATGGAAGGCATACATGAGCTGTGCTGTTAAAGAGTCAGTCTTATTACTTTCCCCTTTGGAATTCCCAGGAGCTGACCTTGGCTGAAAATAGGGGTAGCTAGAGCTGAGCCAAGTGTTGTGTACAACATTTTTTGGGAATCTGTGTCTTGTGCTGGTGGGCTCTGCTGCAGCCAGTGGCCTTAGAGAAATGCAGGAGAAAATTGGAGCTTGGAGAGTCACCTGTGAGTTACATATCTGTAGCTGTATCACACAAATAAGAACAATAGACACAGGACATCATGATTGTTATTATTTTAATTAAAACAGGGTTTTAATTAGCAGAAACATGGTCTTCTAGATGAAAACAGCAATACTTCCTGAACAGATTACTTGAAAAGCTGTCTTCTCAAATGGAGTGCAATATATTGATTTAGGTATTTATTTTACAAAAATCAGTTTAATTTCCAGTTTATGCTTCTGAAGTCCAAAGGAGATATCAGATCATAACTCTGTAAAGGTATCTTTTATCTTTATTTTTCATTTACCTTTTATTTTAGTGCAAAGGAAGTATGCTGTGTTCTGTGGAGTGCGGGGTGTTTCTGGTGGCTGTCTTCAGGAACTGGGATTTGGTTCCCTGTTGTGGCTGGCATTTGTCCATGTAAATTCTGTGCAAGCTGGCTGGAAAGAGACATGGAAACCTTTGCTTCTTGTTAAGACAATGTACAGCTAGACTTTCAAGGCCTAACTGATGATATTTTTTCATCAGAATAACTTAGGTTTATCTATTTTCCTTGTTTAACATGCAAATTAGCTATTCAGAATGTTTTGCTGCTCTAAAATTCTCTCAGTAGAGAACGTTAATTTGCAAGCAGCATCAGTAATTTAGCAGCATACATTTCACGGTTGGCAGGGCTGGTGTGACTCCAGAGAAATATTTGTACCTTCTATAGTTAGTTCTCTGCATGTTCATTTTGTAATTGATGAAATATCACTGTGGGTAAAGTGGATACATTTAATATGACAGCAGCATCTTTCATCACCTCAAAATCTGGGGTGTTTTTCCATGTCTGCTGCTATTGCTGTAGAGAGTGGAGAACTTCAGCTTCCTTCTCCTTCTAAAACTGGGACTAGGTGCACTTGCCATTATTGAGATAGTCAGGAGAGTTCAATTGCAGTGTTACTAACCACCTGCGGTGTTGTCAAACTGAACATTTGAAAAATCACAGCATAAAATTAATTTTTTTGATGTTTATTTTCCTGTTTCTTAGCACAATGTTCTCTGGCATTTTTATGGCTGTGTGAAATGAAAACTTGACAGTCACCTGATCTTATAAGAAGTTTGCTCATTATGTAATTACGAGTAGCATCCGAGATATCCCTCCTGGGATAACCTCCATGAAGTGTCCCTACCTGCAGCATGTTTCATTTCATGTAATAAAGAAACTGAAAAAGTGTAAAGCAGAAGATTGAATTCTTTGTTTAATGAATGCTGTCACGTTTGTAGTAGGAATTAGTTTTTAGGAGAACAGATGCTCCTGACAATAGGTTTATATGTCTTCTTTAAGGTACAAACACACTGTTGTGGTATTTAGTTGCATGAATAAGAATATATTGGAGGAAGAGCAGTATGGACCAGCGTTTCCAAAATGTCTCAGTGGTGCAGCAGTGCAGTAGCAGCAGCTCCTGCCTGCAGGGTGCTGTGTGTGCATCCCTCCTTGTGAATGCAGGGAACTCCCTGGGGCTGTGCTGAGGCACTGCCAGAGGCACCTGGCTGCCTTTCCTGGCTCTTGCACAGTAGTAAGTCATGGGGAGAGAGGCTGAAGTGCTCTGAGACCTCAGGTATTGTTAAAGTGTAAGTGCTCGGAGGAGTAAGTGCTACTTACAGGGTGGGTTTCTTCCTGTATTGGCAGTTCACGTTACCATTTAGTGGCAAAGGCTGAGCAAATATATCTGTTCTCTAGGTCTAAGTGAACTTTTAGACACTTGAAAAGCAGGTCTAAGGTCTCTGAGGAAAGAAAATTCTTAATGGATAAGGAAGAGCTTGAGAGTGATTCAATTGGTAAGGATGGAGTAAGAATACAGATAAGACAAGTGCTTCTCAATTTATTTATTTTAGTGCAGACTCCAATGAAGCAATTATGGTGATACATTAACCCAGAGATTTGCTGTGAACATTCCATTGGCTGTCTCCAGGGACATACTTTTTTTCCTTCCTGTATAACCCTAAACTATATTTGAAAAAAAAAAAAAAAAAATCAGGTGTTTATGGCAGACACTGTAAGCTGGAGCAAAATGCACTCTGAAAATTGGCAGCTTTCTTTGCTGTCTGTGGCATCACTGGTTGTTAATGAGGGAATGCAGTTAAAATGCATATTATTATTTAATTGAAGAAGATTCATGTAAACCCCAGCTGTGACCATAAAAATTGGTGCTTTTTTTCTGAGAGAAATAAAAGCAGTGGTTCCCTATGGTCTCATTTGATTTCTTTATTCAGCAGCCACTCTTATGTTAGCATACATCTGTGTAGCCTTTTGTATACTTGCAGAATGAAATATGCAGTCCTCAGTCTTATTTTGGTTCAAAATGCTAGTGACAAAATTGCCTGTTGACTGCTGATGCTCGAAGGTTTTAAATAACCATCATGAGGTTTTCTTTGTCATATTGGTAGTTGGAAGAAGTGTGCATAAACAAATGTACAGCAGATGGCACTGCACTGTAACTGTAGAATGAGAGGTTTGGGTAGAATAAACATGTTCATTTAGGGTTTTGTCCCTGTGTATGGAATTTGTATTTTCTTGTAAGCAGTATTAGAAATCAGAAGGCCCGTGTATTTTAGAGCAGAATTATGTGAACTTCAATGATACAGGTCACATAAAGCTTTCATGATTCTTTACTAAGGGGGTCAGTGCTGTTTCCAATGATTTTTCATCTTTTAGTGAAGCTCTACTGCTAAGTACCTAAGAGCATGGGTTTTACAGAGAAACCCTGAAACTTAAGTCAGGCAACACAGAGCTTTCTTCAGCTGCAGGACAGCAGTTCAAGAAGTTGAGTCAAAGTGTTTTAGATGAGAATTTCTCCAGTAGGTTCTTCAACTAGGTAGGAACTTTCAGCATGAGTTTTATCAACAATTGAGAAACAGCTGCAGCTATGAGGAAGGAGAGTGTTCTGTGTAGGTGCTGCCATCTTCCCTTTGCTCCTCTTCTTCCCATACCTCTGGCCCCTGTAGAGCACTGATTTCATTGCTCTGTTCAGACTGAGTGACGCATGAAAGGAATGGCTGTGCTCAGATAGGCTGTTCCACATTTCTACCACTGACATGTGTGTATTGAAAAGGCTTTATAAGCCTGATAGCTTTTCAGTGGGAATAGTAAAAAAATGACTCAGTGTAATTTTTTACACAGTGTAAAAAATGACACACAGTGGTGTATCTGTCACCTCATTGGAATTTGCCCCTTAGCTAAGCATAGCCCTGACTACCTCTTGTAGTGAGTTGAGTTCACAGCATTTTGTGCTCCATAGTGCTAGATTCCTTGTAAAGGATCGAGGAGGCTTAGTGGATGTAAGTTTTTGTCAATCATGCCTCAAAATTTGGAAAGTTGTGTCAGTATTATGTGAATCCCATAAAAAAAAAAGGGAAATGAAAGGGTTAGAGACTGTAGGATGATTTCAGCTTGATGCCTTGTTGGTCTGAAAATGGGCACCTTCTCTTCAGACATTGAGCTAGAGCCAGTGACTCCCCTTCTTGTGATGCTTGGTGGTGTTACTTAGCTGCAGCCTGGTTCTTCTGCTTCCTAAGTGGACTTAGGGTCAAGTCATGAACAGAGCTGTGTTTTAGGGAGTAAAACAGAAATAAAAGAGGAGACATCAGCCTTTTCAGAACTAATAGACCTGAAGCAGAAATAGTCAGCCAGTCTGTGTGGTGGTAAATTTACCAGTCCATGTCCTTTTGGTTGGTGAGGAACATGCCTCATGGTTATAGATAATTTAGAAATAATTTCCTGTGGAGGACTATATTAGTATACTACTTAGCATGTTTCATCATGGCCTAGGTGGCTGTAGTTCTTAAATCATCTTTAAAGCAGCAATTCATATTTCTTAGCATACCAACTTAGTGTTATAAGCAGAACTTTAAGTCAGTGGAAGGAGCTTGATTCTCATGCATTTAATTATATAGGAGTTAAAAAATAGACTTAAAGATCAATTTGTTTTGCTGCCTCAATGTTATCAGAAGCAGCAATTTGAAATGGGAATATAACCCAGAATGTGGTGAATGCAAGGAATGACGTTTTGTTGTCAACAGTCTTGGTGTGGTGCACATCAAGCCCTCTAAGCCTGGACGAGTAATGCTTAAGAAAATTTTCTCTTATGCGTGCTAGTGTGCTTCAAAGAGATTAAATCAAGATGTATTTACAGTAAACTTAATGGCTTTTCTTGAACTGGAGTGTGATGTTAATCATGAAGCACTTCTGAGAACCCTCCATTAAAAATTGACAGTGATATTCATGGGTAACTACTTATGTGTAAATCTATTAGTAAATTAATCAACTGCGTGATCCTGAGAAAGGACACTAACGTGCTTTATTGGTTTGCTGCTCATTGCGTTGATTATTGAGGGCCCTTCTGAATGTGTTTCTTTGATTTCTGCTGCTTGCCAATTTGTCATGGTAGTGGTTAAATAACATTTTGCTGGCTCAGCATTCTTCTCTATGCTGGATTTGTAGCAATAACTGAAGGTGATTCCCTTTTGCAAGGGGGACATAATTCTCTAGAGAAGGGAATGTAAATGTACTGCTAGCACTGCCAGTGGGCAGCAGTTTAATAGTGAACTTGTCTTCGTTTACAGTAGCTTCAGATTTAAAATTATGAATTAGTTACCTTCTTAAAGTAACAAAATTAATTCATCTAAATATATGAATGTATTCATATATATTCAATATATTCATCTAAAGGTTGCATTTTATTGATGATTAAGTAAACCATCATGAACTGAAATCCGATTTTTTAGTCACTTGTGCATTGTAGTATGTATTTCAGTTGTAGCACTCAGTATTTTGCAATAAGTAAATAATTTTGCAGGAACATTTGTTTTAATTCTTTTTCATGTCTTTCAAATATGGACGGGGAGAAAACTTACAGAAAAGTTATTAAGTAATGCAGGTATGAGATATTAATTTGACTTTTTTTCCTCATTTGAATCCAGGGGAGTTCTGATCGAGGAAAAGCAAATCTTTATTCAGTGATCAGTTTCTAGTTAAGTTGTCTTTATTATTAGTGTTCTGACTGTATAGGGTAAAGTACAGGATGATATTTTTGTCCTCTAATAGTATTGAAATTCACTTGTGGGATGTAAAGTAGTATTGATTTTGTCTTTGAATGTCCTAGATTATTTAAGTAGATTATCTTCAGTGTATGTTTATGTAAATGAAAAATATAGAAGATTTTTCAGCATTTTTTAAAGATGCGCATTTCCGTGGATGGTGTCCATAAACCCTACTCTCCGTAAAATCTGCATGTCCTTAGCTCAGGGGAGCTGGTGGCATACTGACATGGAGAACTTACACTGTGTGAGACCTTTGGTCTATGGAAATTACTTGGGGAAAAGAAAAAGAGAATAAAAATGGATGTTTAAAAAAAAAGTACCTGTCAACTGTCACTCCTTGGTCTGTTTTCTTTTAAATCCTCCAGCCTGTTTTCCTGAGGAATGAAACAGTATGGTTTTTGAATTCCCTGGAAGTCTGGTGTAGCTATGTTGTACAAAGGGTCAGACCCAGCTGTGGGGTGTTAGCCTGTTTTGAGCACTGGCTATGATCTCTTGAGGGTCTCAGGAGCTCTCTGGGTTTGTGGGAATCTCTCAAAAGCAAAGTCTTGGGAAGAAGGCTTTCTTACAAGGCTTTCTTCTTCTCTGCTCCTGTGTGCCATGTGTGAGCAGACAACCTCAGCTGTTATTTATATTAATAACCTGAATTTCATTAAAATTCTTTTCTTTCATACAGAGCAGTAAATATTGAATAGCAAGTTAAAAAGTAGTAAATGTAATTATTTCTGCTAGCCATTTAATTGAGGCAAGTCATTAATACTGATGTATCTTTTGCTTCTTTGTTCAGGCTGCTTCTCTTTTGAAGTAGCAGTGATACACAATAAATCAGGTCAGTCACATAACTAATCGACTGTGAACCAAGGCATAATTTTTTAAAGGCAGGAAAACCTCACTGAAGAACTGTCATCTCCTGCTTGGTTTGAGTCAAAAAAATAAATGTTTTTTTGAAGTTTGATTTAAAAACTCCACAGCTTTCTTGCTTCCTCAGTGCTGTGTTTTACCCCCAAAAATTTTAATAAAATTTTAGTAGACACTTAAAAATAAAATGACTGTTCAGCTGGAAGCCTTAGAGATGCAGTATATATTACAGCACACAGTATGTAATGTATTATTTGAAATCATGGAGTGATTCAAACAAGTCTGGCTTATATCATCAGAACAGTTATCTCTCCCACCTTAATTTTCTTTGTGACTTGAGTTCAGGTTTGTGAGATTTGCATGACATTGATCCTTTCCTTGGGCGATTCACAATTTCATAATTCAAATGCAACAGCTGCTGTAACCATCATGCCAGCTGTCCCTGCAGATGCTCAAAAATCTCCAGCTTCTCAAAGATGTGTATATGTCCCTGGGGTAAACCATTTTTCTAAGAGGTAATGTATGAAGTATCTTTTAAAAGGATTGCTATGCTGGCA
The DNA here is from genome assembly GCF_047830755.1 of Zonotrichia albicollis. Taxonomy (NCBI): domain Eukaryota; kingdom Metazoa; phylum Chordata; class Aves; order Passeriformes; family Passerellidae; genus Zonotrichia; species Zonotrichia albicollis. Next base: position 50,296,198 of record NC_133822.1, read on the forward strand.
ATTTTGAGTGCGTGGTGCATGTAGTGCTACTTAACAAAAAGCTCTTCTGTGTGTCACCCTATGTGGCCCATGGGGGGGGAGGAAGGAAGGAAAAATTGGCTTCCAAGTCCCCAACAAAGCAAAAAACTCTTCCTGTCCATCTGTTATTGTTAACAACTAAAGAAGTGCGGCTGTTAAATAAAAAAGATGGTAAAATTTTCCAAGTAGGGTCCAAACTTCTGTCCAAGAGAGATGTTTACATGTTTGATTTCCCTGTTTACCAGACTGCAGAGAATTTCCCCCATGTAGAAGAGATCCTGGATGAACTCTTGTGGCTTCCTGACAAAGGATCATTCCTGCCTGGATGTTTAATGGGGCAACTGCTAAGCTCCACTGCAGTTTGGCTGGTTGTATTTCCAGTTAAGCCTTGTGAATTCAGATCATTCCTTTGGGCTGGTGTGGTGCTCACTCAGTGCTCGGATCCTGTGAGGCAGAGCCATCCAGTCATTGGAGCTCCTCCAGTGATTCATGGCTTATGGATGAGTGCAAAAGCCTGTTCTGTGTGTTGAAGGGTACCTACCCTGCTTTCACACTGGGCTGAATGACCTAATGGTCCTTATAGGAATTGAACTAATTTTTTTAGTGTGTATTCCACAAATCATCTCCTTACCTTAAATTAACAGTATCTGAAAAACGAGGAAGATTTTAAAAATTTGTTTTGTGATGAAATAATTACTTAATAAGAAGAAAGCCCCTTAAGCTAGGAAAGCAGGAGTGTTCTGTATCTGAATCCATAACCTACATGTTTTACTGCTTCTCTTCCATGACAAATAAAATGTCAGTCATAGTAGTCCATTAATAGGAAGTGCCTCTAGAGACTGATGTTCCCCAGAACAAAGGCTTGGAACAATTCATAGCTGGAACTATCCTGTTTTTTTCTCCCCAGTCCCTGCTTAATGTTAGGTTAAAAAGAGGTAAATGCAGGTTTTATCTAAATTGGTCTGAAGTGAAGATAATCACTGTGGTTGTGAGGCTAAGCCTAAGTTGGAATGGCATCCCTTTCTGTAACTTAAGTTTCTTGAATCCTATTGCCTCCTTGTAAGAATTAATCATCTGGTCTTGCTACTGCCTCTTCTTTTTGTATCTACTTACCTTCTGAGATCCTGAGAACAGCCTGATGTCCTTTTGCTCTGTTGTGGCAGTGTGGCAAGCGTGAATTTTATAGTCAAGCTGACATTCTGCCTGGAAAATGCAACTGGAAGAAAAGAGAGTTTATTTCTAATCAGCCCCAAAATTACGCAAAGACCTGGTTTTGAAATGTGAAGACTGTTTTTTAAATGTGACTAGAAAAATAATTGCATTTATGTTTTTGAAGTGGCATGCCTAGTCCCAACCTCTTTGCTTCACAAATGTAGAATTTTCATGAGGCCATTCTTGTAGTTGAAGAAGCTGTTCCCCTAGAGTTCAGTTAAAGATAATCCAAATCTACTTCTTTTTCAAAAAGGTTTCTGTAAGATCATTTCTTCAGAAAAACAATTTACATTTTTACACTTTTCTCCTTTAGAGAAATCTTTTGGAATTGTGAAAAGTAGTAAATTTGCAGGAAAGGGAAAACAACAGTGACAGAATTAAGAATTTAATAATACTTTAATTTATAATGATTGTTTAGAATGGAGGCAAAACTTGATAGCCCAGAACATAGTCTTTAATAAGTAAGCTTTTGATGTTCTTTTATAGCTGTCAGGTGAATTTTTGCTAATTATTTCACGAATAGACATTGATTCTAAACTTAGAAACAATTTCTTAAGATTGAAAGAAAAAAAATTAGCTGATGAATGAAAGTTAAATTAAGAACAATAAGTCACATCCTCTGAATGCTTTTCATCTCAAGACCAAGACAGTTTTTGAAAGATCGTTGTAGCATAAGATAATAATTTTATTAGTCAGATTTCATAATTGTGTCAGTTCAGCAGTTGGTCAGGAAAGCAACATAAAACGAGGGTATGAAAAGTCTTTCCAAAAGAGAATACAATATCAAGAAACTGTGTCCTGAAGCTGTAAATACCCTGGGGCAAGAATACTAAGATCCCAGCTAAAGTCCCTGAAAGCTGTGCTGTTTAGCATTTCATTTTGATGTATTGTAGACCTAAGGGCCATGCCATAATGTTTGCTTCATCGTGTAAACTCAGGTTTTCATTAAAGGTTTGTGGATGCTCTTATCAGAAGTGTACTTTTCAAAAAAATACATTTTCAATTATGTAGTTCTTGCTGGAATGGAAATAATCAGTCTTTCATTGGAAATAAGCTGCTTTTAAGAATAAACACCTTAATTTTGCTGCAGTTGATGGTAGTTTGCAGCAGCTGTTTGTCTCTAGGCAGAATTATTCAGATAATTCACTTTGATTTCCTGTATAATGTGCATTCTTTGGACTTACACCATTCATTCCATCACTGCTGTAGGACTCAGTATGTCTGCAATGATCTGCATCCACCATATGCTCTGAGCTGTCAGCCCTTGACCTTCTTAGCTGCTTGTGTTCTGTGGAGTTCATGTACAGGACTGTTGTCTGTCCCAGGTGCTGCTCCGGGAGAAAAGAGGATTTGTAATCAGATCAACAGATGTTGATCAGCTGTGCACTGGGATCCTGGCACATGTCTGTCTGTCGTTTGTTGCTTTTGCAAACTCAAACCTGCAGGCAGACTCTTTTGTCTCTACTTACCCCCATGAGGCTCAGCGGACAGACTGAAGGTGTTGAATACACCTGCAGGCAAGCTAAGGACTTTGAGTCCCTGCTTATTACCACAGATCAGGCTATTCAGAAAAAAAATAGATTTATAAGCCCTTATGCAGCCATTGAATTTTCTTCTGTTTACACAATTCAGTGGTATTCAAATAAAGCATCTTTTTTTGAGGTGACTCTAGAAGCCATTGAACTAGATATTATATATAGAGCTATTAAACATAAATATTAGGCATTTAAATGGGTGGCAAGACATCAGCTGTGATATTATTTCCACAGGGATAGGGAAGAAGCTCTTTGGTTCTTCACTTAGATTCTGTGTGAGGGAAGAGAAGTGAAAAAACAGCAGGGCATGTAAAGAGAAATAAATGTGTGTATGTGTTTGACTTTTATGCCATGCAGTGAGCAATGAAAGTGATGTACCTGGGTTTCCTTAAAACTTCATAACATCACCACCTGCACCAATGATTTGTCAGCTTCTAATACCAATATACCTTTTCTTGTAAGTAGTCTCGGAGTCCCCTCATGAAACAAAAGAGATGCTTCAGGGAGCAGGGACACATGATCCATTTCTGAGGGCTTCCCTGTTTGAGGAGTCCTGCAGAGACTGGATACACACCAAAAATCAGGTTATTGACAGACTGAGAACCTAATGTTGTGCTGCCTCTGTGTCACGTCCTTCACCCTGGATCCCCATCCCACAGGTCTAAATCTTTGTTAAGCAGATATCCTGCAATGCATGGCTGGATAGCACAGGGGGAAGCATCCTGGGACACTCTTCAGCAGGTTTCTCACTGTCTGCAGGGAAAAGGCTGCACCAGTCTCTCTCCGCTGAGAATCCCGCCAGCCAAGCTGTGTAATGATTTCGGCTTTAATTAGCGGAAGGCGGCAGGTTCCAGAGGCTTGGCTCCTCTTGGCTGCTGATCCCCTTGGCTTTCACAGACTTGCATCTGTATTGGCTGGTGCTTCACAGATGCCTTACCATTACTTGTTTGCAAAGTTTCATTAAAACAGCACACTGTTTGCTGTTCCTGCCACCAAGTATCCTTCTTGAATAACTTTCACTTCTGATCACATACTAGTTTGTCTTTTATATCTTTGTCCTAAATGTATTAACTGGAGGATTTCTGAGTAGGTTTAGATGTGAATAAACTGCTTTGGTATCAATATTTTTCCCCAGCTTACAGAAGATGACACAGAGCTCTTTTCCCGATGAGATGCTCACAGAGTTCTCAAAAACGATTGTGTTTAGTGCATCTTAGCCATTATTTCCCTGCATCAAGGAGGTTAAGAGCAACTTTTCTGTGTGACTTACAGCTGTAGTTCCAGGACTGGTGTCATAGGAAGTGGGTGATGTTTATGTACTTACGTCAGCTTTGGGTCAACTTTTTTCCCCTGGGAAGCTTAAAAACAGAATGAGGGATTACTGATTTCTCATCTATGAAATTTAGTGGAGATGACATGAATAGGCTTGGAGAGTGAAAAATAAAGGCATTATTGGTATTGTTCAACTCAACAAACTCAATTGCTTCTTACAGCTTTGCAGTGATGCACAGGAAGCTTTATCTGTTAGATTGTTGAGTTGTGATGAAATTCACTTAGGAAAACCTTCAGCCTGTCATTCCCAGCATTTGGTTTTTTTTCTGCAGCTCTTATGTATGTGTTCTGCCCTCATATCAATTGCATCCTGTAACATATTTTGGCCAGTTCGTGTGCTCTGCGAAGTGCCCCTTTCCTCCCTGCATGATTCACTCCCCCCAGTCCCTGAGCAGATGTACGTTCTTACTCTTGGATACCAGTGGGCCTCTTGATGTGGACTTAATACTTCCTCTTCTGTCTTTACTATCCCTGTTCTATTTTTTTCCCATACTCTGCTGATGCTGTAAGTGAAGAAAGTGCCTGAGTCCAGAAGGGCACTGGCAACCAACCAGGCACAAGCTCCTGTCTGCTTGCAAAGGCCTTTTGCAGTGACAGGGCTTCTATTTATTATATTTGAGCCAGATGCTGTGACTTTCCTTGATGCTGCACTTAAAGTCCTTTGTGCGATCCTGGCCGAGGGCTTTTGGCAAGTGCAAACCAGAGGCAAAGAGAGTATGAACTGCTGAATGCTGTTACGCAAGCCAGTGGCAGCCCACCAGAAATGCTCTGAAAACAATTCCTGTTGCAGAGAAGCTAATGAAAAGATTAATTTGCACAACTCCCTGCCTCATCCACCTGCTTACTGTCCTGGTGGGGCCTTGGTGACACTGCGTGGCTGCTGGGCGAGTGATTTCTCAGCACTGACAAAATGGGAATTGGCAATCAGCTGCTGATACTTGGGTCAGGTTTGCCACAAGCAGCACATTTTACCCTCCAGGAGCCACACCAGACAGCACAGCTAGGTCTCAGGGGTGAACAGAGTGAAAGGAGTAGGGAAAAAATACTCACGGTGTTACGGTTTTGCAGAGAATGCAATTAATGTGATGCAGGCTAGGCTGTAATTTAAATCATAGTCCTTGCTGCTTGTAGATCCATGTGTGCCATCCCAGCCCCATTTACCGTGTTTTCTGCATTCCTGAAGACCTCAGCTGGGCTCTGACCCTGGTTTTGACTTCATCTCTGACTTTTTCCTTATGTATCTGTTGGCATCTTGTTGACCTGAAATTTCACGGGATTCCCAGGAGTGTCTGGCACCTTTGCCAAACCAGGGAGGCTCAGGGAGCAAGTGCCCATGTGGCAGAAAGAAGGAAGGTGTTAATTCAGCAGTGGAAAAGCTTTTTCTCAGCTCTGTTGGTGCTATTTTATGGCATTACTGGAATTTTTCTGCATATTTACAGGAGAGCATGTGTTTGCATGTGTACATTTGGAGTCTAAAGCTGTTGTGTTTATACCAGAAAGAAATAGCATCAGACTTTCAGTTTGTTTATGTTTAATGAATTATAATTAAACATTTGGAAGTCAGTTGTGACCAGTAAAGATGTAATTTTGCATTTTAGTAAGTCTCTAGCATGGTCCCACTTGCTCAGTCTTCTAAAGACTAGATTTCTACATCACCTTCTCTGGTTTAAAGCACAAGTTTCTTGGATCAGTTTTGGCTGCAAGTGTTTTTCACTTGGTTCTGGAGGTCATCGCTGCTACTAACATCCTTGATACCTGTGGAAGAATGAGGGTGAAGTTACTGAAAACATGTTACAGGACTATGTAATTGTTAACTGCTTTGGGTATCATCTCTGAAGACAACAATATTAAGTGAAAACAATACCAACACAACATTAATAATACCAAGACAACATTAATACCAATACTACACTAATATAAGGTAATAATATTGTCTCCTATTACCTTGCTAGAGCAGGTTATTTCATGCTGTTTGGTGTATCTTGTCCTTTTACCCCTGTTTCTTGAGCTGTTCTAGTTTTCCTTTGTATCCTATCTAAACTCAGAGGGTTTATCAGAACTTTCTTGTTTTGTGTTTTCAAACCATAAACATCAGAAAGTGACAAAGATGTGGTCACCTTCTGGCTGGTAGATGGTGGTGTTGGAGAAGGACTGTACTGGCTCCTTCACTGCCTCAAGTGGGCTTGCTGTCTGTGAGAGCTGTGACAAGACCTGTTCTCTGTGAGCAGCAGTTCTGCAGGACCCCACGTGATGAAATGCTCCCATGTTGCCTTGGCTTTATTCCACTGGTAATTCTGATGAGATTTGTAAGGCTGCTTTCCTTCTTCAGTTCCTAATTAATAGTGTGAGAAGAAAATTCAAAAGCAGTGGAAATTTCATTGCTCAGTGGTTTCTGCCTGTCCATTATAGTGATGGAGATACCGATGTTTAGGTTGACCGGGCCTGTTCACTGTGCTGGTAAGGGCAGATGGGCAGAGAGCTGGGGTTGTTCAGACCTGGTTGTGGATGGCAGATGCCATGCTTAATGGTGGCTGGTCAGTTCTGTGTTAGGTTAAACAAAGTATTCCTGGACAGGACTGTCAACCAGCAAAAATAAAATTTTGGTTTACAATTTCCTTCTGTGCAGCAGAAAATGGCTCAAACAGTGGATAACTGATGTGGGTTTGCATGTTCCCTCTCAGAAGACTCTTTTTGTTGGTACACCTGCTGTACTTCACAATACAAGGCTTTAGCTTAGGCTAGCTTGATGAGCTTTTTCCACTGGAAGCTGCATGTAAACCTATTTCATGGAAGTTCTGATTGATCTGCGTCTTAATTGGCAAGGTAACTATTTGACTTCTGAGGATGAACCCTCTATCTCCTTTGCATTACATTTTAATATGCTTTTGCAAGTTAGTTTAATAGCTGAAGGCATTTCTGCAGTAGGCCACATGCTCCTGATTTCTTTGTCAATGTGCTTTTCTGAGGTCGGAAGAGTCAAAATTGGCTCTTCTCTGTGGTATTTGCAAGTGTATGGTGTCAATCTCTTCTATCCAGTCCTGGTACACAGGATGCTGCTCACATCCTGATTGAAAAGCTATCCAAATAACTCCATCAGCCAATTTCTTCAGAGCAAACCAAATCCAAACATTTAACCTAGTGCAGCATTTTGCCTCTGTACATTGTTTTTCCTAAATCAGTCCTGATTAGCTCATAATCAAATATTTTATCCTGACACCTGGGGCTGTATATGGTCTTGCAGGCTGGGGAGAAGTCATGATGGCCCCTGGTTCTGAAACCTGCAGTTCTGTTGTCGAGGTCATTGCTTCTTTTGCTTTTGCTTCAGACATATTCCTTTATTCTTAACAGATCCTTAATCTGAAACTTCCATCCTAAAATTTAAGATGCTTTTAATATAATCCTTTCCCTGTTCTTACCCATCAAGAAAGTTGCAAAGTATTCCTTTTTTTAATCTCTTCTTTTTTGGAGGTGTTGTTACATAAGCATCAAGGACAGGATGGATGTGCCCATGTGATAGCATTACAGTTAACAAGATGAAAACCAGCAAATCATGCCTGAAAGCTTGAAATAGTCTGTGGAAGGATGAAAAATTGCAGTATAACTTTCAAACAAATATTTTTTCATATACTAACCTTTTTTTTTTTGCTGACAAGTTAATTCTTTCTGACAGACTTGGCAAGTGAGCAAGTGTCTCCAAGGCAGACACTGAAGCTGTTTCATGAATTCATGTTACAGTTTCTCTGATATTGTTGCTCTCCTCAGATGGTATTTTTAGCTTTATTCACACCTTGCTTTAACATTTCTGTGAGTGAGGAAAATTTCTTATCCAGTCCTAACCAAGCCATGAGTTAGTCTTTCTCATTGTTGTTGTTATTTCTTGAAAAAATGTTTGCAGGACCTAGACCCCCCTGAAAGGGAGCTCTCTGTCTTTGGAAATACTTAGCCAAGATCCTTGCTCAAAAACTTGTACCTCTCATATTGCAATTTTATGATTTTTTTTTTAAAAGTTGGAATATTTTCTTTAGAGATGTGTAAAATATTCAAATTCCTAATAGAAAAAAAAATCTCATATGTTGACTTGGTTGATATTTACTTAGACTATTTTGTCACACAGTTTTGCTCACAGGATATGGTTTTTAACTGAAGGTTCTAAGAGGAAGAAGGTAAGGTCCTTCCCTGACCTCTGCTTGTGTTCACTTCTGCCTCGTGTGGTTACAGAGGTCTTGTCAAGGGAGGGTGTTCAGTGGAGAGCTGAAAGCACAGGAAAAATCTCTGTAAGATGAAAGTACAGGAATTTTTTACCAGTGCCAGCAGCACAGCACTGTATTTCATGTAGGCAGTGTCATCACAGATCTGCTAGTCCCCAGCTGCCCAGTGTCTCCATCCTCTAGAAACTCCCATAGCTGGTTACCAGGTGCAGTAACAGCTCAACAGAGCATCATTGTCCTTTTCCTGAAATAGCAGGGGCTAGAAGTCTTCTCCTGGCATGTACCAGACATGAGAATCAGGACCAAAATGTAAACAGTTAGGAAAGAAAGAGTCTTATTGATAGAGACTACAGGTTCAGATTCATTCTTGGTGTTTGTCATTCAGATCCTCGTCAAAGCCAAATAATTAAAAAACCTTCCAAGTACCTGTCTCAGCAATACCTGAGCTGGAAAGTTAAGCGCCCCTCTGTTTCTCTGAGATGTATCCAAAAATGACAGATGCTTGAAGATTGTTAATGAATAGTCTGTCCTTCACTGAGGAAGCTCAGGCAGACCTAGTCTGACAGAGGTCTGTGATTAAAATCTAGTTATTACCTGGGGCTCGCTCTGGCACAAACCAGTGCTGCCCTGCTGCCCATGGTGTAGCTCAGGACAGGAGATGGAGCCTGCCCTGTTTGCTCCTATGTGATGAGCGTTGCTTGAGATGGTGCTTTCTCCTTTCGTGGAAATTCCCTCCTGGTTTTACCTGAAGCTGTTCTTACAGAGCAGGAGTTGGGGAGGAAAAGAAAACTAACCTGCTTCAAAGGCAGCAATGAAAATGACTTGAGAGATCTGCATTTGGCAGCTTTGATGGAGCTTTAGGAAGAAAAAAAGTCTGCTCAAGAGGATGTGGAAATGGACCCTTCTTGCAAAGAGTAGGTTGAATCACCCACGTCAGCTGCAGTAGCAACAGAGAAAAATAAGAGAAAATCAATTTAATATTGTAGGTTTCAATGTTCCTTCCAAAATAAGTACAGCCTAATGATAGAGAATGTCTTTTCAAGTGGCAGATGGCCGCATTAAAGCTACAGCTGTGCCATCATTTTGGAATTTCTATAAGGCGCACACGAAGAGCGGACAGCTGCCTGTAGCGTGGGTGCTAGACCCTCTTAGGAGAGCTTATTTTTAATTTAGATCTACTCCCTGACTTGATTCACAGCTTGATGTCCTGGACAGCTCTCCCAGGTCAGCAAAAGGAGCAGTGTAGAGGCTGTGTGGGAGAGCTGGGGCTGCTTGTCCTGACCTTGATGCTGGCAGGAGCATGTCAGGAGGCTTGGTTCTGCAGGAGTCGGGAGCTGCTGCCTTGTGTCAAGGAGAGATGGGGTGCTCAGCAGGCATCTCCCACTCCCCGCTGGGTTTTTATAACCATGCCTAACCTTTAACTTGAAAATAAAAGCACAGCTGTCTCTCACTCTGTGTCATGAAAGGAATCAGAAGACTTTGAGCTGGAGACACAGTTTTCTTGGGTTCCAAGCAGCTGTTTCAGAAAAAACAGAAAATAGAAAATTACTATTTCAGAAGAAATGTTCTCATACTGCTCACAGTTGTTGCAATATCTGGACTATTTACAGAGATATTAAAATTGGGCTGTGTAAATTTAACTGGCTCATAAGAGAAGGAAACTTTGTTCTTCTGGTGAATGATCTACCATGAGTCTTCTTGAGGAAAAAAATACATGCAAAACCAAAGTTAAGGTAATAAGAAAAGGAAGAGGCTTTGATTTGTTTCAAAGTTATATGTCAGTATACAGTTGTGTGTGTATTTTAAAATCTGGGTATTGGGGTTAGGGGAAAATACACACATGAGACACTGTAGAAAGCAGAAATCAGAGGCAGTGGAAAGTACAGGGAGTCGACAACACAATAGAAAGAAAGGGGAGCTGGGATCAAAGGGGAGCAGGCAGGAAGAACAGGTGCTGACAGAGGTTGCTGAAACACCACGTGTCTGAGAGAACCTTTGGCTTCTTTCCTCTGTAGAAGCAAAGTAAGATGTTCGCCAGCTCTTCTCCATTCCTGCTGATTTCTCCTGGGATATTAACCTCTCCACAGGAGAGAAAAGCAGCTATTGAAAACAGGATGGGCAACTACAGGATTAAAACTGATTTTTGGAAGGGAAGAGATTTTTGGAGGATAAGATCAAGAGGAGAATGGAGAAAGAAAAAAGGCAGGAGTGCAGGAGAAGTCATCTGTAAGTTGAGCAAAAGGCAAGTAGGATAAACAGCACTAAGCAGCACAGAGAGATTTCATATATGAAAAGTTATATAAAATTATTGGAATGGTGATTAGAAGGACCACTGGAGACTAAGATAATTCAAATAAAATTTCTAAACTTGAAAAAAACCCATTTTCCAACACATGAAGTTGCTCTTTATGTTTGAGTGTGTTTATAACTAATAGGGTTACTTTTAGCGCTTTATTTTTTCTAGCATCTTGGGTAACTTTTAATTTTTTCTTGCCTTTGGAATACACTAAATGGCTAGGCATTTATTTTGATGTTATTCAGGGCCCTTTATTATTTTCCATGCAAAAGAATTCGACATGTTCTGGGTTGTTTAAATATACCTTTCAGTCATTTTGAACTTGGAAGTGTTTGAAGTTGTTAGAATAGCACTGCAGAATATAAAAACTGATGGATCAAGATTCTTATGTTTGAGAAATAAGAACAACAAACCCTCTGATGTGTTTCCTACCTCTGCAATGCAGTGCTTACCTCAAACACTTCTGCTGGTGACACTTCTGGTTTTACCCTTAGAATGTCTAGTTAGTAGTCTGTGCAGCTTCTTGAAATTTTCTAGCTCTAAGTAATCCACCTAAGTTTTACAGCTCTTAATTTAATCCAACTCCTGTTTTTGTATCTATCCTTGTCTAGTAACAAGTTTAGCCCAGACCTGAGAACTCATAAATTAACAGAGATGTATAATTGAAGTGTGTTAAATGCAGTGTTCAGAAGAGAAGTGGTATTAACCTAATCCCTTTCTGAAGTCAGTGTATCAGAATCCTCTCTAGCATGTCTCTTAAATACAGTATTTTATGGGATCAGGTTACGCCAAATTTTCCAGCAGCAATTATCTTGAGTTTCTTGTTTGCTAAGGAATATATTTTAGAAATTAAGCAAGTCATTGCTATTACCCATTTGCAACAAGCTGGTAAGCAAACTAATTTGATTAGAATGTAAAAAAAAAGGAGTTTTTATTTTTGTCAAGTGCACAAATTTATAAGTGTATAAAATCTTCAGAAGCTCCCCACCCAATCAGTGTTTACGTGACAAGTATCATTATTGACAAAGACTGCTGTCTGTGTGCCTCGTTCTGTCAGTAGCTAAATGTCATGTTCAGATAGCACATAAAATGTTGTGACAATTTCTGCTTTTCCCAGAAGATACACAGTACCATAAAGCTCCTTTGGAGCCCTAGAACTTTGCACCTGCAAACAGTAGGTTGCCCTTGTAAGTTGCAGCAGAAATTTCTTTTCTTGTAGATAACCATTCTTACTGGAGAGAGCCTCTGTCAAACATCTTGGCACTTTTCTCAGTTTGGCTTGTTGGGAATAATGTAATTTTCTGTGAACCCCTGAGAGTTGTGTTGTTCTCTTCTACCATTAGTTTAAAATTTTTCTAACAGGGTGCCAGCATGGTTTTGAAGCATAAAGCTTCCAACAGTGATTGCTGAAAAAGTACAGAGTATAAAATTATAAAATTTGTTTTTCCAATTTTTCTGTTATTTAGGAGGGTTAATCCTTCTTCATTTTTCTGCCATTAAATTATTGCTGAAGTCATGCATACATTGATTATTGTAATTATGAAATCCTTAGCTTGGATGTAGGGAAGTGGGAGAAAAATTACTCATTTCTAGTATATATAGTTTCATGCAAGGTTTTTGAATTTTTATTCCTATTGCACATGCATTTGTTCTTGTTTCCTGGGTAACAGCATGTTATACAAACTCAGATTTTTACTGTGGTAGAAGTAAGTAAAGCTAATCTCAGAAAAATATGTAGCTATCAAAATCTTACTAAATCTTAATATTTTAAAATCTAAGTTTCATATTTTAGTCAAACATCTGTGTGTGCATGCCTTTACATATAGGTATATAGGTTCTCGAAGATAAAAGCATATATACTTGATTAACTTTAAACTAGCAGAATTGCTAATTTATTTCATGTTATACCTACACACTTTCAAGTTTAAAGATCTGCCTTTATTCTCTGCGGGTGATATGTATGTATGCATACTTTATGTAGCTGAATCACCAGAAATGCTAAGAATGACTCTAAAAGGAAATATGTATGCATAGTTATTAAAATAAATGTTTATATGCAGGTTGAGATTTCAGGCTTTTCAGAAAGTGAGCATTCTATTGTTTTCTGCCTGTATGAAAAGAAGATTTTTTTTTTTTTTTTGCCATCTCGTGGGATGCATCTAAAGAACTTTCTTAACAGAGTTTGGGAACCGTCTGGACTATTCTTTGAGCTGTAATATTGAAAGATTTTTACAGCTTTAATTGGAGGAAGGGCAATCTTGCCTTTAAAAAGACTTATGAAAAAATAGTCTGCTGGGCAATATTTCATGTGGTAATCATGTTTTTTCTTACATAAAATATGTAAAATACTACAGATCTTGAAAATGCAAGTAATATTTATTAAGCTGACAATCAGTCACATGAAGTAATTTCTAAAATGTGGTCTCTCTTGCCACTAGTGGATTAATGTAAGCAGGTCCAACCAAGATCTTTCATTTATAGTGAGGACAAAACACTGTCTGTGCCGTAAAGGAAATTTGTGTTAGTGTAACATTTTAATAAAGCATCTTTATTTTGCATTTGCACATTCAAAATTATCTTCTAGCTTGAGAGAGGAAATTAGAGTATTTTGATTTTATAATATCTTTAGTTCTTTTGTTGGAAGGTATCAGCTTAAGGTTTAGTTCTCCTCAGTGGACTGCATACTTCCTCAGTGCTCTCTAAACTCTGTGAGGTATGGAAAATAGGGCTGTATGATCATCCTTCCAGTGTAAAATTAGTTTTAGAAAGCTTATAGGTGATCATCTGAAGGATCTTTGTTCCTGCCGTGAATACTTTTGGATTATCCAGGTAAATTCCCTGTGTGATACAACCAATCTCTCTTTGTCTTTTGTGCTGTAAAGGCCTTGAAAGTTAAAAAGGGCTTTTTAAAGAGATTGTGCACCATGTATTCCTCTCTCACTACTGACTGTCAGCCCAGCACTCAGAGAAGGTTCCAGTTTTAGCTGTCAGCAAAGTGCCCGAGAGCCTCTTGGGGAATTGCAGATGGGATAAGGAAGTATTTGAAAATACTGTTTTATATGCTGCCTATTATAACATTCTGCCCTGTATTTTTTCCCCTTGTTTTCCATGCAGTTTAGTATCGAAGATTAATTTCTGAATATTATTGCTATCAAATTTCTAAGTATGCAATATAAAATATCTGTTCATATTTATAACCCATTAGCTAAAATGATTGAAGCACTGTTCATACAAAAGGGAGAACTCATGTTCTGTCTGAATATTTATTAGTGCCTTTCAGTCTTGAGGACTAGAGGAAAAAATAGCTGGAATGAACCTCAGGAGATTGTATAGCTGGTCTCCTAGCCCAAGGCACTATCTTTGTCATTCCTCACAGACACTGTAGAAGAATTATAAAATTTAGGTAGGAAGGAACTTCTGGAGCTTGCCTGGTCCTGCCCCCTGTGCAAGTCAGGGCCACCTTTGAAGCTGGGTCAAGTTGCTTGGGGCCCCTATTCAGCTGAATTTTGAATAACTTTAAGGATGATAGGTCTTCTCTGAGAAACATGCTCTTAAATTTTATCACACCTCCATGATTTTTTCCTCCCTTCTATCTAATTAGAGTAATTCAAGATTCACTTTGTGTAACTTTTGTCTGTTGTCTTTTGTCCTTCCACTGTGAGTCCCTGAGAAGAGCCTGTCTTACTCTTCTCCAGAATCTTGAAAACAGGCCTTGAATTTCCCCTAATCTTTTTTCTGAAGGTTAAAAACTGAACAGACTGAAGCCCCTGAGCTGCTCTCCATACACTGCATGCTGCAGCCCTTCATCCCTGCCATGGCCCTCCATGGGCTGGCTTTACAATGTCTCTCTCCTGGACTGCTCCAGATGAGACAAAATGCTGCTGCACATGCTGTCTCACAAGTGCTGAGCTGTGCAGAAGGACCACACCACTGCACCTGCTGCCTGTGCTGTTGCTGATCCAGCCCAGTATGGAGTTGGTCTTCGTTTCTACAAGGCTGCACTGCAGGCTGATGTGCAGCGTGTTGTCAGCCAGGACCCCCCAGTCCTTTTCAGTAGAGCTGCTTTTCTTTCCAGCTGGTGCCTGTGCTGCAGGACTTGGCATTTGCTTTAGTTGAATTTCTTGGGGTTTCTGTCAGATCATCCCACTGCCCTTATCTGCCGAATGTTTTATTTTATGTTCCACCCAAATCTTCCAGACATCTCTCTAGAAAAGGGAAAATAAATTTTATTTCTTTTTCATGGTCTTTGATGTTTCTGTGTGTTCTGTTTCCACTTCAGTCCTTTTTACTTCTCCTTTATTTCTTATTCTGATTAAATTTTACAGATCTTTAATCTATGCTCACTTATTTTTTCCAAAAACTCTGGCATCTTAAATTTGGACAGAAGCATCCAGTTCAGACCTTACCAGTATAGGAGAGCAAAGAAATAACTGTGTGCTCTATAACACTACTAAATATATCTCTATGATTGAGTAGTTTACCATAGTGGGTGTTGTTCAGTTTAACTACTAAATGACTGTGGTAACCAGCTGCTTTCCAGGGTAATACCTACCTAATCACTTGTTCTTCATCCTGAGCTTATATAGTTGCATATTCCTGCTTACTGGAATATCTGGCATTTCTCCTTATTGAAAGACATCTTGTTTCTTTCAGATGATTACTTCAATCTGTTTATTTTCTATTCTAATCTGCTCCTCCAGAGTGCTTACATTTGGTCTATGATTGGTGATGTCTTGGGATTTATTTGTGACCTAGATAGATAAAAATGGAAATTGCACATAAAGGATTGCATATGCATAATGTATAGAACGTAAAATATTGAGTAGCAGTGGGTCCACATCTTCCAAATTATTTGCTTTCTGATTGGATTCAGTATAGCTTTCAGTTTTGCATTCATCCTGACATAGGCAAACTTTCTTTAAGAGAGTGACATATATTGCATACTTGTGAGAATATTTAGTTAGCACATATGACATCTGTTGTGCTCTGTCTACATGGTTTGCTGTCTTGCTGCTAATTTGACATTATTTAATCATGAGAGATCCAGGTTGGCTGTTCGTTTTTTGGTTTTTTTTTTCCGAGGTGTTGTTTGTTGATTTATTGTTTAAATGTTCTGTTTAATTTTTTAATCTCAGTATTTTCTTGAGTGGAGATTTAATATAAATCATATAAAGATCTTCCTCTCCCACCCTCCATCTGCTTTAAGACTGAAGTTGACCTTTTCAAGTCTTGTATCTCCATGAGTTCTCAAAGATGACAACTAGTGGCTTAGAGACTCTAGAATTAGAACAAGCCCAACTACCATATCTCCAGTTGCAATACTGAGGAAAATCTACCACCTGCAAATGTAGTGGAATTACCAGCAGTTGCTGAGATTTTGTCCAGTAGACACATGTGTTACATCAAAGTGCCATGGGCTGTTTAAATAATCACAGATGACTGATCCTTTATTTTAGATCCACTTTGAAACTACTGGAGGAAGTCTGATTCATATTGGCCATAATTGTGACTGGGAAGAAATTAATTCTCTTTGTGCCTAATGGATGTTGATGTGCCCGTTAAAAATAAATACACATGAGTTTGAAAGAAGGTCTTCACGTAGCTCAAATATTGCATTTTTGCACTTGTGGTCAGGCTATTTGTATAATTTAAGCATAGTTTGGCATAAATTTTTAAGCAAATGTACACAGACATTAGCATAACCCTGTTTCTAAACAACCCCCTGCAACTCCGTGCTGCCACTTTAATACTGTTTCAAGTAATCTGCCTCTTGTCTGCTGGCACATTCACTATCTACTAACTTGCTGAGAGTGTTAAAAATTCTCAAAAATGTTTTCATTTGGTGGATAATTGTCAGTCCATGTGTAACTCCTGGAGTTTGTGTGTTGTGGTATTTGGCCCTTTGAGCTCAGACTGCCATTGCAGGACCAAAAGAGTATGGATGAGTGAGAAATGGAAAGATGCTGGTAGGATGAGCCAGTGATTAACCCATATGCGTAATTTCATTGTTTCAAGGTGCTGGTACCCTTTGTAATTCTCTGATTCACTGTGATCGTAGAATAATTTGGGTTGAAAGAAACCTTAAAGGCCATCTAGTCCACCCTGCCCCTATGTCTGCCATGGGCAGGAACATTTTCAACTAAATAACATTGCTCAGAGCCCTGTCCAGTGGGCCTTTAATGTTTCCAGGGATAGGGCATCCACCACCTCTTTGGGCAGCCTGTGCCAGTGCTTCACCACAAGCATTGTAAAAAAGCTTCCTCCACATATCTAATCTGAACTGATCCTCTTTTAAAACCATTGCCTGTTGTCCTGTTGCAACAGGCCATGCTGAAAAGTCTCTCTGCATCTTTCTTATGGGCCCCTTTGTTCCTGAAAGGCAGCAGTGAGGTCTTCTTGGAGGTGGTTGGCTCAAAGTCAGCTTGGCTCCAGGTCAGCAGTGCTCTACCCAGAGTGCAAGGGCAGGTCCTACTAGCTCAGTCATGACCTGATGTCTCACAGAAATAGGGAATGTTTTTTCACCTTGTGTTTTGTAAATGGCTTGTCTTATGGTTTTCTTGTGATTTTCTCCTCCCTCTGTTTAGAAATACGGATTTTTTGTGGATGTTAACTCACTCTATGGGTTAGCGTCTCATTGCACAAAGATCGAAAGATTCTGAACTTGATCAGCTGAACAATATTGCCAATATAGGACTTCAAAATATTGTACATAGAAAGGGGAAAAATAAGGAGAAGGATAAATTCAAGGAGTTAGTAGGGAAGGGTCTAATTTTATTTGCGTTTTGTCTCTTGAGTTGAACGTCTATAAATTACGTTTTCAAGACTGTGACTTAAATCTTGTCTGCTTTCAAGTTGTACTTAAAGTACAAGTGGACATTCTCATGTACTTTAGTCCAGCAGCTAGTTTTAAAGCACCTTATGATATATCAATAGGCACACAATACCTTCAACAATGTATTTTCAGAAACAATGCTGCCAACTTAATATTGTATCAACTGTTTTCCCTTTCACCTCTTGGAAGTGGCATCAGGGGGGATTCTGGGAAGATTGACTGCATTGGCAGATAGAACCCATCTCATTAAATTGAATTTAAACCCTTGCTTCATGAGCTTAATAGTGATTCATGATTTTTTGTCTTTTCTTCAAGAGGTTATTGAATACACTAGGTAAAATAAAGGATATAAATATTCATAAATCAATCATGTGTTCCCATTAGTAGGTACTTGATTTTAACCCAACTGCTGTACACCCTGTTAAGGAGTATAGACTAGTCTTCCTAAACCAGACAGTTAGACTTTTTGCAAAATTAGTGACAGAAATTCTTCCATTCATTTTGCAAAAAAAATTTTAAAAAGGACACTGTAGCAGGCATCAGTTCTGTGTGCAAATACATTGTGTAAAAGAACTGATATATCTTTAAGCCAGATGTGTAACCTGGATTTTTTCCTCCAACTCTTGCAGGCTTTGGTTTTGCAGATACCTGCCAGGTCTCAACTTTTGGACTTACGAGTAATAGTTGATGAATCAAGGATGTGGCTGCTAAAGACAGGGTCATTCCCAACTGTCCTTTCATGCTACCATTTCCTTTTGGTTGTTGTAAAGTAACCACCAAAGCTTAACATCAGAATCTGACAAAACCCCTTCCTTCTAAGTCACAAAATCATTGAATGGTTTGGGTTGGAAGGGACCTTAAAGATCATGTAGTACCAACCCCCCACCATGGACAGGAATGTTATCCCCTAGATAAGGTTTCTCAGAGCCTCATCCAAGCTTGAACAGGGCAATGTTCAATCCTAAAGTATCAATGCCCTTTGCATAGGGCATCCACTTCAGTCAGTGGAAGTTTTTCCCACTGGCCTCAGTAGATGCCAGTATTCAGAGAAGTTGTTTTTAAAAGTAAGAGTAATCAATATAAACAAATCAACATAATGGCCAAGAGAGAATCTGACCAAGATATTTTGCATTTTAAATCCAAAACCAAACCATGTACAATTTAGATAGAAGCTGTGTCTGTTTTTGACGTGGTGGTGTGCAGCCTGACTTTACTCTTTGCAGAGTCTTTCTGATTTTAAAGTAGCTCTCTCCCTGTGGGGCATCAGTTATTGGGATATTTGTTGGTGGTGTGGAGGTGGTGGATCTTTCAGAGGGGAATAATTTGAGACAAAAAAAGAAGAACATACTTAGAAGCAACCAAGCAGTACTTCAAATTAACTTTTGTTTGCCTTTTATTTTCTTTTTTCTTTCAAGATGCAAAATGCTTATTTTTCAACTTCTTTATTTACAGTAGTTTACAACTCATTAGAGGTCCTAAATCCTTTTCAGAGTTTTGCAGTTCTTATTCAGTTAGTCTTCTTATTTGGTAATTAGACTGAAAAAAAAAAAAGTGATTTGATGTATTCAATAAGATTTGAAGTGGTAATGAATCATTATGTGTTGTAACTGGGCAGGATATTTTTAGGTAGCTAAATCATTAAAAAAGGTATATTATTGGATATATCTGTTTGTTTCATGTAGTGACTGGTGTAGTATATCACTTGCAGTAGGAGTATCAGAAAACAGTAGCTATTCCTTGAAGAAACAGCATTGGAGTTTTTCCTTTAGCTTTCCCTTTAAAAAAATCATCTGAGTAGATTCAGCCCACATGAAAAATCCTGATGAATTTATGGCTGTGTTCTGTAACATTTCATCATCCTCTCACACAAGGCCATATGTTTTCACTGGCTTCCTAAACAGAAAACTTTTGATTTTGACAATGTATTAGCAAAAATAGCATACAGGTTTACTTTTTATGTTTTGGCAGTAAAAGTAAATCTAGGAGTACTACATATATAAATTAGCTTCTTCATTGTTTCAGCATTTTTAATTTCAAAATTGAATTTTTCATGACAGTTCAGACACGTTTCATTAATGCACTTTTAGTGACTCTTAATGATAATGCAGTTTGTAAATGTGATGTAACTTTGCAATTCTGCAAATGTGTAATGATGGGGCTAGCAAAGTGACTTCATCCATCTGTGGAATATTTCAAGGTCACACCTTTATTGGCTACAAGATTTCTAACTAAAAAGACAGAGGATGACAGTACTTACACTTGGATATTGTTTGCTTACTAAGCGTGAAATGAAATTTAACAGTGCAGCATGTCTACATTTGTAAATTTATTGTGGTTGTTTAGACTTCTTGGAAAATGAAATGTCAAGTTATCACTCTTGGCTTCCAGGATGTGATCTTTAGGCCCAGCAGGAAAGTTCACTTTGTAAACTTTTCTTCAAATAAGTGTGACAATAATTTTTAAAAATGTATTTCTTAAGCAAAACATAACTGCATCTGAAGTTAGGATGTGGCAATACCAGCACAGCTGGGAGCATCTGATGCAGCAGCTGCTCATTATCATAGTCCTTGGTACCGCCAGGCATCATGTTCAGCTCAGTGGGACAGTGAGTGAGGTTAAGCTCTTAAAAGATTTCTAGATTGACATCCTGTATCATAGCAGTACAAAAATTGTGTCATCCACACCTGAGCAAGTTGTGCATGAAGCAATTTGCAGGAAAGACAACTCTTAAGAGTAGAGGTTAGGATGGTCAGTTGTAAATACCTGAGACACTGTTTTTTGAGGGATTGAACTCTGACCTAAGAATAAAGAGAAAGGAGAATTGCAAAACAGTTTATTAAGGAATCTTAATTGTCAGTCAATACCACGTGGTACTCTGCACAAAATGGTATAAAATCAGGGAGAATGTGTGAGTGTGTCTACAGAATTGCTTTAGTGCTTCTAAGCAAAATATTGATGATGGGGTAGTCCAAATAACAGTAATTATAAGTCAGTTTGTGAAAGACACATCCTGTCTGAATTTGCATCTTTTAGAACTGTAGATGTATTCTGAGCATCCAGAAGAGTGAAAAGGTTTCTTGGGATATCTGCAATAGTTATGAAATCGTTTGGATTGTGAAGTTTTAGCTGTGTCAGTTTTGCACACCAACTGATAATGATTTAACTGCTGTGGTGTAAAATTTCCTTAGTGTTTTCTTTTATCATTTTGTTAGTGTGGGTGAAAACTGAGGTCTCTCAGTACCTTGGACTCTTGAATCTTGGGGTGATTAATTACAAGTCCTTTTCTGTGACTTTATAATTTACAAGAGGAATGGTATGTATTTCTTGATATGCACGTTTTTAGTCATGTGACCAAATACATAACACGGTATAAAAACTCCAGGAGCTGCGAGTTCATAACCTGCATACCAAGAGAGCAGCAGTGCCTGGAGGTGTGGATCTTACTGAAGAGCACAGGGCCGAGTGTGAGGATGAAAATGATTGTTAACGAGTGTTGTAAAGTGGATGTGTTAGGGATGACTTCTTGAGAACAGCATGGAAAGCATTTGTATTTACCATGGACGAGGAGTGCCACAGAAGAGGAGTGAAGTAAATCCTGGTGTACAAAGTAACTCTAAAGAGAAGTTTGAAAATATTTTGCCTCTTCTGAGTGTCACAGAATGTAAATTCGAAGTAACCTTTCATTTGGGAACTGTCAGCTTTCAAATAGAAGGAACCTCAACCATTCTGTTGCTTCTGAAATGTATGATGAGGTCAAAGATCTCATAGTCTTTATGAGTAAAATCAGAATTATTTGTTACAGCCTTTATTATTACCCTGTAAAGAGTGCAACATTGAACAAGTGATTATATTTAGTCTGACAATTTTATATGGCAAAGTTGTTATTGTAAGAGTGAATTTACAGCAGAAAATGTCAAACTGTATAGCAGAAGTAAATGAGATTCAGAAGATTGGGATGTGATGCTTTTTTTCCCTTTGGTTTGTCTTTTAACATTCAAATACAGGAATGCTGTTCTCATGGAGGACGGAGCAGACAATTTTGAAGTCTGTGCTTTGGCTTTGTCTGTAGTTCCTTTGTTAACATCTTAGCAGCAGCACTAAGCAGATTTTCTCTACTTTTTTGTTATCTTTGAAGTTTTACTTTTTCTGCTCCCCTGGATGGAAAGAGGTAGACTTGAACTAGGAAACAAATTAAAAACTGAACAGCAGAACCTGTTCTGTGCCCTTGGAATGGGGACAGAAGGGAAGTGAAACCTCATACATAAAGAGGTGTCAGCAGCTCTCATTTCCCAAACTGCTGTTTGGCGTGAGAGAGATGAAGCACCACACTAATGTTCAATGGGCCTTGCTACTGAGAGCTGCTGGATGGAAACCTCCATCCTTCAGAGCTATGGAAATGTACTTGGGCCTCATTTCTGTGAGGTTACATGTGAAGTTGTCCTTTTTGCCTTTCAGGTCTTTTTACCGTTCTTTTTACTTTGTATGCTCTGCAGTTTCAGACTGTGTAAAGACAACAGGAATTACTTAAAACTGGATGTGGAGGATATTGAGAGAGAAGGAGAAGGGTTAATTCATCTGGGCAACTGGATTCTTCATTACCATCAGGTTAGCCTGTGCCTCTAGGGCAGTGGAGTCCAGATGGATGGTTTAATTTGCATATATATTTACATAGTCTTTTATTGTAAATTCATGTGATCATAATGAGGAATTTCTCTGTAGTATTTTCTTGACAGTTAAACAGAATTTTCTTCTTGTCAGAGCTCACCTGCAATAAAATCTTTATTTATTTACTACATCTTGACCCTGATAAAACATGGAGCTCAAGATACAGCTCAACTTCCTTTATGCCTGTGGGTTTTTTTCCCCACAGATGCTTCTCCATTATTTCAATTTTATAGTTGCCTCCAGAGTTTTTGTATTTTTCCCTTCAGATTTCTTTCCTGTTGCCCGTCTTCTACTACTTCTAACTGCTCTTGCAGTTTTATTAAACAAATCACAGAAGTTTCTTGTTGCAATAATTGGTTCGTCAGAGAAATGCAAAATATATAACAGGTAGATGTTTTCAATAATGAGACACAACAAGGTTTTTACTGCTCTTCACAACTAAATATTGTTAATAGAAGAGGGGGAACACAGCAAAAAGTCTCTTACATGTCAAGAGATGTTGAATGGTGGATTCTCCTGTGACTGAAATCTCACACAACATATTCAAAGAGGTCTTCCACTGTCAATTAACTGTGAAATCCCACCTTTTGCAACCTTGTTTGATGGCACGCTATAGCTCCTGTGGTCTGCAGCCTAAGAAAATATTTTGATGCTTTTGTTTTAAGAACTTCATTTCATGTATTAGCTAAGTATTTTTGTTCTGGCCAGCTGTAATTTCATAAATTAAATATTCAATCTTTGCAGTGTTCTATGTGCATTTTAATTATTGTCAGAGTTGAAATGTGCAGTTGTTGAAAAATTGAAAATCAGGGAAATATAATGTTGTTTTTACTCAGGGAGGAGTAAAAACCATATCCATATTCCAAACCATATCCATATTCTAAACCCCTTCTTCATATGTATTTCATAGTTGATTTGAGATATTCTTTGTGCATAAAATAGACACATGATGCAAAATCTTGGTAGTGTTCCCTCTAGCCATTTGCTACATTTCTTTAGAAAGATGAGAACACCTTTAATTCAGACTTTCCTAGTCTGAATAGTAAAACTGAACTGTGTTCTAGTTTTACTATTTTATAATTTCAGTCTGCTGCTTTAACCCTGAAGGGGTTTTACATATGGTTGGAATAGTTCTCTGCTTAGCTTTTCTTGAAGAATGATTATTGGTGTCACAAAATATTAAGGAAATTCAAAGTTTTTTTGTACTTAATTTTACCTGAGCAGTATTTCCTTGGTGGTGGTAAAATTAACATTTGTTAATGCGTATGTGTATCTTCTAATTAGCCGCTTACTTAAAGCCAAATAGGCTAGAAAGATGAGAAAAAAAAATATAGAATGTATGCAAACAGCTTTAGCTGAGTTGAAGTGGAAAAAAAAAGTGTTTTTCCCCTGAAGCATACATTCTGCATGAAATTCAACTTGACAAGTGACCCTTTCAAAACAGTGCCACAAAGATTTCTCGGCGTTCTCCATATATGAGAGGCTGTGTTCTTGTATTGTACACACAAGCAGTTCCCTCTAAATGAAAGTAGCTTCTTCCTCTCTCCTTTGTGCTCTATTTTATCCTCATCCTTGTGTTGGCATTCACATCTATGAGCACACTTTTATATGTGAGAAAATTTTGCAAAAAAGCAAAACTACTGGGGATGTTAATACAAAATAACATATATGATCAAATACAATAAAGAACTCAAGTTCTTTATTTATTTCAAAGTACTGAGAATGTGTGTGTGTTCACTTGCAAAAAAAAGGAAAAAAGAGGAAAAAGATTTGGTAGATAATTTAATTTACAGCTAGGTGATGCAAAAGCTGAACTCCAACTCTCAAGTCTTGCATTAATTCAGGAGCAGAGGACAAAAATGGTCTATGATTCTGTGTGAGCAATTAATAACAAGAATGTATGACTTGTGAAACTGAATGTAATGCATTAAAATCAGAGCAAACTGATAATTTAACAGTGTATAACAAGTATTAGATCTTAAAAATAGCACTGTGGATCAGCAGTATTTTATCACCATTCAGTTCTCCTGCAGCAACAATCTAGAAATAGGGCACTGGTTATCCTGCATGTATATAAACTGTCAAATGGGAGAGAGATGCAGTGCAGTATTTCATATGTCTCATGTCTTCATATGTGATGCTCTTTTCAGATGTCTTTAGGAAGAGAAAAAAACTTGTGTTTGGGATCTGGCTTGACAGAGGGGTTTTGGGTGGGGCAGTGGTACCCCAGGGGGTGGTGGGCTGCTGCTAGCTACTGCTCACACACAGTATTGGCTTTGAGCACAGCTCTGCTTCTGTGTATGTGGGCCATATGTTCTTACAGAGTGTAATAGATTGTTGATTACAGGCATTTTATAATTTTCAAATTGATAAGCTCACATTTTGTACCAAGATATTCAGAGCAAAGAGTGGAAAATTGCAGCCTTGACATGAGCAATTGTCGCGTGTGAACAAAC
Organism: Zonotrichia albicollis; assembly: GCF_047830755.1. Lineage (NCBI taxonomy): Eukaryota > Metazoa > Chordata > Aves > Passeriformes > Passerellidae > Zonotrichia > Zonotrichia albicollis. The sequence continues at coordinate 50,320,752 of NC_133822.1, forward strand.
ATCACTTGAAAAACTAGAAAGACAAGATGATACTGTAAGATAAATAAGGGGAATAGTTCCTTTGTTAGTTATTGGTGGTCTTCAAAAACAATGATAGCAGGTTATCAAAGACATCCCTCAGTTGAAGGAGAAACAGAAGAAATGATTATTTCTTCCTTTTGAGGCTTGCTGTACTTTTATGCTTAGGGGTTTGAGGGAGGTGGGAAAAAACCTGTTTCCTCTATTCAGCCAGCCTCCAAGAGCTGTTTGTATTAATCTTAATTTTTGTATTGTCCATGTATAATTCTGTGGGGTTTTTCCACAAGAGTAACCTGAAGCAGGTAGATCTCTGCAACTGCCATTTCCATGGTTGCCTCCCAATGAGGGGCATTGCTTCCCCCAGCAGGAGACTTTTAGGGCTGCCCAGAGAAGCAGAGGGAGATACAGGAGGGTAGGAGGGTTCATCTGTCTAAACTATTCTTCTTTTAAACAATGAAACATACTGATTAACAGAGTGCAAAATACTGCCCCAAACTATTAATATTTGGTGCCTGTTCCATTCTGTATTTATGATGCAACACATTAGAGAGTCTTGCTTCATGTACAGGCTCTGGTTTCAAAGCATTGTGTTTGCAAGTCCACTCAAATGGAAATACTTGTTAAATATTTACTACTGTTGTGGCTTATCCTTGGATACCAAGATGTTTTTTCTGCTACTTTTCCCAAATACTGGGAAAAGTGCTGTAGAAAAGAAATATGTCACTTTCACAAAATTGTGAAAGTTTACCTTGATAACTATATAGCTAATTTTGTGGAAACAAAATGTTAAATGCAGATATTTTGTATTATGAGAAACCTAATCTTTGCTCTGGGTAGGGTATAAAGGCAAGTTAACGCTTAAATGCTGACATCTGTCTTCTAGAAAATTATCCATGGCTGCAAAAGCATTTATGCTTCAGCTCAACTTTGCAAAAAGGACTGTCTTATTTATGTATGTTTTATTATTGCTGTGAGGTCTTTTCCAGTGAGTCACTGACATGAGAGAGATCCAGTTTGATGGAGCTTCTCCTTAATGTAAACAAATTAATTATGAGAATGGAGTATGCAAATATTACCTAATTGGTGCCACTTGGCAAAATTTTTGTTATGCCAATCATGCTGGAGACAACATGACAATCCTTGCTTCTTCTGAGGAGTCCCCTTGGAAATGGTAATAGGATGCTTGCTTTGATTGGAGTAGGCAGAAAAGATGAGCCAAAGAGCTTCAGACATATTTACATTGCAACTTTCTGTTGTGGCTTTAAAACACCAGAAAATTGATTCTCCAAATTCTAGTTCAGAGACCGCTTCAGAATATAAACCAACATCTAATTTTATGCCCTCGGGGCATAATTATCCTATTCTCTTTGTCATTAAGGATGAAACTCATTGTCATTTTGGATGTTTTGCATTTTAAAAATTTGAAAGACAGTATTTGTTTCTTTCTCTGCTTGTCCTGTCCAATCAATACACCTTTCTGAAACTGCCGTATGCCTCTATTAGTTTCTGCTTTTTTATTTCTTTTCAAGGTTCAAAGAATCATGTTCATTAGGAAATGAGTTCTTCACCACAAGAAGCTGCAGAAGGGTGAATCCTGAGCAATGGGGGAAGCAGTAGTTAAGCTGTTTATTTATTTTTTTCCTACAGTGTTTATGAAACTGAGTTATCTGTGTATACCTTTGAAAGTAGGACTGTGATTAAATATTTACAGGTATGGCATGAGGAGTAGCTAATGAATGTCTCCAGCATTTTCAGCAAACAGTAGCAGTGGTATGTAATGCATATGAAACAAAAATTTCCTTGAGAAATCTTACTAGTGTAGTAAAGCACTTAATGCTCCGATTTGTATTAATATATAACAACAATGTCCTCAGTTAAGGTATTTCCTTCTCTTTAAATTTCCCCAAATACCACAGTATTTTAGGTCAGAGAAAATCCAATCAAAAGCTTAGTTTGCTCTGTTTTTTTTTAAATATGTAAAAATTCTGAAATTGTGTGTCTGCTGTTTGCATTCTTGTAAAAGGGAATGGCTGTATGATTTACATGCTGGCAGGATTGTCAGTTCGTGTGTTAGAAACTGCAGGCCTGCTTCTGCATCTTCAGCATAGGAGATGGAGCCTGGTTTGTGTAGAGAGTAGTTGGTGGTGGGAGAGAGTGAAGTGCAGCAGAGCTTGAACCTGCTCTTCATGTGTGAGGAGAGCTTGTGCTCCCCCTCAAGCCCTTCATACTTTACGCACAACATGGGTGGGAGCTATTACCATGAGCACTGGCCAGTAATACCATTTGGTGCATGATTTTCTGCTTTACTGTAGCAGCCATATAGCTGCGTGATGCACCTCATGAGCACGAGAGAGAGGGGGAAGCCCATTGCACAAGGGAATAATATACTTTCCAAAGCTGAAAATTTGCCCAGTTCTCTCTATTGGTTCTCTCTAGACAGTGGTCAGGTAGTTGATGTCCTGCACCTGCTGCTTGTGTTGCTGCTTCAGATCATTTGGCTGCTCCCATATCTGCTTCTTTGTTGTATTTTCCTTGTTATGGATTGGTCTGAAGTCTCCCTGGGGTCTGCTGAGGACTAGGGAAACTGCTTCTGCTGCACTATGTTAAGCAACAGAGGCAGTGGAAAAGGTTGTATTAAAAGCCAAGTGTGTCTGCTTATTCCAGTTTTCAGCTTTCATTTAGAAGACAGTTTAAAAGCCAGAAAGTTTTACATTTTCTCCTTGTTAAAAAGCTTTGTAATTTTTAATTGAACGTAATAATTTAACTTCATGGAGCAGTGGTGGCTGCAAGACTTCTTGACTGTTTCTGACACCTACAAATACCTTTTTCACATCTGTCGGAGGGAGAATCCTCAACAGGGGCAACAAACCAACATTTCCCTCTCTGAAAAGAGAGAGTCCTGCCTCTGCTGTAGGCTACATCTTTGGTTTTCATGTTTTGTGGCAGTAATGTTTTTGCTGCTTGGTGGCAGAGTGCAGGAAAGGTGCAAGTTGAAGCCTTCAAAACATACAGTGATCCCTTCCTAAAGTCATAGGTGAAGTTTCTTTGGCTTTTTAAATTTTGGTAATATGCCTGTAATACTCCTCTAAGGTCTTTACTATTTGAAAGTTGAAAGCTGTGTGATAAAACCAGACTTGTAATGAAACACAACCTCCTTATAGAAGTTTTACTAAAAATAGTTCTGGTGGTGCCCTGGGGGTGTTCATCAGCTAGCGACAGCGACTGCATTTTCACAGCGGGCAAGCAGGGCTGGTGAGGTCAAGGAGGATGAGTCTGTATTCCTGTGGGGAGCTTGGCAGGAACATCCAGGGATTTTTGAGCTTTTACGGATAAAACGAGCGTGGGTTTGTGACAATATTGTTTTAAAATACCTGGAAAGCTGGAACAAGCCCAAAAGAATTCCATCTTTCAGTGTGTGTGTTTTAGGATCCCCAGGCATCAGGTCTAGTTGACCTCTACTTATAACTTTCATGTGTTTCAAAACTAGAAAATCCCAACTTAATACTGATTAATCTCTGCATTCTTCTTAAAAGCAGAATTGGTAAGTTACAATCCTGGTTTTTGCTTTACTTCTTCTTTTCGTCTTTTGAAAACATTGCCCTGGTTTACTCTTTGCAGAATGACTCACTGACATGTCTGCATCACCAAAAACTAATCCCTGCTCTGCATGCTCTCCCTTTTCCAGACGATGAACCTGTAAAATCTGTTTTACAGGAAGACTTTCTGACTTCCTTATGCTCTTAAGTGGAAAATGGTATCTCTTGGGAGCCTGTATGCAAGTGACCATGTTCAGCACATAGTTTGACTGAGGTGACTGCTTGATCCCTGACTTGTGCCAGTGGACAGGAGAAGTCCTGCTGGACTAGGGAACCTGAGGACAGTGAAAAGCCCCTGACAGATGTCAGCATGTTAGCAGTCAAGCAGTCACTGCTTTTGTTTTTGTGCGGGAGGGAAACTTCATAAGAAACACGGATGAAATTCCAGCCTTATCTTAGGGAATGCATGTGGATTTCAGGCATGCAGCAAGAGAAAAAAGCCAGCACCTTTTCAGGCTTTTTGCTTCTCTCACCCTGTGCAAAGGATATTCTGCTGCACCTTAATTTTAAAGTTTTTTGAACTCTGCTGGGATTTGAAATGAGTATTGTCACAGTGTGCTTGTGATGTCGCTTCCTTTGTTTGCCTATTGCCATATACCCTGGCCAGCTCTGTAGGAGACCTGTCTGGAGTGCCTTTTAATGTTTAGATCTAGCAGTGATTAGAATACACTAATGCCCAGTGGGTATATGTGTCATTTTTTAACAGCTGCCGAGCTTTCTCCCTGCTGCTCCAATTAACGCATTCGGCGCACACTTGCCAGTGAGTGGGCTGTGTGTATGGATTAAACCACTTTGCTCTTTATTCATCCAGTGTATGAGATGCCAGAAATGGATTGGCATGTTTCCTGTTCTTACAGCAAATGAAATCAAACGTGCTCCTGAGCCTTTGCCCGGGTACATAGAAGGGCAGCATTTAACTGGCAAATGGAAACCTGTTTTGCTGTGAGATATGGTTCAGTCCATTGACTAACATCTATCCCCGCCTCCCAGCCCCTCTTCAAATGATGGAGACACAGGATAGGGAGCTCTCAGTGCTAGGCTTCCCCTTGCTGACAAGCAGGTCTTTTCAACTTTGCCCTCTGCTGCTTAATAATAGCTGGAGATCCTGAAATTCTCCTTTTGCTTCAATGTATGCCTCCTGTATTTATTTTCAGGTTGAAATATTCCAGTCAGTAGATTTGATAAAGTGTGTCTGTTTGTACCCCTTTTTTAAAAAAAAGGGAAAACAATATGCTTCCTAGTCAGAGCTGAGATAAGGGAGGGGTTGTTTAATGGTAGCGGAGCGGCTGGTGGGAGCCGCAGCTCTGCTCCGGTGCCTGCGGTTGATTCATGCTGGGACAGCTCTTTGTGAAGCTGAGGGCGAAGGGGGCTGCCGGCTGGGGCTGTGAGTGAGGAGGAGATGGAACGCTTCTTGGGCTTTGTCAAGCAGATACGAAGATCGAGGAGAAGAAAAGGCAAAAAGTACCGGCCAGAGGAGGATTACCACGAGGGCTATGAGGATGTGTACTATTATGCCTCAGAACATTTTCGAAGTAAGTATTTTGCATAACCTCATTTTCCTTTGGCTGTGATAAATGTTACGTTCTTAAGATGTTTAAACTCCAGAAATGCAAGCAATATTCCTCCCTTGCTAGAACCTGAGCCTCATGTATGTATTAAAGTCAGTTCCTGTGAGAGCTCTTGCTGGCTCTGCTGCTGATGAACAATACAAAGCATCTGAAGTGGCACAGAAGCTCTCAAAGTAAAGAGGGTCTGTCTGCAGACTCTGGTGAGATTTCAGATGCAGTTAATCCAGTCTGACTGCTGGAAACCTTTTGTTAAAACACTGTTGAGAAGCGAGTAGGGTGGCAATAGCCCTTGTAGAGTGTCTTTAGAAGGCTGTGTGGATATTTTTAAAGCACTACAGAGGTAGCGAGCACTCATTTGTAAGCTGAAGTTGATGAATAATGTTTGCTATTGAGGGAGAGTCAGTTTACTAAGCCTCTGCTGTGACCTGGTCTTTTCAGTAGTGAGTAAATTGAGTGGGCTGGTTCTCACTGCAGGTCCAGGACCACTGCTGGAGAATTAAGTGGGGATTTTTTCTGCTGGCACTTGCGTGATGGCACTCAGCAGCTCTGCCAAAACCAAAATAAGCCACCTGCTTAGAAATCCCTGTGCAAAGTGTATGCTGGACCCTGCAGCTTCTTAGAGTTTGTCCGCTGTGCCTGTCAGGTATCAGAGCTGCCAGTCTGCCGTGGTCTTCTGGAGAAGAGGATGTGCCCAGAGGCACCCACAGGGAGGGTGGGAAGGAGGGAACCACACACAGCCTCTGCCTGGGGTCTTGTGTGGCACTGTCAGGGCAATGTGGTGGCAGTATGAGCATAATTCAGCCATGAGCAGAAATTGCCTGTTTGTGCTGTTTTGGCCACTGGTTTGGGACCTTTGCAGTGAAACTGTGCCTTGTTGGGCTGCTGAAGTTAGATGCATTTTTGTTGTTCTGTACCATGTGAGTGACTGTCAGCATCTTTTTTCCTTCATTTCCACATTGCTGAAATAAATCATAAGAACCGTACATTTGTTTTAAGATAGAATGATAAATGTGATTGTGCCTTACAGCACCAGAGAACTGCTATCTTGTGGAAAACTAGGAAACAAGAGTTGTCCTTATTGGCATTCTCCCGGTGCACCATGCTTGCCTATCTCTTAAAGACAATCAGTGTAGGGTGCTTGATTGTTTACTGGGCTTCTACTTGATACAAATTTGTTTGCTTTCAATTTTTAAGAAAACCTATTGTGCTGATAATTTTAAACAGTACAACCTACCTATGTTGTTAAGAGGGAGTTCTTGCAAGGAGAAGACCTATTTGGGAGGCAATGCAGTAATAATGGGTGACGTTGTGGCATGAAGCCTGCTGCACAAAATCTACTACACAAGAACTAAAAAATTTAAATCTGTTTAGCACTGAGAATTTTGAAGGTGATATATGTTAGGGAAAGTACATAACTTCTCCTTGCTTTAATATGTAAATCAAAAGAATGTGTCAAAGCCGTATGTCAAAATATTTCCCTAGCTGATTGTTGTTGTTGAAGATCCTGTAAAGAGGAAAGCAAAGCCCCTCCAAAAACTGTCAACTGTAATAAGGGTTTCTTGACTGATGATTTATGAATTATAAACTCTTAACTTAATGTATGGCACTAAGATTGAGCCAAATATCTAATAGGTTTTTCCTTTTACTCTACTTAGATAACAGAAGAATAGTACATACTTCAGTTTGTGGAGGTCATAAGTATTTCAGACTGGATGAAATGTGTGTCACATTTTGAAGTGATGTTTAGAGCAGTGTTCAAGTACTCAGATTGAATTGAACTCAAAATAGCACACAGCCCTATGGAGCTGGATGCACAAGGAGTTGGTAAAAATAGTTCTTGTTTGCAGCAATCTCACAGATTTGATTGGGGTTGCAGAAGAGTTAATGATTTTATGAGTCACATGGTGACAAGGTAATTGAGTACCTCTTGCTCAAGCTGTAGAGATGTTAATTGATCCTGAGGATGAGGAATGCAGGACAACTGTTTTTTATTTTACAATGATTGTATGTTGCTAGTTTGCTGTTAACTGGATGTGCATGTGTGGGGGGGGTTGTTCTTCACCTACCACAGATCTTGTCACGTCAGTACAGTAAAATCTCAGCTTTCATAGAAAGTAAAGTATTTGTTGAAGCCTGCAAGAAAAAAAGGTTTGGTAACCTGAGTAGAGGATATTGCAGGCTTTGAAAACACAATAAAAATAATATTTAAAAGAAACAACTAAAATTTGTTTAAACTTATTTCTTTCATCTTAATAACTGTTATATGGTTATTGGAATCTGGAGATTTTCATTAATTGACTTCAGGTCTTGAGTATTTCTGTTTTACAGAAGTATTTCTGTTTTCCACTCTTTTCCTGAGATCTGGATAGCCCCAGTGCCTCAGGTTCATCATGGGTGTGATGCCCATGTCCAGACAGACTCTGTCATCACAGGGCTATGGCCCCGTGTCAGTTTGCAAGCCAGCCTTGGTGATAAAGGAAGCTGCTGTGTTTGAGCTTTATTGCTGGGGCAGGCGGTGTCAACTTCCCCATTCAGGGTTTTCTGAGTGAAACAAAAGTGGTTGCAAGTGATTTTGTCTCTGCTTCCACTGCTAAGACTTCCCATGTGACAATAGCAATATTTTCAATTTTGGTAACATTCACACAGTCGTTAGGTAAGGGTCTACCCACATGCTGCTTCTCTTGCTTTTTCATCTTCTTTAACACGCATAGGTGTTAAAATTGCTGAAAAATTGTTGGGTTTTTTTAAAGCAATTGGTCATTGCATCTAGTGTAGTTTTATATTTCATGACATCCATCCTCTTGCAGAGAATTGCTTGATTTTTGATGAGGTGTGTGTGTGTTTTGGAGATGATCCCATTTATCTGCTATCTTGTACATCGTGGTTGCTAGTGAAAGTGTTCTTTCTGGTGAAGCCAAGTGGAGGAGAAGAATTACATACTATGCTCATTTTATAGACAAGCAAACTAGTAGGAGTAGGTAAAAAAAGAAGACTGTTAGCAGCTCTTCAGCCTCCCATGAAGTTATTTATGTTTTCTAAGCCCATAAGACACATGCATATATTAAAATCTTATTTTACCCCTTTTATGGTTTATATTAGTTAAAACGTGTAAGTCTGGGGATGAGACTTGTGTTTGTAGATGTTTAGTCTGTTTGAATAGTAGCTTTAGCTGCATTCTGTTGTTTATATAATTAAGATACAATAAATGGGTGTTGTTTTTTGTGCTGCAGTAGTGTGATACAGTCTGTTAGTGTGGCACCAAGACCTGAGGCTGTGGGGTTCCCTGCAGGACTGGAGCAATGCATCTCTTCTTGCCAGGCAGGTGTGTGCTGGTTTTGGTGAAATATTTTCATTTTTTGTGAAACAGACCACAAAAGCCTAGTTTTGTTTTTTACTTAAAACTGTCATGCAACAGCCAGTTTTAAGTTTGTTAGTAATAGGATTGCTTTTTAAAATGACCCTTTGTGGCTCTTCTACAAGTGGCCCTTAGGCTCCTGGGGCAGCACAGAGCATGGACAGTAAAACATTGCCTTGGAGTTACTTGAGGGAAAAGAACTTATTTATTTGAAGGCACCGAAATAATGAGACCTGAGTTATATAATTCTTTGCATGAAGTGGAAACACTTCTCCCTGCGAGCAATTTTGAGTGTACAATTTCTTTCGTTTTATCTGTGCTACTTTTCTTTCATTTACTTTCCAGTCCTATTCTTTACTGAATAACTAAAGATCCTGATTGTCCCTGCTCAAGAAATTTACACATTCTAACTCTTCCTCTTCTTACAGTGGCTACTGTTATAAGGCTGTACCTTAGTGTTTTAGAGAATTTGGTACCCTTTATGTTTTAGTGTGTCTAGAATATATGATGTTCACATTCAGACACAGAAATTCAGAGATCTGGGCTTCCTACTTCCTGAAATGATGTGTAAGTCCTTGGTTTTAATCATGGCTTTGTCAGTTTACATCATGAACATGTAGTGATGTGATTGTTTTTTCCCTGTGGATATTGTGAAGTGAATGAAATACCAGGTTTTATGAACTAAAAGAAAGAGATAGAAGCAACTACTGAGGTGTCAGTTTTAATATCGGCCTTCAGTTCCAGTGGAAGACTTGAAACAATTAGTAGAACGAAGAAAGAAACAATATAAGTCCCCTGCTGACGAGATTATAAACATTTATTGAATGATTGCTGTGTTTTGTTAGCAGGGCTTGACAGGAGCTGTCATTAATCATCATCATGAATATAAACACACCTGTTTTATAGTTATTATTTCTGTAAGACAAATGTGGTGGTACTCATCATATGTACAGAAATTATTGGGAATTTTGTGTAGTGTTTTTCAGCAGAAAAGCACAGGGGTTGTGCTGTGACTGGGTACTGGGGCTGACGATGACTGCACGGCTGATGACCCAGGCCCCTTAATGCTACTGATTTTGTTCAGGGGGTTTTCTAGTTACCCTCTGAAACCCAGGAATGATACACAAATCAGCATTCTGAGGACTCATAGTCCAGATTTAAAAAGCAGCAAAACTAAGGGTGCTTCTCGGAACTTTATTTGGCCCCTCATTAAAGAGTCCTTAATGAAGGACCTGCTCAGTTTTGCTGTAGTGCTGGTGTGGTAGAGGCTGCACCAAATCCCATCAGGGCTCACCTCCCGTTTTCCTCACTTGGGAGCATGAACTTGCAGATGTCTGCCACCAGTTGCTGTAGCCAAGGGGGGTTTGGTTTGTATATACAGAAATTACATAAGCCTCAGTAGTCTGAAAATCCAGCCATAAGGCATCTCAGACTTCAGCCTTTCCATTCTTGCATACCTTTGATGATAATCTCCCTGTACTCTGGTTCTCTGCCTATGAGATCGGGTTAATCATTCCTCTCCTTCACAGATATGCTGTGGAAATAAATTAGTGTTTGCTAAGCTAGCAAATGCTACAGTGATGAGCACCACAGAAGAACTTGGGGAGAAATGAATGTCTGACCAGAGAGAAGGTCTTGAATAGTGGGTGGAAATTAAGGTATGGAATTACACTTTGACCAATGAGGGGAAAACAAGGTCTGAAACAATTCATGAGGTAGTTAATATAATTTCTTTTGAACATTAAATGAAATGAGGTTTCATGAAATAAGTAGATCAGGTAATTAAAGATTGTGTTGTGATGCATATGCAAAAGCAGGCCAAGTTTAGAAATTCTTAAATCTGGATCTTGCAGTTTGCCTTTTTAATGGTTTGTGTATGTGTGCACATGCATGCTGTAGAGAACATGGAGCCGACAGTTCTGGGGTTTAGCATGCCATGGAAATTTTATAACAACATGTTATGGATATAATATTTGCTATAAATGAACCAAAATCTCCTTGAAGTTAAGAAGCAGAAGTTAATTCTGATGAGTGGCCTTAGGATCTGATCACGTGTATCACTTCAGTGCATTCTGTAGTAACAGTCCTTGTGCTGACACTGTGAGGGAGCACTGTGGGCAGCTATGGGACAAAGGAGGGAGGAAGCAGACTGATTTTTTGGCTGTATCTGGGCACTTTGAACAGATGATAAGAGACACTTGAGGTGACCTATCTTTGGAAAGATTACCATGGGAAGAGCCAAACTTTGGAAAGCAAAAAGGAGAAAAGTGATTTAAGACAGCTCTAGGGGAAATACTGTTTGAATGAAACTGAAAAAGAAAGTGAAATCAAGAGTATGCAGTAACGATGTGAAGTATTAACTCAGTAAATTGTTTTCAAGTCTGTTTGTAAATGCTTCCTTTGGGTGTGTTTAACAAGCTCTGTGGCTGCTCAGGTCTATTATATTTTGATAACATTGTCCCTCTCCCAGAAGGGTAAAACTCTTCACTTAACAATGCACTCTGTCACTATTCTGTCAGCTGGTAGCATCTCTATTAAAAAGAGAAAGTATTCACAGTGCATTACAAGTGAATGCAGTAAAAAATGCATGCTATGCAAACATATATTAAATACAGAGGCATACACACTTTTTGGCCTTGCTTTCTGTAGGTTGTAGTAGGAAATACTTTAAAGCCCTTATGACTTGCTACCTGCACCCCATTTTTAGGAGCCCAGTTAAGTTGTGTGGTCATCAGGGATGAGTCACAGCAGTAGCTGCAGGCTGCGGTGCCAGCTGTATTAGCACCGAATGCCGGGAAATCAAAAGGGATGTTTGCGACACTGTCTGATAGGGACATTGCATCTGACAGCCCAGTTTAGGGAAAATGAGAAAATGCTTCTGAAGGAAAGTTGGGAGAGAGCCTGGATCTATGGCAGAGCACTGCCAGCAGCAGCAGCAGTGCTCAGGTCAGTTGTCAGTAAATCTAAATACGTCTGGTGGCATTTACAGTTTGGAAGGCAGGAATGCGGATTTTCCATTGTGTGGTGGTAGAATGTCACGTGGCTTGTCATGAAAATGCTACGCTCCCTTTCATTGCTAAAAGGAGACCACAATGAAATCTGAAGTGAAGAAACCAAAGCTGTTCAGGCTGGTGGTTATAGCTGCCCATCAGTAATTAAATAGAGTGCAGCGTGGTGGTGGAACTCTGAAATCCCCATGAATTCAATGCCATTGTGGTTGTCTCTGGAATGCTCCCTCTGTAGCTTGACCCATATTTCACCTAGGCTTCACAGATTTGCAGAGGAGTTACACAGGCATCCCCAGCACTTCTAAATCTGTTGGCATTCACTTCTGCAGGAAAGAAGAGATGTTTCCCTGGTAGGAAAAAAGAGACGTTTTCTGAAGCTTAGCTTAATTATGATTTACCCATGCTTTTTTTGGTTTACACGAAGCATCTCACAAAAATGGAAGTGTATTTATGAGTGTGATAGGTTTTGAAAACAATCAGCTGTTCTCCCAGTTGTTATGTGTCTTAGCTGGCTTGTGCAGGCAGGGAATACCCAGCCCAGTGCTACAGGAGAACAGAGAGGACAAGGTTTGTCTGCTGGAAGAGCACAACCTTCCCTTTAAAATGCTGCCACTCCCAAACATATCACAAGGGATGGAGAATGCACTGAACAGTTTTGTTTTGTAACTGGTACTTGATTTATGTGTTGCAATTCAGTGTTCATGTTTTGTTCTTGGGTGGGTAGAAAATAGTGCTCCTTTCTAGTTTATTTTGGGTTTTTTGGTATCTTTTTTTTCTTCACTACTCCTTTGAACTCAAGTTCTTATAAGAATATGAAAGGCTGTGGATTTTATGGGGCAGATTGTGTCATGCAAATTGTTTCCACAGACTGAGCAAAACTGTTGAAGGCTGTTCTAGTTACAGCCTGGAGTTTGTGGCCCTTTGTCTTGTGCAGATAATTGAGCTTTTTACAGCCACATGTCCATTCACAATAGGTTGTTTTCTTCCTTTTAGATAGTGAAAGAAGTTTATGAGCTGTTGGTTTAAGTCCCTTACAAAAATGTTGCTCACGGCATAATTATTAAAGAGGTTACATCAGTGTGAGTAGAGGAGCAGGCCAAGGTAACACACTGCTCCATGGATGAAAATAGGTTTAATATATGGAAAATGCTCAAATCTTCTTTCTCACAAAATTGCAATTAAGACAATTTTAAAAAATCTGGGAAAGCAATTTTTTGGAATTAATTCTTACACAAGAATCTTCTTTAATATGTTGGCATTCCATGCACTAGTAAAATGTTGGTGGATTTTCAGGTAAGGAAAATGTAGTTTTGGTGAAGGAGCTCTTATTTTGTGATAAAATGTCTTTTAAGTCTTGATGACTTGGTAACTATGTCATATGATTAATGGATGGTTAATAGCAACAGCTTTATGCCTTAGTTTTATGTAAACTACAACCAGCTGATAGGGACATGTTCAAATAAAGAGAAAAATGAAAGTTGATTTTGAGTAACCTACAGAAGGTGATTACTAACCACTTAGGATCACTTATGCTAATTTTAACTAGTCCGTAAATAGTTAAAATGAATAGTTTAAATTTTTTGGAATTACTGGTAATATTTTCTTGGTCACAGGTTATTTTTTAAATTCACTGCAAAATTAAGCTGAAAAGACTCTAAGAAACAAGCAATATTTAAAAATCTGTAATAGTTCAAGAGGTGAATTTTCCTGAGTTTTTCACTTGATTATTGTACTGTTAGAAAATGATCAGTGCTTCCCAGAAGATCATTGAATGGTTTATCTGTCTATAGGCTTCTAAATTCGGCTTGTGGAATCTGGAAAATTTGTCCAGTGCAGTCTAATATAGTAACAAGGACCATGGTGCGGAGAGAAGGGTTAGGTGATAATATCCAAATGAGAGCACACACTTACTGGAATTAACTACAGCCACTGTGTGCAACTGTGGAAGATTTTCCTTTTTTTTTTTTTTTTTAAATCCTCCCCCAACCCCCTTTCTCTCTGCTGATGCATATAGTTCTTTAATTCTTCAGCTGGGCCCTGGGCAGTTGAGTGACCCTGTTTACCTGATTTTTTTTTTTTCCCCAAAGTGGAAATTTTATGTATTTTCTGAATTACACCCATGGAACCCCTTTCTCCTTGTGTATCCTGAAGTCCTTTTAAGTACCTGAAAAATAAGGTTAATGGCACACAGTACCTCCTGAATGTGCATTCTAATAAAGATTTTTCTTGCAGTTTCGTCATAAAAATAAAACCATTGTTGCAAAGGAGAGAAAGTCAACTTGTGCCATCTGCAGTCATTTAAACCCTCAGGCAAGGAAGGCTTTCTAGTCACACTCAGACAGGAAAGGGTGTATCCAAAGGTGTGTATCTTACTTAATGTAAAATGGAAGATGCCTGCTCTTGGTCTCCAGTACATGGTTTACTTCTAAAAAGCATAAGTTCCTAGTGTTCTGGCTGCCAGCTGCTCTTTCTGCTTGCTTATTTATTTGAGCAGACTAGTGTGTGCTGCTCAGAAGGCCAGGGGTATGGTCAGTTATTAAATGTGACAGCAGAGTCCAGAGCTCGAGATGCGTGTGCCCTGCCTTTAGGCTTGACCCAGGGCTGCTGGGGATGCCTTAACTTCAGGCTAGGTCAAAAACATGTGAAAAGGAAGCTGTCTGGGAAAGAAGCAAGGGAAGTGAAGTTCAAGTAGCCTTTGCATCTGCAAATTCAGCTGTTTTAGTCAGAGGTTCTGGTTTTGGGTTTTAATGTGTTTTCCTGTGCATCTTAAAATGCATGGGGAGATTTATTTGTTTGTTTATAGCTGCTGCATAGAAAACAAAGCTCTCAAAAATCTGTTTGCAGTAATTGCACTTTTTCTGCTTGGTGTTTATTTTATCAAGCAGATTTGCAGAGCTGACAGTGGGAGGTTTTTTTGAGGTTTTGTATTGTCTCAGCTGTGCCTTGCTTTAGGCCAGCCAAAGACTTGGTGCTGCAAGTGCCAGGCGTGTAACTCCACTAGTGTGAGTGGTCCCATTGGTGCAGGTTCGATCTAAGTCTGTAGTTGGGAATCTGAAAGAAAGTGCTGTGTGTGGGTAGAACAAAATAGTAATTCTAATGGTTTCTTCCCAGTGTTTGTTGTCTGTATTGATACTCTGTACCTATTTCTGACAGAGATAAAACATCTTTTAACTGAGAGATCAGTATCTCTGTATTGTTTCCTCCAAGAGAATTTGTAAGCATGGTGGTTCTATTTCATTTTGGTTCTCAAGGAAATTGCTCAGACTTCAAAAACAAAGACAGTTGATTAGTTCTGCATTATTTCATTTCAGTGCATTATTTCAACCTTGTTCATTAAAGCTGAAGAGGAAAACCTGATTCTGAAGGACCACTGCTGACAGGAACCACTAGCCTGGAGCATAGAATTCAATAATCATTGATTAATACACTTTATTGCTGATTTCTTTTGTTTGGAAAAGCCAATTATTCTTGCCGATATCTTTTATACATGAGCCTTCACTTAGAATTTAAAATTGTAACCTATAATAATATTAACATTTTAAACTGTATAATGCTTGCTGGAGGCAGGAGGTGGGGAAAGAAGGAAAAGAAAGACAAAAAGTGAGACTTATTTGATGCTGACCCTAAAATGCTGTTCCACTGGAGCAAAACCTGAAGTAGATAGATGTATCGTAGTAAATATTAAATGTGTTAAATTGCCTGCCGAGTGCAGTGATTTTTTATTTATTTCATTTTTATTCACTCTGAGTGAAAAATGGGCTTATATGGAGTTTTATAGAAGATATGACTGCTGCTTTTACTGTATGAAAGCGATTTGCTGCTATGGAATCCAAGCAAATGAATGTTTGCTCCCTTTGGTAGGAAGGCCAGTGGGATGCTATAGTCATAGACTGATTTTTGAACAGGAGCGAAGCACGTCTGTATGTGCATGTAGAAAATGTCCATGGGGTGGATAAGTGACAGCTTGAGGTTCTTTGGTGGGGTATGAAAGATTGAAAATGTCAGAAGATGAGCTGTGTGTTTATATTAATCTCTTTGCTTAGAGCAGCTCAGTGTTGTTTCTTCAGATGTGTGAAGAGAAAGACCTTGCAGCAAAGCAAACTTCTGAGGTGCAGTCACTGTAGAATAAATGATTTACGTCTGGAACTTGGGGTTGCAGCAGGAGAACAGAGGTACAAAGCTTTGGTCTCTGTGTCTGCAGTTAGACATTAAGTCTAATGCAGAACTGAGTGACTGCCCTTGCTGTATCAGTCCTGTTGATGCCCATGGGGCAGGGGGGAACAGGCGTGGACATTCCTTCTTCTGAGCTTCTCCTGGGAGAGCAGCTATTAGGGGAAAAAACCCTCGATACTGAAATTTCAACTCAGATGCTAACTCAGGTATTTCAACTCATATATCTGTCTCTGTGTGTATCTATATATGTGTATATATATATATATATGTGTATATATATATATGTATGTATGTTTTAGGAATCGTGACTTTTGATTTCTGAATGGCTTTTTTGCATTTATTTCAAGAGCAGCATGTACAAAATCCCTTTATGCTGCTCCTTAAGTGTAGATAAGCCTGCATTTCTACTCAGTGAGCCTGTTTGCCAATTCTTCCCCCTCCACAATTCAATCTCCCTAACAGGCAAAATTCCTGTATCCTCAAAGAGTTCAAACATCTTCAAAACCACTTCAAACATATTTGGGTTTTTATCTGTAAATTATTTTCTTGGCTCTGTATTTTGCCACAGGATATAAGGAAGTAAGTATTTATTTGACATAAAGACTTTTTTTTTGTATTACATGTGCTGGGGACACCTCCCTCCCAGGCTTGTCTGCAGGCTGCCTGGCTGTCCCCTGGGGTTGATACTTCCATGCTGCTGAGGGTCTGATGGACAGCACTTGGCATGTGAGGACACCAGCAGTTTCTTTTATTATTTTCTATTTTTTGCTGATGAATTGTGAATTAAAGCTTACCCTGTCATTTCTTGAAGAATGATTGAAATGTAGGAGAAATTATTGAAATGTGGGGTATTTTTTCTCCTTTTTTTATTTTTTTAATTTTTGTCATCTTTCTTTTACTTTACTGGTAGTCTATATAGTTCAGTTTCAGGTGGGAGCAGAGGTGCTGGGTGAGGAGGTGCCAGAGACAGGACAGTGTCCATCTCCATTTCATTAAGGTTGGAAAGGACCTCTAAGATAATCGAGTCTAACTGTTAACCTAACATTGCCAAGCTCACCACTGAACCATGCCCCCCAGGGGACACATTTAGATGGTTTTCCAAAAACTTCCAGGGATGGTGATGTCACCACTTCCTTGGGCAGCTTGTCATTGAAGAAACATATTCTGATATGTAATTTAGTGTTGCCTATGCTCATATCTGCTCCATAGCAGGCAAAAGTACCTTTTTCCTAGACATACCTCTAGCACCAAATCTGGCCTCAGTCCACATTCCCCTTCGGTACATCATACACAGTCCTACTGAAGACAAAATAATGTGTGATTTCTATGGGAACTTCATTTTATCTTGGCATGGTGATGAATGTGAAGGCTAAGAACAGTTTTGTCTAAATAGGATTTTAATAAATGTGCAAATGGAAACAAATAGCTGGGCTTCCCTCCTTGCCCTTATGTTTTGTTTTTTTTCTGTACAGAACAGTGCGTGTCAATCTCAAGATTGTGAGTCTGTTCTTGGGAAATGGCTTTGTGACTTTTGGATAACCTTTAACTCTAGAAGACATTCAGAGATGCAGAGTTAGAAAATTATTTTAAAATGTCAGCCTGTCTACAAATTGTTTTCCAAGTATTCTAAGACTAAAGCTGCCTAAAAATATTGCATTAGTGTTTCTGTATTGTAAAAGTTGTTTTTACTAAACAATCTATGGGACCACCACTCTTGTAAGGTATTGAAGACTTGTTTTAACTTCCTCATTTTATGTAATTTGAAACCAGTCTCAAAAAATGCAAGGGAATGAGATTTAGTTCTAAAAAAACTAATCTGACTGGCCCACATACACCTTCAAGCAAGACTGGTGAGTGTTGTAAACGAAACACCTTGTTTAGAGCACTGGTGTATCAGACAGGAACAGTATTCAGTAGAACGCCAGAGACTCCTTCCAATGTCTCAGCCACATCCTCTATTTGTCTATTAAGAGTCTGTGTGGGACTGCTGTGTTTTTTCTAGCTTTAAATGCTGCTGGAAGCCCAGATTGATGAGCTCTGGTATTGTTCAGGTCAGGTGGGTACTTGGCCTTGTGGGGCTCCCGAGTGCTGCTCCTCAAGCGTGGGCTGAAGGCTGCAGCCCAGCCCCAGTTCTCCCTCATCACCTCTCCTGAAAGCTCACTTCATAGGTGGACACCACTGATGCAGCTGCTCCTGGGTTTAGCTGTTTCTGGGCCAAATCGGATCTCACACTTGCTCATCTAACTGGTACTTTTCTGCAGAGCATTTATAGGAAAATAAAGTCTTTCTGAAAACAGTGAGGAAGAAAACAAAGAATAGTTTATTTTGTTAGCAATATGTATTTACTCTTTCCTTACAGTCATAAAATGTTTGTAGTGGTGGGTTTTTGCTTGTCTAATTAAGACTGGCTAGATATTGACTGTGTGTATAATTTTTTTTCCAAAGATACCAGTTGAATTAAGGGAAACAAAAATACTTGGCAATTATTAAACTTTCACCTTAGGTGTATTTGGTGTTTTGATGTACAGCCTTTTCTTGTACTGACTGATTGCCTAGCCTGAATATTTTATTTTCCTCTGCATGTATTTGATCCCAAGTAAAAATTCTGTCTATATGCGAAACACTTATTAATGTATTTATATGTATATAAAATATATAAAATGTATAAAATGTGAATTGTCTTTCTGAGCAATTTTCATGCTTTCAACTTGGAAAATGGCTGGGCATACTGAATGAAATTAAGTGTAGGTTCAGTGACTGCAAAGATACTATTTTTGAAAATTGAATGTCAGGCTATGTAGGGAATACCAAATATATGTAAATCTGTTGAGCAGGGTTGAGAGGAAGCCAGACTGGGGGTGTATAGATTAAGTGAAGTGTGTTTAGGTGTCTAAAATAATTGTTTCCAAGCAACTAATGCCAATTGTTGAGAGTAAAGTTAATTTGCTAATGGGAACATTGGACCCTTTGAAATGCCATTTCAAGCACCAAGTTCATTTTAGAGATTTAATAATTAATCAAAGTGACTGTATTAAATGTCAGTGACTATATCTATGTGTTGCTGTCATACCTCTCTCTCAACATGAGTTTCCAGGCTCTTAATGATTACCACAGTGGGATCGGTAATGAAGTAGTAATGCTGGTACTCTGGAAGGCGCAGTACCTCTTGAACCTTCTTACTGCAAATTCTTCAGCTTGGACTTTGTTACAAGCAGTGTGGGTATAAGGAGTGCTTTTGATGGGTTAACCCACACCCACGTCTTGCTTAGAGGTTGCTTTTCTTCTTTCTAGAGTTGAGCCCAAAGATACAGGGCAGGCTCTTCAGCTCCCACTGTCGTTCCCCCGTGGCTTCCGTGTGCTGCTCTACTGGAACAGCAGATGTTGCAAGGAAGATGCCAGGGTTGCAGAGAAATACATTTAGCACAGGGAGATTGGCTCATGGAATTTGCCTTGCTGGTTTCTGTGCATTTCTTGTGTCTAGATGCACATTTAACTATTCATGTGGTCATTCAAGGTGTGCTTGTCTTGTGAAGGATTAAAATTATAGAATGTCTCATTTTACACGCATGTGCAAGTGTGTGTGGACCATTCAAGGCATTGGAAATGGTAATGCAAGAAATGTGCCATAGCAGCTATATGTGATACAAATAAACTGAAATTGCAACTTGTAGCATGTTTTTCCACTATTGTGGTCATGGAAAGGCAGCAAATCTTTTGTGTTAGCAGAGATCTCTCTGTGGTTGTGTGTTGTTGTTGGTAGTCCTGTATTGCAGCGGATTACAGTGTATGGCTGTTCGCGTGCACATATTTGAGATAGCTTAAGAAAAGCCTGCCAGCCTTCTGGGAACAAAGAAATCACTCAGGTCTAAAACTGCACTTACGTGCAGAACAGTGCACTGTCTAGAGTGGCTTGCAGTGCTCTCTAGAGAAGCTCTGAATCGCTGAACACTTACTCCAGCTTCTTCATAATAATCCTGTTTTCAAGAGAGGCACTGCTTGATGCTTTGTGATAAAGAAGTCACGTTAGTAGTGAATACTTGGGTAATGTAGTTGCAGTATAATCATGGAGTGGACAGGTCAGAAAGGACTCTAGAACATAAGGTTTGGTAGTGGAATTTTCAAAGGCTTGTGGCTCAAGCTGGTGCTTGAGGACAGGTGTTCTGGGCAGTGGGGATGCTGTGTGGAGAGGATTGGTGTTGTAATAGTCTAAAGAGGGCTAGTAGAGCTCCCAGTCAGTAGACAGCATTGGTTCCTTGAGGACGCGAGTCACTCAAGGTAAGCTGCCAGGCTGTATTCTTTTGGTATTTCCCACAGCTTCTCTAGTGAGATATGACAGTCGAATTGCACAGCTTAAAAAGTCTTGGGGGGAAGAAGGATAGGCTGTACTTCTAGATGATGAAAATTATCAGAAGTCCAGCATCAAAAAAGGCATTACCCTTGAAAAGGCATATTATAAGGCAGTAGGGTCTGTGGGGGCTATGATTCTTTCGGAGCTACCTTTTTATCTCTCAGAATCTGTATGCTTCTTTAGAAACATCATTGCCCATAATCTTATATTAGTAGTATACAAAAATATTTGTAACATAAACATTGAGGGAAACACGGCCTGAATAGGAGGCCTTTGAATTAAGTAAGCGATACGGCATTTGCTTCTGCAAAGATCATAGTCAATCCAGGTAGTCAACATTCTGAAGTAATTAAAGTGTTCTTTTTGCTATACAGCTGCATGCATCTTGTCACAACGTGGGTTTTAATCGCAACATTGTTTTCCCAGAGCTTCAGAAAGTTGTTAATTAAAACTAATAAAGTTAGAGATTACTTTGTAATTTTTTTATTAGATGTAATTCAGATTCAGAGATGTTTTTTGCTCTGGCTATAGCACTGAGCTCCCACCACTTCCCCTTTCTGGGGGAGCTGGTGACTGCTCTTCCATTCAATATGTGCTCATCACCTGCTGGTAGATGCAAACAATGCAGGGGGTGATTATATTGTCAATGGGCAAGAATTAATAGAGTGCAGTAGAGGCAGTTGTGTGCTACAAAACCATATTGTTTTATCACTGAAACTGTTGTCACTGGAGACTTTGAAAGCATTTTGTGGCTATGGGAAATGTTTTTCTTCATTTACTGGAAAATGTCTCAACTCTGGATGTAACACTGTACATTAAGAAAGGAAGCAATTAAATGTTGCAATGTGCCTGTTTAAAAAACCTAAAATGGAAATTGCAGGAAAAATGGAATTTCTTTTAAGCCTTACTCTGCTAGAATTTCCGATACTGCAAAGATGCTCAAATCTGTTTATTTTACTCTGCTGAAATTTGGCAATAGCATCCATGTTTGTAAACCTTTTCATGTTTGCACAAGATTGTTAGAGTAGTAAAACAATGATTAAAATATTGGAGATCGTTGTTCTCTTTTTCTATTTTCACTCATAACATTTACTTTTTGTAGTTTTCTTTTATAACCACTTCATTAGTTGTCATTGTTTTTATCAACTTTTGCTATAAAATTGGGAGAGAGTTCAAAATACTGTGAAAATTGACATAAAAAGGAAGTCCCATCCGCTACAGCAAATAGAGCAGAGCAGGGTGAGCTTGGGTCTGTCTGCTCTCATTCATGCAACTGTATCCTGGGTTTCCCCTGAAGTCTGACCCTTTGCTGTTGGTTTTCCTTCTTACGTATATAATTGTATAAATGGCATATATCTAGATATGTATGTAAAATAGGTAAGAGATCCAAATCCATCAGAAGGCAGCATGTCCCCTTGTCCCTGTGAGGAGGGGGAGCAGGCAGAGCTGAGGCAGTGCCAGCTGCGTGCCCCAAGAAGCGCAGCCACGCGTTGCACTGGAGCGTGAAGCATCGCCAAGGCATCGCTGGAGCCCTGACTGCCAGGCGTGACAGTCGTCGTGCCCCCAGAACATGTCAGAGTGCCTTGAAAGACTCTCATGTCAGGAAATCCTCTGGGATTAATTTCATTTCCTCTGAGCATTTTTCCTTTCTGTCACCTTCCTCCCTGCTTCCCAAATTTCAGATACAGGAACTGAGAGGGGAGATGAGTCACCAGAGCTGATTAAGCGACAGGAGAGCATTGCATTAACTGGTACTGTAGAAAGAACTTCCTCCCCACAGCACATGGAAGCTGCCCCAGCTCCATGGGTCATGTCCAGCATTTGCAAGGTCAAACTGTGCAGTAAACCTATAAACCAAAGTAAATTCCCATCCCACTATCCTTTTCTACTGTGTATAAGAAACTAACAGACACCCTTTTTCTCCTCATTTTCTTGAAGATCTTCCGAAATGTTTACCTGATTTCTAGCCCTGCTGAGTAGCAATTATAGAAATGGTCCAAATGGGAAAGATGCTTCCAGAAGTGGTTGTTTCCCTGAGCTATGTGTTTCTGGAAACATAGCTGCTGCCCAAAACTACTTTTATGGGGGAGGAATCTTTGCCTGTCCTCCCAAATAATTGGTGGACATGATATGGATATTTATATATATATACAATGTAGGTATGTAAATATGAAACTAACTTTCAGATCTCTGGATAACTACAGTTGTTTTCCACGTACTCCCCGTAAAGGTTAGAAACTGTGTTTTTGTCTTTGCTCTCAATATTTTACCTCAGTTGTGTATTCCAGAGCTTGGCTCATAGCAGTCAGTGAATTGTTTTTCAGGTCAGAGGGAGAAGTCTGTTTTAGAGAAACAATTCTTGATAAAATACACATGCTTTTAATAATGAAGGTAGGAACAGTAGCACTAAAGTTGTGTGATTGCTTGTAAAATGGAAATGCAGATAGTAGAGACTAACACAGATAAATTCCTCTGTGGCTACAGCTGGAAGATTACTTTTTGGTGTTCGTTTGCTCTTCCCCACACTGTAGTGTTTGGATGCTACAGCTGCTAACACCCTCATTTGCATAGGAATTCCCTCTTGAACATCCTTCTTCCCCTCAGTTTTGTTGTACTTGACCTACTTTTCAGTGTGTTTCCCATCATCAACAAACATCCTCCCTAACTGTCAACCTGTGAGGAACAGCTAAATGACCATGACCACCCTTCAAGAGAGTGCATAGCTGAGTATTGCAGAAAGTGCATCCCAGTAGTTCTTGTGGACTGCAAAGTCCTGGCTAATGAGTTGCAGCTGTTTCCTTTAGGCTGGTTTTAAACAGCAGCACCCACAAAGGCGATCACTATAGTTGCTTCAGGTAGAGGAACAGTCCCTAAGCTGTGCACTCAGCTCTGCTAACGCTGAAGATGAGTTCTGTAAGGTGAAAAGGTGAGAAAATTATCAGCTGAAAGGATGGTAACGTTTATTTTTGGGAAGTATTATAAGCCACTGCTTTGACAAGGTGTTGTGAGAAAAAAAATTAAATAACTGTGTACTCCATATCAAAAGAAATCTTGATATTTTGAGTTGACATGGAGAATCACAACAAATGGTATTGTGATACATAAATATCAAAGGCGTTTCTAGATATATTTTTGAAAAAACCTACTGTGCATGTAGCTCCCAAGTGTGGTTGCAGGCCTGGAAACAGGGCACAGTCCTTTGCCTGCTTGAATCTTGCATGGTTAGCATAGATGAACTTCTTAAATAGAGCATTCATTTAACATGTTGAAATGACCTTCATACTCTATATGTGGGACCCATGCTGTTTGAGCCGTGAAATGTTTAGACAAATGGTGGACTGGTATGTGGTCAAAATCAGGAAATATTAGAATAGAAGATCCCCAAATGGCAGTCTAATAGATGCTGTGTGTTCCAGGATGCAGTATGTGAGCCTGTGCTTTCCCTATCATCTTTCTGTGTGATGCTCAGAAATACAGTGCAAGTAATAAGCCTGCTATTGTTGAGAGAAACTCCTGCAGATTTGCTGTCCATGGACATTAAATTCAAAGACAAAGCTTTTGCAATCCAGTAGAATTTCAGCTCTTAAATTAATCTACTGAAGAAAAATTCCTTAAGGCATCCCTAGAAGTCTTAGCTAAATCCAAGCAAAAAGGAAGATAAGATTATATGTAAACTTCAGGAGATAGTTTGTGTGATGTGACATTTAAGGTGTTTGTCATAGACAGCATGAAATTATTATTGTGACAGAAGGAGCTGAAGTAAGAAAGTATGTAAGCTCTTATCCAGTTGGAGCAGGTCCGTTTTTAGTCAAAATACTCATTTACCTGTGTTCACAACTGTGCCTGCAAAGATGGAGCACTGTGGACTTGTCCTCTGGCAGTGGCCTACATATATACTTTTTCTAGTTGTTGGACAGTGGAGGATGGATTTTACTGAAGAAATATGTGTAGCCAGTTGGCAAATGATGAGTTGTGGCAAATTACACTGAAATCTGCAGTGTTTCAAGTGTTGTGTCTGGGCCAGTCCTAAAAGCATGATCAATTTCTATCTTCCCCAACAGTTAAGAGGGTCAGAGTGTTTTGAATATTTTTGGTGAGAAAGGGCGTAAACTTATTTGTGTCTCTGTCCAAAAGCCTTCTCCAGAAAAGCAAAATGTTTCTATATTGTATTATCTGCCTTGTTCTTTTGGTCCATTTGAGCCAAAAGCTGCAAGTGGAGAAAGACCCTCATTAGGACTCTGCCAGCCATCTCAGTAACTAACTTTTCACAAACACTATACCAGGAACATGACTTGGAAAAATGTTAAGCTAGAGAAGTCAATATCAGAAATGGAATTGCCTCCTAACACTGAAATGGTCTGTTGGAAATGTAGAGCAAACCAATTGTTTTTCTCGTTCTCTCAAGAACAGTTGTCCATAGACAGTGTCTTATTGTAATGTATTGCCCACAAGACCTAAACACATCACATAAAAGGGTAAGGTTGTTAAATACTGAAAACTGAGGCTGATGGGGAAATAAAAGTATGATTCTGTATACAGGAGGTCACTTGTCACATATTGTTGCTCAGACATGACTGGAAACCGGTAGTATACCTCCATCATGTCAAGAATGTCTTATTTGTGTCACAAATTAAGATCTGCTCTCCTGACTTTCATGTAAGAAGGAACAGGAAATAATTAGAACACCTGTTGGTTCAGGTACTAGAACTGTTTTGAATTACCCAAATTGTAATTTCCAGGTAACACTTGCTGCCTTGTTTTCTTTCCTGAGAAAGAAGGCAAGCTGCACCTGTCTTTGGTTAAACTTACCTTACTCTCACCTAGTGCTGAAGAGCTCTTGCAGCCCATTATAGGTATTAGCTGTGATTTGATTATGAATACTGAAGATTCACTGGTATCACAAGGGTCCTTAAGAATTGCTAATTCAGTAAGCACTGCAGAATAAATACTTTTGGGATTAATTAATCTCAAGAGAAATTGCTTAGGCAGTTAGAAATGATGATATTCTGGGAAGGTGAGAAGGGGCTGCTCCGTTTTCTATGTGAGAGAGCAGCAGGGATGTATGGTTCAGACAGCTGAGAGCTTATGGGTCAGGCTAAGCACACAGACCAGTGTAGGTGATGCTGTGATGGGTGTTTGCTACAGACTGCTCCATCAGGAAGAAGCAGTGCATGGTGTCTTCAAGCAGCTGGAAGAAGCCTTGATTTGCAGGAAGTTGGTCCTGGACGAGGTCCTCGTCCTCAGGGGGACTTTAGCCACCTTGATATTTATTGAAGGAATAACACAGCAGTGCACAAGTAATCCAGAAAGTTTGTGGCGTGCCCTGATGACAGTAGCTTCCTAACACACATGATCAATAAGGTCATCAGTGGAGGTGCTTTCCTTGACCTCACACTTACCAGTGAGAAAGAACTGGGCAGGCATGTGAAGGTTGAGCAGTCTTGGCTGCAGTTTCCATAATACGACAAGTAGCAGAGTAACAACCCTGGACCTCAGGAGAGCAGGCTTCTCTGATAGGAGGCCTGCAAGGAGCTTGTGAGGAGGATCCAGGGAGTCACAGGCTGGTTAACTTCACATCAGTCTGTGGCAATGTGATGGAGCAAACAATCCTGGAAAGCACTTCCAAGAATCCTATGGGCAAGAAGGTGATTTGGAGCAGTCTGCATGAATTTAAGAAGGTGAAATCATCCCTGACCAACCTTGATAGTTTTCTACAATGAGATGACAGCTGAATGGATGATCAGAGAAGAGTGGGTGTTCCTAATCTTGACTTTTGACACTGTCCTCTGTACTATCCTTGCAAACTATTGAAGTATGGACTAGATAAGTGGTCTGTGTGCTGGGCTGAAAAATGACTGAACTGTGAGGCTTAGGGGATTGTTATTGGTACCACCAAGTCCAGCTGGAGGCCAGCCACAGGTGGCACTCCCCACGGTCTGATACTGGCACCAGCACTGTTTAACATCTTTAACGACCTGGATGATGGGACAGAGTGCACGCTCAGCATGTTTGCTGGTGACATAATACTGGGAGGAGTGATGCATACAGCACATGGTTGTGCTCCATTCAAAGGGACCTTGACAGGCTGGAGAAATGCGCAAACAGGAATGTCATGAACTTCAGCACAGGGAAATGCAGAGTCCTGCATTTGGGGAGGAGTAACCCAATGTACTGTTCTGTTCTGGGTCTGGCAAGCTGGAAAGCAGCTTGGTAGCAAAGTGCCTGCGAGTGATGATGGACACCAAGCTAAGCAGGAGGCAGCCGTAAGCCCTGGTGGCCAGCAAGGCCAGCAGCCTCCTGGGCTGCATCAGGCCCAGCCCTGCCAGCCGGGCGAGGGGGGCAATCCTTCCCCTCTGCCCATCCTGGTGAGACGCACCCGGAGTGCCAGATCCAGCCCTGGGCTCCCCAGTGTGAGGGGGACATGGACAGACTGGAGCAGGTCCGGGGAAGGGCCCTGTGATGGCTGCAGGCTTGTAGCGCCCGACATTGGGAGCGGGGAGTAGGAGCTGGGATGTTCCACCTGGGTAACAGAAAGCGTGATGGGGTCTTACCACAGCATGTCATGAGAGTGAGTAAAGAGGATGGCTCTTCTCAGTGGTGACAACAGGGCAAAGGTCAGCAGGAACAAATAGGAGAAATTCCAGTTGAAAATAAGAAAATGTCTCACGAGTATAAAATGAGAGATTGCCACAATAAAATATTAACAAATACACAGCAAGTAGACACCTTAACAGTATTGTATGTACTGCTCTGCCTGTAACAATTTACAGAGTGCCTTGTCAAGGACAAGGAAGTTATTAATCATTGTAAGTAGCAAATTGATCTTGGTTTTACAGACCAACTGAAAATAAATGTTCAGCAGAAAATGAGTTGATTCTTTTTCATTTTGTTGTTTTGCCAATTTCTGCTAAGAACGCTGTCATGATTTTAGCAGTTTGTCAAAAAAGGCATGATTACATCCTAAGTACTGTCAGGAAGAATTTAAAATTCAGCACTCTTGTGAGGGAAGTAAATGAAAGTATCTTGTGCTTCTGTGCGTTGCTGGCAAAACAGGCATACTAACATTCATCCAGAAGTGCTATTTTTAGTCAGGCTGTCTAATGAACTTTACAGATGTCCTTGTTACCCTAATTATTACTTAGTTTTTATTTGTGGTGATTATGCTTGTTTATTATAATCCTTTCTATTAAATGACATATATGTACTTTAGGATTAGAATGGTATAATAATATAGATGGGAAGTTTCTAATCTTTATGGAACAGAGGAAATAAATCATGGGTCCTATGCAATAAAATGTAAAGAGGAAAGATTAATGTGCCTCCATACCTACAGACTACTAAAAGGGTTGTAGTGATTTCTAATAAGAGATGTAAAGGGAAAAGCAATTCTCTGTCTTTTTCTAGCATCTTGACTACTTGATGCAAACTCTTGCTGTGTTATTTCCATACTAAAATCTTGTCTCATACAGCTGACAGGATGCAGATAATAAACTTCTGGATAAAATTTAATATCAGTAAAAGTTAACATTTCTTGATTCTTTATGCATTATGTTAGAGCTTGTCTTCTTGATGGAATATTTTTAATTATGTGCCTTTAGTAAAATTGCTTAGAAGCTCTCTGGTGCTTGCCTTCACTTATATTTTCAGGATATGAAGTTGAGTTAAAAAAGAACAGTAAAATAAATTATTAGTTCAAGAAGTGTGGGATTGTGGTACTTCATCTTGTATTCTGTCTTTGGAAGATAGATGAAATAATGATTATAAAAATGGCAGGGAGTGCAATCAGAGAAATACAACCAAAGTATGATTTTATATGCCAAACTCTGATTGATTAGGATTGGGAGGGCATGAGTGGTGTGTATTTATTGAATGTAACTGCTCTATGTTTGAATCTTATTGTAACATCAGTGGTTAGAGCATGCAGAAATGCAAAGCTTAAGAAGTAAGAGAAGGACGTGAAAAGTGTGTGGCACATTGTTAGTAAATGCTTCAGAAAGTGGAAACTGAGCATTTATCACAATTTATAACCAGTTTCTGTGGTTTGACTCAGGAAAGCCATTTTCTGAAACAAGAAAAGAGCCTTCATTGCACATCTGCAATGAAGATCATCGTGGCAGAATGGGTAGTTAGAGCTGTAAGCAGGAAGCTATCTATCTGATGGTGCTAGCATTTGTCTTCCTAGGGAGTGCGAGCACCTGCTTCTCTACTTTATAATTTCTGTCACTTGAATAGAAAAGGAAGACTTAGCAAGTTTTAAGGGAAAAAGTGGAAAACAAACCCTTTGGTAATCTGGGAGAATAATGTGTGCTTAGCAGCTGGCAATGTCATTTTTGATTTGTATGTAATTATTATTCAGTTTTCAGTGGTGTTTACATTCTTTGCTCCTGATGAGGAGATTCATTTGTACACATCATTATTATCTCTTCTGACATATGCCTTAGTGACATTAATCTGTGTTTTATTTTCTGCAGTGGTAATAGTGGGCTTGTCTTTCCCTAGCTTTATTATGTTGTCGGGGTTTCTGAAGTTGTCCTCGTAGCACAAAGGAAAAGTGTAGCACAGGGATCTAGGGATAACCAAGTAACACTGAGTGCGGGGGAAGCAGCTCCTCTCGGTCTTGCCTCCTCCTTGCCAGGCTGTGATGTGCTTTCCTCACCGGTGGGCAGGCAGGCAACATCAAATTGTGCAATTGAAAAATACTTAATTAAATGTCTCCAGAAAGGGTGCAGCCACAGAAGCTTTATATTCTTGACAGGAACATTTAAATCCCCTTTGCAGTTTATTCTGGAAACATGAAAGATTATTGGGGGAAGTTAGAGATTTATGCACTTTTAGCTGGACTGAAATAGCCTCATTACTTTCAGAATGCGAGCTGATAAAATGACTCACTCATTTCAAACCATTCAAATCATGTTTTTCCAGAGTCTCTGATACTCTTTGCTTTATTACGAGATGCTAATGGGTCTTGTCAGACTGCTGAGGAAACTTTGGGTCCACTGTGCTGTGGCACATCCTGGCTAGTGCAGTAGTATAGGTGTACTGTTTTCTTCTGTTGTCATCTTGGTTTCCTGATTTTTTCCCTACACTTATTTTTTTTTTCCCTACACTTACACATACATACTTTATGTACTAAGATCTTTGTTCTGTCTCAGAATCTTTTTTGGGATTTTCTATGAAAACACAATATTCAACCTTACACATCTGATTGTACTATCAATGTGACAAAATCTATGATATGAAATATAAACGGAGGATGGAAGCTTTACCTGAGCATCTCCACTTTTCTTTCTGCTCATGTTCTTTATCTTCCTCCTCTTTTGATTTAATACTGTATTTGAGGAAGATGATAATATGCACAGTAGCCATATAAAATAAATATATCAATATTAAAAAGTGAAAGGTTAAAATTAGGGAGTTTGTCATTGTTTCTAGTCTGCCAAGTATCATTTCTTTCCCCTTATTGCCTCCATTATAATATTTGGAATTTATTCCCCATCATATAAAGTCTCCATCTTACATATGACTAATTGACTTTGTGTTATGGATACTTATTTTGTGAGAAAAAAAAAATCCCTCTCTTTATGGTATTGCTGGAAATGTTACCCGTTGCTTATTGAGATTTTAAAAAGGAGGTCTCAGAGTCCATGAGACTGAACTGACATTGAGGGCAGTGTGTTCCATTGGTGTGGATAGGTAAAAGTCTGGGGATAGGGACAAAGTGGTGGTGATGGTGGATTGATTCTAGCTTACACATGGTCTCAGATCATCCTTTTCTCTGATTTAAGAAAACAAGTCAAGGAATTAGGGTATCCCTTGCTTTATTCATTAGTATATTCACACGACCTGGCAAGGAAGAGATGTTGCAGTTAGAATGTGACATACCTCTTTAGAATGTGACTATATTCTTTTCACTGAAGAACAGGAAAATTTAAATAATGTGTATGTTTTCCCAGATTTCAAGAGACTCCTGAAAATTCTTGTTTTGATGGACTGCATTTTGCTATTCTCTAGTAAGGTTCTCCAAAATCCTGCAGGCATGGCTGTACTGAAAATTAAAGCATAATCTGATTGTCCTTTTAATTTTTTGCAACACAAAGTGCAAATGTGAGAAAACTGTTTTGTTTTTCCCCTTTTCTCAGACTGAACAAAAGCCTTTTCTTTTACAGGCATTTAATCCGCAAACAAATAAGTCTAATTACTTGTTCATCCGTGTGTTAAACTATGCAGCACTCTTTAATGTGTCTGCGGTTCTGAATTTATATGGCTGCTTTAAAATAGTGATAAACATTTCTTTATGGTGTGATTGCTTAGGACTGGAGATAGAGGGTGATACTCATTTTGGCAAAGCCCTATTGACTTTGGGGTTGTCAGAGATACCAGTATGGTAGCTCTTTATGTTACTGCATAACCTCATTTACTGGTGACTTTACTTGACAACATTTCTTACAGTCATTACTACTTTTACTTACCTTTTATCATTAATGTTTTGCTTTATTGGAACAATAATTGGATATCTTGAAGGCATGAGCAGTTAGTGGAATAGCAATAGTTGCAAAAATACCTTCTCAGTATCTTTGTAGGGTGTGAGAGAAGATACCATTGCCATAGTGTGGAATGGATCCATCAAAACCTTCCCCTGCAAAATACCCTTGATATCCACCTGCAAACAAGAACAGGCTCTGTGCTGCATGGAGAATTGGGTATTATGAGCTACAATGTAGAAAATAATCTTATATCCCCTAAATGAAAATACAGCTTTTGGTGGTGTTGCCATTTTAACCAATTGCCTTAAAGATCATTCCACTTGTTTTTGTTACAAGATGAATAGGTCGCAGGACCATTCATATGTGTTTTTTGTCTTTTAGTAGGAAAAACACTGCTGTTGACAAAGATCATAGCAGACCATGGTTATTTGCCATTGTTCTCAATGTGTACAAGCGTTCTGGTTCTGAGCATGTTGCCAGAAGTAGGGATTATAACTGAGGGATTTTCCTCCTGAAAGGTAAAATGTATCGGTAGATTTTACACTGTCATGTAAATGCATGTAAGGCAATACAGTAGACAGTCATTTTGGGTAGTGCAAAGGGGAGGCGTAAGTGGCCCGAAGTTTAGAGTCCGACTAGCTGAGGGCGAAAGGCCAACGCCCCTCTGCAATTCCTGGCCACCACCCTTCGGCGTCTGATGGCCTCAGGCTGTGCTGGCTGCGGACTGGCTTACACCGCTGGTATTGGGGAGGAACGGAGCTGACCATTTCCCGGGGGTTAAACATCGGTTTATTGAAGGTGTTGCAGGATCCAAAGGCGGGGAAACCAACCGGGAAAAAGTTTTTTCCATCGGGGGTGAAACAGGATTATAAAGGCGGGGGGTGGGTACAGGCGGAACCAATTGGGAAAGGTGAGGGGATGAACTTCACAGAACTGACACTCCATGGAGACCAATAATCAAAAGGTAAGGGAGGTGTCCTGGGACCCCAGCTAGCTACCATCTCCAGAGAGGAGAAGGCTCTCGAAACCTGGGAGGAGAAAGGGGGTGATTGACTGGACCCAGGGATGAGACAACTTTCACTTATAAGGGAAACCAGGGGAGGAGCAATTACATATCGGCAACTATGAATAGCGGTTACTATAGCAACTTAGCTGACAGGCTAGCAGTGGCGGGAAAAACTGGGGGAACGAAACTATTTTACACATAATAGGGGAGAACAATACATAAATTGGGGGAATAACACAAGAAACTTAACAACACACTACAACAGGGTAGTAAATAAGAAATAAGCGAAACAAGTCAAAAAGTAAGTCTCCTCTTAGGAAGAAGAATGTGAGAGGTCTTGCAAGATAAACTTTCAATGATTGAAAAGAATTTCTGCAAGTTCTTCAGGACAAGGCCCATGCAGTTGGCCCACTGCTTGGAGAGTAGTTGGATGCCTGTGTTGCACACAGCTTGGTTGATGTGCATCCATGTAGGATGGATGCACACTGCAGTGGTCCTGGACATGCTCAACCTGTCACCTTAGCCTGATGTTGCTAGGAGGGTATTTGTGTGGGAAAGCCTGGTCACAAATACACAGACATTGTTGTCTCTCCTGTTTCTAGTATGTGTTAGAGGAACATGTAGCTCTGAACAAGACAAGGGATGTGCACCGATAAGCCTTGTCTATGTAATTAAAAGACAGTTCCTGCCCTAGAGAGATCTTTGATATAGCTTGTAGCACAGATGGATAAAAAACAAAAGGAGGATGATAAAGAACCACTGTTGCATTTGTTCTGATGGAGTTGTATGGTCTAAAGTTTTCATCTGTGCTTGTACATTTCATGGATGACTGGTTTTGTGGTGAGGGCTGAATTTCCAGCTATCACTGCATGCTTTCATGAGGACACATCTTGTAGAACTGCTGTTGAAGGCTGCCTGTGACTTTATTTATAATTAGTTATAATTGTACCAACTATCAATCTTTATAAAATCTTTCATTTTTTTAGAAAAGCTGTTGAGCAAATTCTTATAAAGCCACTCAGGCAGCCTGAGATTTGCACAGCTGAGAGATTTGTAGTTGTTCAGCAGTCTGACTGATATCATTTATGATCCAACTCTCGATAATGGTAATAGGAAGTATGTCCCTTTTTAATAAATATTTTCTCCAAAGCAATATTTCTCATTGCTGTAAAATCTGGTGCTCAGCTGATCTCTGTGTCTTTGAAATTCAGATTACTTGGGCTTTGGCAATTAGATTTAATTCTCCAACTTTAGTCACTCAAAACTTACAACCCAGACTGTATTTTTTCACCCAAATTTCTACCCACTTTTGGAAAATAAAATTATTTTAATGTGAATTAATAATAAAGTTAGGCCTTTCCTTGGCACAATATCCCCTGTGCCCTGTTTCTTCCATTGTTTAAAATGAATAGGCTGTCTCTGTCCCTCTGTCCTTGCTGACTAAGTTGTTGGCTCTGCTGCACCTCTTACGTATTGTTTCTGCTGAAGGGCACATTTCCCCCAGCTTTCCCTTGGAAGATAATAAAGGAATTGTTGTTAAGATATACTTCTCTGTGGCTGGTGATTCCTTCATATGCACAAACCTTGAGTTGTGGAAGCCATTAATAGCCAGAATTAGTCTGTGGACTGAACCTGGTTCACAAGGCAATATCAAGCCATGGCACTACAAAGGTAGAGTTTGGCAAAGCCAAACACAGTTAGGATTTGCAGTGGCATGGGGAGCGATCCAGTAGGTTTTTGAAGCATCCAGTATTGCCTGCCTATGTAGGTTCCTTGTTTGAGGATCCAGGTTGACTGGGATAGGAGGTGTGCAAAACTGGGGTGACAGGAAAGCTCTTTCTAGAAGAGCATTCTGGGCCTTGGGCAGAGAGCTGAGTTTGGCCTTGGTTGGGTTTGCACTGTGCAGAAAGCTGAAGAGCTTTGAAGATGAGTATGGCAGCAGGTCCCCTGCTGGGACTGTGCTCAAGTGGAGGAGATGCAGAGCAGGGTGACAGGCAGTGCCACTAGAGCAGAGGTTTGCAGTGTGCTTTCACTGCTGTATCAGGACATGGAAGTGCGTGGCTGCCAGGCTTGGGTCTGTGTTTGAGTTGAAGGTCGCCATCACCCTTCAGCAGTCTGCCTAGGAGAAATACCTCCTCTGTCAAGAGGCACTGTGGCTATGGGGTGCTTGACCATTGCCCAAGAAACAATAGGCAAGGCAGGGAAGGAACCATGAACTCTAGAAAAATAAAGGGAATATTTGGAAGACTGGGGCTTGTGTCTGTAAGAATAGCCATAATGTCCTACTGTCCTGTGTCCACCTGGAACAGCTGCCTATGGAGTAGCCAAACCAATGTGCAAACATAGACAATGCTCCCTTCATAGCCTCAGTTATTTTTTCTGGTTCTGAAACCACTTGAAGGACTGGCTTTGTAGTTAATAACCATCGACATATCTTTGTTTTATCATCCCTTTTCCTCTCGAAAAACATTAAACAGCAGCAACATCCTTTGGCACTGAGTTCCCCTGGAGTTCTTGGCTGCTGTCTGGGGTTAAACCACAACCAAGAGCAATCACAGAGGTCTGTTGTGCATAAAGCAAAGCTAAACATGGCTTTAACACAAAGCTTATTTTCCTGAAGCAATTGTAAGAAGCTCACAGTGATAAGGCATTTTATTTAGTTGTTTTTCAGCATAGTAGAAAGTCATTTAATCAAAGCAACTGAAAATCATTTTAGGCTTAGCAACATGTTGAGACAAATGATAAAGTATTTAAAAGCCTCATTTTACTGAAGAATAACTGTCCTTAACAATTAAACTAATTTTAAAAAGCTTTCAGAGAGGCACAAGAGAAATCTAGGTAACAAAATTGACAATAATTTGGGATTTTTTTGTTTTATACAGCTTTGCACTGGTGATTTTACTGCAGCTTCAAAAATACAATTAAGATCGGGTAATATTGAAGACATTGGCAGGTTTTGTTTTGTTTTATCACTGTTCCTTTCCTAGTCTACTCTTTCAAATATGAATTATACTTTACTGTCCCTATTCTTTGTTGTTTTTCATATTCAATGTGATATAAATGTCAAAATGTCATAGTGCATTTCAAATTTGAATGTCTCAAAATTCTTAGAATAGTGTTCATGTTATTTATTTCTCCAAGAAAAAAAAGGAAAATAACATGCTTCATTTCTTATGTAGACACTAAATTGAAATAAATAAATTTGTTTATTTGACTTGAAATAAATTAATTTGTTTCTATAATCATGTGAAGTGTTGTGCTCATTGCACTAAGCTTGTGCTTGGCCTTGCAGCTTATTTTTCATACTATTTGGTATTTCACTATGCTAGAATGCATTTATAATTATTTTTACTG
This sequence comes from Zonotrichia albicollis, assembly GCF_047830755.1. Classification (NCBI taxonomy): domain Eukaryota; kingdom Metazoa; phylum Chordata; class Aves; order Passeriformes; family Passerellidae; genus Zonotrichia; species Zonotrichia albicollis. The sequence goes on from NC_133822.1 coordinate 50,355,662, forward strand.
TTGTGTTAATTAATTATTGAATACCTAGTAATTTCCATTTGAATGAATTCCCTTGGTTTGGATCACCCAACAGCCGTTGGCTCAGGCGTTCTAGTTCTTGACTGATGCTGCATGGAAAAGTTGTCTTGGGACATTGCTGTGTCCAGAGAATGGCTTGCATTCAAGTCTGGCTTGATAAGCAAGTGTTTGAAAACGTCTCTATTTTGGAAAATAACTTAATAAATAGAAAATCTAGCATGTTTGCTCTTCACATAACATGGCTTTCTGCAAAGAATCACAGAATGGGCAGGGTTGGAAGGGACACAGTGGCTTACCTGGTCCAATCTCCCTGCTCATCCCAGGGTCATCCCAGAGCACATGGCATAGGATAGCATCTTGAATATCTCTACCGAGGAAGACTCCACAACCTCTCTGGGCAATCTCTTCCAGTGTGTGTGGTCACCAGCCCAGTAAAGAAGTTCTTCCTCATATTCAGGTGGAACTTCCTGTGCATCAGTCTCTGCCCGTTGCCTCTTGTCCCATTGCTGGGCACCACCAAGCAGAGCCTGGATCCACCCTCTTGACATCCTCCCTTCAGATACTCATAGACATTGATGAGGCTCCTCTCAGTTGTCCCTTTTTGAGGCTGAGCAGTCCCAGCTCACTCTTGCAGTCCCTTGGAATGTACTTGCTTTATTCCAAATGCACCCTGTTTTCCAGATCCCCTGGTTGCCATTTTGATGAAATGCTCCAATTAATTTTTTTATTATCATGCCAGTCTGTTCAGAAAATACAACTTTGCTAGGTTTTATTTCTCTATCAAATTGGGAAAACTAACTAGTCATATTATTGTGCTTTTCAACCCTAAAAATTAAGGTTTTCATTGCAGACACTGTTGGAGATCTTCTGTATCCCTGTGCTGTATTTTACAGTGGAATTAAATCAGTTCCTTTTACAAACCATCTGGTTGGGGTGTTTCCTCATTATAACTGCAAATGTCTAAATGTAGCTTCAGTCTTTTCAGAGTAAAAAATGTGGCCATTGTAAATAAAGCTTTAATTGATTTTTCATCTCTTTCTGCAAAAGTAACCTGGTAAGCCAGGGAAGAAAAAATGTAAAGCTTATAGAAATGGATATTTGGTAAATTAATAATGCTCAAATGTAGAAGTATTAAAAATTTAAATGTCTTTTAAAGAGGCATTTGCTATCTAATAAGCACAACACACTTAAATTCATGAGAAAGCATTAGAAGACAACAATGCGTACACTTCTAGGGTGTAGAGGTGCAGAAAGCTGGAAAAATTTGCAGATGGAAATGTATCCTATCCAGACCTCTGGAGTAGTTTTTAAATTGTATTTATTATTTGTCTCAACAAATGCTTAAATTATTCCCCTATATAATTTTAAAAATACAATAGAAATGTGATACAAAACCTCGCTGTATTTCAGCACCTGTGATGCGATGGTTTGGTTTTTAGTGAGCTTTCTGATGTGTTTGGAACATGGACAGGCTCGGACTGGAGTTGTTGGATTGGCTCCTTGCCCCTTCTGCCCATCTCTACCCTGTCCAGCACAGTAGGCTCTTTGGGGCTTACACACACACTGTGTGCTACACTCTGTTTGGAAACATAATGTGGCTTTTTAACTGTCAGAGTTACCAATCATCAATGATTTAAAATGGTGTAGGAGTACTGTTTCATCAGGTATACTCCATCTTTACTTATGGCTTCCCAGAACTGACCATGGTGTGAATCTCAACTCTTGTTTCTGAGAAATGGTTTGGCAGTGCTCAGGGTGTTCTGGAGTGTATGAGTCAGGCTGAGTGTGTGCCACCAGAGCCTTCTTTCACCAGCTGCTGAGCACATTGTGGGATTGTGGGCAGGGCCCACCAGAAATGCAGCTCTCTAGTGGGTGTGATTTTTCTAGACATACTATATCATTATGCCTTCAGGCTCTGCCCAAGGCATTTGAAAAGGGTCACACAGCTGTAGAGGATGCAGGAATGAAGCTCAGTTCTGTATCAGCTGGAGAATCTTACTAATTTGCCTTTAACATATAGAAATGACAGACAAAACAAGCTTCAGGAATAGGAGGGGGGAGGATGAGGTAAATATGGGCTGGCTGGTATAGGAGTGGAATGTCTTGAGAGAGAGGAGACATGGAGAAAGGATGGAAAAGCTGCATCAATCAGAGACAAGTGTGGGGCAGGTATTGTGGAGTAAGAATGTGGACTCCAGAGGCTACAAATGGCTGGAGCAGTCCAGGGGCATTTCAATTGTTCTTCAGAAACTTAACATCTTTCACAATGGGGGCACTGCATTACTAAAATAACTGTAAATGAAGACCCAAGAACAATTTGTGTGTGCTGTTAGCAACAACCTGTCAGTTCAGGTTGCACCATCCCCAGAGTCACCTGAAAGCTGCTGTGCATCAGATTTCGAGCTGAATGACAACAATAAATGCAGGCTGTCTCAGAAGGATAAATGAATCCAGAGTCTGCATATTTCAGCAAATGTGTGACTGAGGAGAAATAATGTTTGTTCTAAAGCCTTCCAGGAGGATAAGATTTTGTTTATGATGTGTGGCAATAGTTTCAATCTACGTGAGGCACTGTGAGCCACGCTGGTTTTCCACCAATCTTGCAAGGAGGTAAATAGACTGTGTGCTCTGACTGTCAGCAGTATGACAGATAGCTGAGGTGTTCTGGGACATTGCTCCTAAGAATTACGTTTTCTTGGGGTTTTTTATGTGGTGAAGTTTTTGTTGTTGTTGTTTGGGGTGGGGGTGGTGTTGTTTAGCTAGAAGATTTGGTTTTATGATTCTTCATGCTTAGAAATTAAATACTCAGCTGTTACAGTTTTTTAAAAAGGCTGGCATAGACTTTCAAGTTAGTTCACCAAAATGACCTCTGACCAATCTCTTGTGTCATTCTTACAGGGATGCTGTAAAAGTTGTTTCCAGTTTGTAATACTGCCAAGTTTTTTAAATCAATATTAAAAGTGAAACATTCCCAAAGAAAAGCAGTGCCAACTTCTTTTTGCATTAGTAATTTTTTAGTATGTTATAATGCAGTAGTGTCTAAAGCCACAAATAGGTGGAGGAGTTTAAGGGCACTAGGGAGGTAAGAAGCAGAAGCACTTGAGAGAGTTGCTTGTCTAAAAGCTTCAAAAGCCTTTTTGGTTTGGGGTGTAGTGCTTCTATTTTGATACAGTAACGTTTTCTAACAAAGTCAGTCATGAAATCTCAAATCAGATAAAATTGTTAACATACTCTTTCCCCATCTTACCTTTTCAAAATATTGAGAAATGCCCTTGTGTTTGAGGCATGCTGGGCACAGTGACAGAGCTGTTGCAACTTGCGCAATGCTTTTCTTATCCGTCATCTTCGTATGTCAAGGATGCAGGGGAGCAGTTCCTCTTCAATGGCAGGATATTTCCTTCTCACCATCGATGCTATAAGGGCTATTTTGCCTCTGTGTCTTGGTTTTGGTTTCACTATCATGAATGAGAGAGGTACAGGATAGATTTAGGAAACAGGTCTGTGCACTGTGAGATGGGATGGTTTGAGGGAGGGAAATGAGTTGTGTTTTGGAAGTAAGTGAGCTTGATGGAGAGAAGTGGAAAGAAATGAGACGTACTTGCTGAATTCACAGTGGAAAAGATGTGACATGAAAAGAAAGGAAATATGCAAGGGGAGATCGGAGGAAAGTAATAAAGCACCAAAAGTGTTTCATTACAAAAAGAAAACGTTTAATTGGTCACAGCAGTGTGCTACAATTTAATTTAAGGCCTTTACAGAGAGAGTACAGGCCAGGAGCTCTAAATTTTATAATTTTTTATTATTACTGTTTTGTTCAGACAAATAAAATATTTTACAATAATTAAAAACTTCTTTCAAACTGAGGCTTGTGAGGTTTTCACCACAAACACATTTGTAGAGTTTGGTTATAAATGCCTGGAAACAGATAAAAACAAAAATGCTGATGCTGAAAACTCCACACAGTGTAGAGTGTGGTAATGAGAATATGCTTCAAAGACATGAGACATTTTAATGTCTTAGGATCTTAGTGTTGAATAATAATTTCCCATTCATATCAGTTTTGTAATTCCCTCCTCTTCCTCTTTTTTCCCACTCTTCCTCCCAGTCTGAGCGTATTTAACAAGCACTGCAGAATTCTATTTTGTATGAGCATCCTCCAGTGCACTTCACTATAATGGTGAATGTGCTGCAGTTCCCAGGCTAATTGCTCTTGAGCTGCTGTGTAGGTCATCACCTTGTGCTTTGCTTTGTCTTGTGTCCAAAGAGCTGCTACAGCTCATATTGCTGTGCTCTTGCAGGTTTGTTACAAATCAGCGTTGTCTTGCTGCACCTGCAGCACAGCTTTTTGCTCTTTGCCAGGCATAAACAGCAGGTGGTCCCCTTATAGGAATATTTTATGTAAGCAAAGCTTTTTCACATTTAGCTCTGCTCCTGCTTCATTGCTACTTCAGGCAACAGGCAGCAGCTCCTCCAATCTCTTCAGAAATGCTCCTTGGTGAAACAGCTTTCTGCAACTGCTGAAGAGTTAAAATTGTTGCTTAGTTCAAATTATAAAGAGCCTTGTATGTTGGACACTAGAATGTGGCTCCATTGGGGCATACATAATTGAATATACATTTTTTTCTTTTTTTAATCTCTCATTCTCTCTCACTTGAGAGGAAGCTGCATCTTTCTCTCTTGTTCAGCAGTTTGAGCATTCATATGTCCCATATTCCTGAAAGAATGAACTGAAACAATATGCAATTTCCTATTTCAACTGGCCTTTATGAAAAGCAGTGGCCAGCAACGTTAGACTGGCATTTGGTGTCCCACGTCTTGAAATGATTTGCAGACTAGGATTCACCACAGCAGTGTGATGGTGGCAGCACAGGGACTGTGTGTACCAGGCTGCTGGGTCAGTTCTTCAGTTATGTGCACCAATTCCACATCACTGTAGCTCCAGTTGCCACATTCTCCTGACTGTCACTAGTGTACACCATAAAGGAGTGCAAGTTGGTTTTCCCATGATCTTGATGCCAATTTAAAAGCAAAGATGGTGCTGTGCTCAGCCTGTAACATTGCTTTTAAAACATCAGTGTTTCTGTTGCCACCTCTGTGCTGAGTTGTGGATCCAGGGCCCAGATGCAGCCCTTGAGGCCATTCCAGAAGCACAGAGACATCCACAGAAATTCTTTGTCAGGTTCATGGATGATGTGCTGATTCAGAACTTAGGGCTGCCCATCCCCTCTCCACCCCCATGGGCAGGGGTATTGTCTTCACAGAGAGCTTCTCTTTCACAGAAAGCTCCCCCTCTAGAATGGCTGTCTCCAGCCAAGCCAACTCCATGGAAAAGGAGCATCTCTAAACCTTCCTCCCCCATTGATGTGTCTTTATGGAATTGCCGCAAAATGTGGAAATCAAAATTTAGCGAGACGAGAGCCTATCAGCAGCCATGCCCAGCTGTAATGTTGGGGGATTTTTTTAAAGAAAACTAGAGGTTATGGTAAGGCACAACCCATCTTCAAGGAAAAACTTTTTATTTAAGGGAAAAGGGATACTGAGGCAAAAAGGAGAGAAATGGAAGGGAGACGCTTACATGCTCAGGGCTATCTAGGAAGGAAACTGAAAGTGTGGGAAAGAATGTAGGAGACTAAAGGTTTAGGTTGTTTCAAATCAGAGATGTCTCTTGGAGTTTACTTCAGAGTACTTTGAAATCAGCTAAAAAAATCTTCGAGTCATTAGGGTTCTTAAGAAGCCATGGAAGGAGAGAAATGCACTTTGAGAGGTTTAAGGAGAGACAGAGATGGATGCCTTCTCCAACACAGAAAGAGAAGTTATTGGTAACTATAAAACAGGTGTTGCAAAAAATGGAATAAATTAGTAAATAATTTGCAAGTACTTAGCAAGTAGCAAGGGAATACCCAAATGGATTTGTCAAGAACAAATTATGTTGAGCTAGTCCAACTTCCAGTGTTGACAGACGAACTGGCAGAAAGTCTAAGGAAGAAGTATTAGATGTGATCCATTCTGACTTTAGTAAGGCTTTTGACACTATTTCATTTGACATTGTACTATGCAAACTAGAGAAGTAATTTAAATGAGGTATCTCTAAAGTGACTTCTGCAGTGGTTGAAAAACTGCAGCAAAGGTTTGGTTTTCGGTGACCTGATAGTCCAAGTGGTGGGAATTCATTTTCTCAAGGGCTTTGTCATGTGCCCTGTTCTCTTCAGCATCTCTTTTATGATTTGGGTAATGAATTTGAAAATACTTATGAAAATTGTGCACAGTGCTCAATTGAAAGGGGTTATGAATGTTTTGCAGACAGGACAGACTTCAAAATATTCTGGATAAATTAGGATAAGGGTCTGAAATAAGTAAGATGTTATTCAGTGGAAGCCACAGCTGGGAAGGAAAAAGCAAATGTAAAACAGGAAATAAGGAGCTAAGCAGCTGTGCTGCAGAGCCAAATCAGTGTTCATTTTTAGTGGGTGATAAATTAAGCAGCTTAGTGGTGTGATACCATTGCAAAGAGCAAGAGTCTTGCTAAATTTTATAAAGACTATGTGTCCCATGTGAAGCTGTTGGGGATGGTGTCTGCTGTATTTGGGTATCACACTAGGAAAGGAACAGGCAAACTAAATAGGGAGTGGGAGGTAAGATTGTTTTAGAAAACATGATTTGAGAGAGGGATGAAGAACTAAGACTTTTATTTGAGTTTAGGAATTCTTTGTTTTTCTGGGCTTTTCAATTTACCAAACATCCTATTGCTCTAAGAATAATACAGCACTTTCAGACCCACTGGACTAGATAAAAAGAAGCAGGAATTGGCACCATCTGAAATTGGAGACTATGAAGTTGAGCAAAATGAAAAAGACTTCAAAGAGGTGTACAATTCATGGAAAAATTTTGAGGAGCTTTGGGGTTTTACTGTTTTCTTAGCAAAGAGAAATTGAATTCTTAATTCAACCCTGTTACTTCTACTGCTTATCCCCCACTGGAATTAAAATCACTGTACATAACCTTACTATTTAAACAACCCCTAATTAGGATACCAGTGAGTTTGCCTTCCAGGTTCCCTCACAAGTTGCTGCCTTTTCCTCTTTTTTGTAAAGGAGACAGTCCAAGTCGTTGCCTTGCCAGTTATACTCTCTTCAGACACCTACTTCATTCACACTACTCTTGGGTATTTTTCCTCCTTCTCATCAGGAAAATGCCAACTCAGATTCCCCAAAATGACCATTTTGCTTATGTTCCTTAGAACAACTTGGTCACTGAGAAGTTTTCTACGCTCTTACGTTGCCCCGATGCACTTTTATGGTTGACAGCGTTCCTTCTTTACAGTCTCTGGTTTGCTCTGGAGGACTTCACCGTTGTCTCCCAGAGCAAAGGGCCACAGCTGTGAAGGTGAGGTCAGCAAACTGCCACCTTTGCCACTGCTCAGTCTATCACATCATCTCTCTCACTGTAGAGGTGCCTGGTGGAAAGTGCCCCCCTGACATCTGCTTTCAATCCCCACCTTGCAGAGCAGCACTGCAAGCTCAGCAGCTTTCTGCACTTCATTTCTGCTATGAGATGCATGGAATACTGTCACCTGCTAATTGTTTGGCCTTTGATGATATTAATTGGTTATGGATTATGGCAGCTTCTTAGGGGATTTAGATTTAATTCTTGGGTCTCGTGTCTCAGAAGATCTTTCCCTCTGACACTGGAACAATAGTTGCAGTAGACTATCGTGTTGAAATTTCTATATGGCATTATGATGTATTATAGTAATTATTAATAAAGTGAAGAATGTGCAGGGGGAAAAAGCTATGAATGCATCTAGCCAGAAAGAACTAAAATGACTAATGTTTTATAAAGACAGAGTGAGATTCTATGTACCATAAAACATCTATGCAGATTTTCCCAGGGTATTCAGTGTAAAGTCTGCGACTTCAGTATTTGCTCTATTGGCAGAATTTCTCATTCTGTGTATGAAATACCTCTGGCATATTCTGTAGTCCTGAAATTACTACAAACTAGTTACAAACAGTTATATTCTGTAACAGAGCACAAGGGTGAATATTTTAAATATCTGTTCATCAGACTAAGGAGGGGTTTTGGAACTGGATGTGGCCAAAGTCACTGGAATTGTGCTGTTAAAAAAAATATTCCTTTCACCTGACAGTGCATTGGGGTTTGGTTCAAAACTTGATGCTGCTGATGCACACAGAATACATAGCAGTAAAAATCTCCTGATGCTGAGGAAGGGAGAGCAGAAGCAGAGAGATCTCCTTTAACTGTGTGCAACATATATGAGAGGGGAGGAAAAACCACAAAGGAGGCTTTTTTTATTGCTTGCTCTAAGGATCCCCTTTTCTTTCATAGCCCATGGCTTAGTTATCTTTCCCTTAATCTCAGGGTTGGTGGCAGGCTGCAGCTGTACAGCCTGTTGTTGTGTGAGTTAATGATGTGAGAGAAGTCCCACAGGAGTTTCTGTGATCTGTGGAGGAAACTTGTTTGGTGCTGCTTTCCAGGTGGTGAATGACAGTTTGTTTTCAGGAGCTTAACAGAGTCAGTGAGGAGGGGGACACAGGAGCAGCGAGAGATTTTGAAGCTGGTACTTTTTTGGCCTTTTCAGGCAGGTGGCATTTGGCCACATACAGAGTGAAAGCAGCAGGTGAGTTTCCTTACACAGCAGGTCTGCCTGCCAGGCTGTATAGGACCCCTTGTTTTCAGTCAGAAAAGAGGTTGCTTTCTTTTGAACTTTTTGGAAACATTGATAAACCAATATGAGACAGTTCTACATGGTGACAGTGCAGTTGTTCACCCCGTCAGAGGCAGGGAGAGCTGCAAGGCCTCCAATTGCAGAGGAATTGAGTGTCACTTCATGTGCACTTAGGAGTCTGGCTATAAACTGCATAGGGCAAGAAGGAAGGGAGTAAGTGTGAAGCCTGCACCTAGAAAACAAAGGAAGATGATGATATTTGAGATAAAAAGGGAGAAAAAATAAATAACAGTTCCATCTGTTGGTGCCATTTCATAGTCCAATCCTGAGTACAAGCTTATACTGAATCTCATTTGACCTATACATTCTGCTGCTTAAGCTGCCCTTGAGATGATCACAGTTTACTCATGGTAGTTTATTATAGCTAATGCCAATGCAGATGTTTTTCTAAAAAGAAATCTCCAACAAGCAAACGACAAAAATACTGTAGTGTTATGCAGAATTATCTTTTTCACTTGTAGATCAGATTTCTTCAAATTATCATGTGCAAAGCTGCTGTCCTATTTTCATATGAGCTAATTGCCTGAATACAGCTTTTTATTCCTGTCCTGGTTTTGGATGGGACAAAGTTAATTTTCGTCCTAATAACTATTCAGTGTTGTATTTTGGATTAAGTATGAGTTTAATGCTGATATCACACTGATGTTTTTGTTGTTGCTAAGTGGTATCTACAGTAAGTCAAGGACTTCCCAGCCTGTCATCCCCTGCCAGTGAGAAGGCTGGAGGAGCACCAAAAGTTGTGAGGGGACACAGCCCCACAGTTGGTGACCTCAGCTGGGCAAAGGGATGTTCCAGACCATGCAACACCATGCTCAGTATATCAGCTGGGGGCAAAGCTGGTCAAGGGGTGCTGCTCAGGGACTGGCTGGGTGTCACTTGGTGAGCACCTGCCTCGTGCATCACTCATTTTGTGTATTTTACTTCTTTTATAATTACTGTCATTACTATTATTATTGTTATTTTCTTCCTGTTCTGTTCCATTAAACTGTCTTTACTGCAGCTCATGAGTTCTCTCACTTTTACACTTTTGAGTCTTCCCCATCCCATTGTGGAGGGGAGGGGAGGAGGAGAGGAAAGTGAGGAATTGGGGGTGTAGTGCTTAGCTGCTGGCTGCAGTTAAACCATGATACTCTCAAATACTTAACTGAGAAGGGTCTGTCTCTCAGCATCATAGTTCAGGCACAGCTGAACTGAAGCTGACACAGATCAGAGTTGTCCACTGTGCAGAGAAAATACTTTGTGCTGCAGGATGTCTAATGATTCTTTGATGCAGAAGGAGCCACATCAGGCAGAGGCTCAGCTGAAGGAATTGTAAGTTTAGGACTGCTGTCTTTTAATGTCAAAGTTGAGACTTCCATGCAAATTCTTCCCTTAGGAATCTTCTCCCTTCTACAAGACAGCCAGTCTGCTCCTCTCAGCTTCCTTGGGAGATGTATTGGCATGCTTTGAAGGTGAGTGACTTTGGTGTGATCACCTTTGGCTTTCTCTACATCCTTGGAAGAGGTTGTGGCCACAAGCCCAGCAGAGCAAAGCCTCAGTGGAGATGGTGAACTTTTCCTGCTGGGGCTGTTCCTGTACCAGCTGGTATAAAATGTAAAGCTTGAACTTTCAAACTGCAATTCGCAGGGAGTGCTTGTGCAGGGAAGGTCAAGCTGATGGATTGTCAGCTTTAGTCAGTCCCACAGGGAATGGCGTGGCCTGAAATGTTGAAAGTTCACTTCATGCTGCCTTTACACAACTTTTTTTTTTTTCTTTCCATTTTAATGTCAGAGTTTCTTGCTGCTGACTGTTTGAAAAGATAAGTGAATTTCTTTCAAGTCCTTGTGGCCGAGCTGGCTACATCCCAGGGATTGCCATGAGGTGTTTGGGGCTGTGTTGTCAATACAACAATTCCTGTCAGTGCTCTTGGACTTAGACATGATTGTAGTCACTGATGTTGCTTCCAAGGCTAGACTTGCATACCTGTTAAAGGTGACAGCTTTTGCCATGTGTATTTTTAACTTACTGAGTTCTAATTATGAAACTTGGGATAGTTTGTACTTATTCAATTACCTCCTTAAACTAGACTTAGATTGTTTTTTGGATCTCAGATGCTCTCACCTCCACCTTCAGTCTCCCTTGTCATGGTTTGCAGTCCTCAGGTTGCTTTTCTGTATTTACTAACAATCCTTTGTTTGCCTGGGGCTGCTCACATTTGTTAGAGGTTTCACAGCACTGATGTTTGAAGGGAAAAACAGTATCTCTTCTTTGTCAAGAGGAGTTTGCAAATCCTGGATAAAGCTGTGTAAGAAAACATTTTGTATCGTTAGTAAACAGGGCAAGGCAGTGAGTTGATAGTTTCATTTTCTTTAAAGAAGATGGATTTTTTTATGCTGTTTGATGAGAGTGGGAAGAGGAAGGCAATTAATGTATAGTGTGCCACTCTCCTGATTTTAAAATCAATGGTTTTGCCTCTTCCCTTTCTCCCTGAACTACTCAGACTTAATTACATTCTTCAGTTGGGAACACAGGATTTATTTGCATTATCTGTTATAATTAAAGAAAAGTCCATGGTAATTACTGTCTAATATGCATTATCATTATATGCAAATTTCAAATTCTTGCAGACAGCCTTTTAGAGCCAATTTAAAAAATTATCTGTTTAAGATTAGATTCTTCAGACTTTTTCCATTCTACAAATAAGAATCACTTTGGTTCTATATTTGTTGGCTTTAAGAGATAGCTGAGCTTGAGGAGACAAGCTGTCATTTATAATCCATGTTCTGTTTTCCCTATACTTAAATTTTCATCACTGCTGTGTGTTCCTTATGCCAGGCTGCAGTAACACTTTAGAGCAGAGTTTTTTATTAACTTAAGAGGATTATCGTTTACTAGGACCACCACCTAAGTTCCTTTATGCTACACAGAGGTGCCACCTTTAATAAAAAACACGTTTTTGAAATAGTGATCATGTAGGTAGTCAGCTTTCTTTTTAAATGACTCAAGTATCTTGTGGTTTCTGTCACGGTTACACAAGGATGATGCTCTCGGCGAGAGGGAGATGTCAAATTAAGCAGCAGGAAGCCCCGAGACAGCGCTGCTGGCTGGAGCCTGGTGCCCTCTGCCTGTGGAATTCGGGAAATGTATTTTGCTTCTCACCTCAGCATTTAACCTGCAAAACTCACATTTTTCCTTTTGGGGAATCTTAATTCCCTCCCATTAGAAGAGCTTCTTTGCAGAACTCACATTTTTCCTTTGGGGGAATCTTAGGAATTCCCTCCCATTAGAGGAGCTTCTTTGCAGAATTTTTAACACCCCAGCTTTTAGGGTGACCTGTATTGTTACCGTTTGATAATCATGTGATGAATTATTTACAGCCATGCTTTCTGTGAGGAGAACCAGCTTTTGGTTATGATACTCTCCTCTCTCAAAAAAGATTAAAAAAAAAAAAGCAGGTTTGTGCCTGTAGAAGCTGTTTAATAGTGGTGCATGGGTGCTATGTTGCTTAAAGGATCATCATACCAGCACTCCCACTTTTTATTTTATATATGAAGCCTTCTAGGATAACAGGAATTTTCTGCTTCCAGTTATTTTCTGATTTTTCTGATAGAGGCTTTTCTGAAGAAGCATGTGGTGTTCAGAGAGTTTAAATAAAAAATGAACTGTGTGTCTGGAACTAAAGTAATAAAGCAAAAAATAGGGGTTTTATGATTATTTTAAAGGTAGTAGTAATGTTAGGCTTACTTATGATTTGAAGAAGTTGATAATGTTTGCATCTGTATCCCATTTTTATGATGTGTGCAAGTCACCAAGTGTACAGATAGGTGTTTGTGTGTTTACGTATGAAGGATGTTATATAGGCAATGTAAAACAAAAGTTCCGCTTAGTAGAGGCTTGTGGAGTTGTGTCAACCTTATGATTACTTCATCATACAAAATAAATTTTTTAGAATGGTGCTTTGAGAAACAGAGCTTTAAAACAGCTTACTGAAAAGAACCATAAAAATCTATCTCTCTTACCATCTCAATGACATTAATTTCTTAATGTGTATACAATGAGTTGGTTGAATGCTCACATTTATGGAAGTAGTGTGTGATTTTAGCAGAATACAACATTTCCATGAAACGTGATATCAGGCAAAAAAAATCCAAGAGATCAACAATTCATAGGTTTGAAATGAGAGGCAGAGTAAGTAATGGTCTTGTCCCTGTAATTAATTGAGCCAAAAATGTGGCAGGCTGGTCACTCCTACCAGGTCCCCGAGGTCCAAGGGAGGGTAAAGGTGTGTGGATGGTAGGGTTGGGGCAGCTTTGCAGCCACCAGGCTCCCTCATGCATATCCAGCCTCTTGCATTTCAAATTTCACAGTAAAATGCAAGCAGCGATTTTCTTTTTTAGAGACTTCCATAAATATTTTAAATGAAACGGAACATTCCGTTTCATGAATCTTGCATTATTTATTTTAAGCCTGTTATAATAACGAAATCTGAAAGTTTGTGTGGAGTGAAAGGCAAACAGAACCCAGTTTCATATCTCTGAAGATTACTGAGCAAACTATAATTAGCATTAATACTGCGCACTTATTTGATGCTTATCTGGAATTTGCTAGGAAGCCGCTTGGATTCTTTGTGCAAGTTCTCTTGCAGATGCGCAGTGCCAAGCAGCCGACCACCAGCGCCGAGTGAGATTTGGCGCAGTGTGCTGCAATGTTCACGTTGTGCCTCGCCAGCAAAAACAGAGGTGGTTTTTTGGGAGAGGAAAGCGGCAGCTCTTGCCAGCAGAGGGAGTCGATGGATGCTGATCTGGGACTCCACATCTGTGTGCAGGGGTGCTTGGAGCGGTGCGTGGTCCGCTATGCCTGCAGACATACTCAAATTTCTGTGTGCTTCAGTCTTTTTATTAGCAAAATCTCGACAGATATTTGTGCTTATGGACCAAAAAAGGTGAATAAATGCATCAATGTTACCACTTTTCACATTTAAATAAGAAGGCTGAAAGTTCACATAATTATCACTTTCTTGCCAGCAGATTAGACTGTTTTCACCATTTTACTGTATTTTAAAATAATATCTAAGGATTTAGCAAAAGCAGGTCTTTCTTTGTTACTCAACTCTGTTCACAGAGGACCTTTTTAAACCTTGGCATCAGAGGGCTGGAGGCAGCTCCATCCCCATGGTTCTGAAGCTCTGGCAAGGAGGAAAAGGCAAGGAGAAAGGAAGCAGCTACAAAGGAGGGATTACAGGGGAGCATTCCCTGGCAGACAAAGAGCTGCTGCACCCAGTGATGCCATCTTTGTGCTTTCCAGACTGTCTGTAAGGGAAGGACAGATTTAAGATAGTGGCTGCTCAGTGCATTAGAAAGTGTCTGGACTAAAGCAAAAAAAATATTTCTGGGACCCAGGGCCTTCTGTCACATCTTACTGATTCCTGACACTTGGATTTAGTATCTCTTGCTTTGAAAGTGGAGTATTTTTCTCTAATTGAACAGTGGCAGGAGACTGTTCCCCATCTGCTGAGCAGATCTGGCTTTAAATCCACAGTTACCATCATCTCCATTCCACCATCTGACTGAGAGAGGAGTGTGGTCCTCTCATCAGCTGAAAGGTTGCAGTTGTTGCACATGCATGACTTTGTCTCCTGGGTTGGCTTTTTTGATGGTTGTGGTGGGGTTTCCTGAGGTGTTTGGAAACAAACTGTCTCATTTCAAAAACAGCCCCTAATTGCTGATTGGGCATAAGTAAAACAGTCTTCATTATGTTTTATCAGAAAATATTCCTGTTTATCATGACATAATCCAAACCAGTGGGGTTTTGTGTGCTGGTCACTGCCAGTCGCTGCTCTGGCATCTGATGGCATGTGTCACTTCAAATCCTGTAGTGCAGTCACAGGGCAAGCTGTGTCCCAGGCCTGAGGGAGGTAACACAAGGTCTCAATACATTCCCTACATTCCTTACAGTGTAAGGAATCAGTCTGAGGCAGGAGACTGCGATGTGTGACAGTGACAGTGTCCCCTCCAAGGCAGCTTTGGAAGTTGGTTCAAATCCTGGTGAGGATTTAAAACAATTCCAGCCTTCTGTTTCCCTTTCTCAAGCATGGAGAAAACTTGGGGTTTTAGTTTTATCCTGCCACCAAATGCTCACTCAGTTCAGAAATATCCAGGTGCATTTTGTTCTGGTGTTGCTTCAACAAGCTTAAAGTGAAGAGGGGGAGTAGGAAAGTCTCATTTAAGAAGCATCCAAAAGATGCTGAAAAAAAAGCACTTGACTAAATGTGAAATGAATAAATATTCCCCAAAAGCTACAAAATAAAAGGCAGCTGCCTTCCCTGAAAGCTTGTCTCTTGCACCCTGCATAGAGCAGAGGAAGCTTCTGAATCGTCAGGGATTTGCAGCAGGTTCACCAGTGCTTTAATGCTGAGTATATATTCTGTAGCATAAAGGTATGAAGGGAAATTTATTTTTGATCTCTTACAAAATCAAAGCTTTCTTTTATGACACCTGTTTAATAATCTAACGTAGCAGAGGAATATGGGAAACAGCTCTTAACCTTGAAAATCAACTTGGGAAAAATGCTATGAAGAGGATTTATATGGTGACAAATGTAACGATCGTCTGAATTGCTTTTTCTCCTGATATGAACTCTTACAGCTGTCCAATAACATAGTATAAAACACTGAAAAAAAGAGGATGCTTTCCCTTTTAGAAGAAAAAGAAGTATTTATGGCCAAGTTTAAAAACTAGTGAGCGACTTATTTTTAGTATAATAAAATTTACAAGAGGTTCTTTTACATATTTTTGAAGGGTTTTTTTGAAGTTTCTAATTGGCTTTTGCTAAGTTTCTTATTTGGTTTTACTGAGCTGTTTCATTATCAACTTAAATCATATGTTCTCTCCACTCACAAATGGAACACCACATGGTTCACAAGCAATTGGAGAAAGAAAGGAAAGACAGAATTGTAGATTTTGTCACCCATGCTTGGGTGACATAATAAATACATATAATATTACATATAATTATTATATGTCATATATTATATATGTATAACATATATATAAAACATACAACATACTATATTACCTCTAATATTTACATATTATATGTAAAATATAATAATGTAAATATGAAGAATGGAACATAAAGAACACTGTCTGTAAAGCAAGCCCCAAACCACTTTTCATAGTATTAAAACCAATAACAAAACAAAACCAAAGTAGACCTGTTTTTTAAAATACAGTGGCCTTTTGTGAAGATTATATGATGTGGGTCTTCTGCTTAATTATTATTCCTGGACCCCACTGATCATGTATATGACCTTTCCTTGTTAACAAAATGATTCATTAGTTTCTTTGGAAGATGACTTGCTGTGTCTAACACCACTCTGCTGAGATTTTGAACAGGCTCATAATGTGCATCATATTGTGTGTTCCCTTGCATTGTTCTTGTAACTTTTAATTGAGGCTGTCTTTTGTTACCCTGGTTCATACTGCCATTTTGCTGTAACTCATTTCTTACAATTAGGTATGCCCCATCCCTGAAATGTAATTTTCTTTGTGCTGATAAGCACGCAGCGCAAGTTTTACAATATTATTTTCATGGGACTTTTGTGTTTGATAAAAAATGAGGATCAGAAAACAATAGCCCACAAGGCTAAGTTTTGCAGTACTTGAAGCACTTGAGGCAAGTTTCCTGTGGCTGGGGCAGTTCTAGTATGGATTAAAAGTAGAAGAAAATTATCTGCGAAAGACTTGAGGGTGGGTTGTGGGTGTCTGTCATTCCTACTCACCACTTGGTGTTTTGTCAGTCTCTGTCTGTGAAACCAAACTGCCGTGAATGAGCTCGTTGATCTTGACAGAGAATTAAACAGAGAGGAGGCAATGTGATAGAGCTGATCATTCAAATCCATTGCTAATGGCAGAGTTCCCTTCCGGAGCCAAAGTCAGGGCTGCTCCCAGCCAGAGCTGTGTTGTCACCAAGCAGAGGTGAGCTACACACCAGCCATAGCTCAGTGCCTTTCTGCAGGGCCTCATCCTTCATTCTGATTAATGTATGACTGCATTCAGTGCATTTGGAGGATCGAGAAAGAGCCTGTTCACCAACGTGTGGTTTTAAATAAAACGCAAACATTACAATGCTGGCATTTTTCTTGAGTGAACAAAAAGTAGCTTTTTGTTAGTCAGCCATCATCAAATAAAACGAGGATGGGGGTATTGAGGGATATGCTATGATATAACTGTAGGGCTGTTATTTATTTCCATCCTCAAGCTTTAGGTATTTAGTTACTTGTGATTTGTTTCTGGTATCTGGGCATAAGTTTCCAAGCAGCCTTACACAAAGGTGTCAAGTTGCCTCTTAATTAGTATTGAACCTTCTGGGGAAGGACTGCTGACTCACTATATAACTCACTCTGCAACTTCTTTGTCATTTGTCATACGCCACTAAGCAACTCTTAGATATTAGAAACCATCCATCAGTACCTCCCTCAGCTGGATCCAAACTGACAGCTTACAAATGAAAGCCTCCCAAAATCAAAGTCAATCTTCTAAGCGATTCAGTGCCTTAAAATAATGTTTCAGGTGGAATAAACTAAATATTAATGGCACTGATAAGAAGATGAACCTTTGCCATTTTCTCTTCTCCCTTTTTCTCAGGAGTGGGTAGTCTTCTCCTGGTTTGTAGCTCTCTGTGGGGCTGAACTCCAGACAGTGTAGGCATTTCAAATTGGTTCCACCCCTCTTCCCATTCCTCTTTGGCTTAAAGAGCTAAAAGAGAGAACAAGGGCCTTTAGGGACTGAATCGTGCCAAGGACTGGATCCACAGTCACAAATGCTGGATGAGACATCTGTTGTGCCTCTGATTGTATCAGAGCTGAAGCTTATTGCATTATAGCTGTAGTTCAGAAACTCAACCCTTTAAGTGAAAATATCAGGGAATATGTTTAATATAGGCTTCCAGATTTTACATCAAAGATAAGGGCCAGTAGTTCTGTGAAAGCAAGTGGAGAGAAGAACTTGGGTTTAACTCTTCTCAGACCTTTAAGGGATATCATCTGTATAGGGTTTGTTTCCAGGCTTTATATGTGTGTGTGGGGGAAGGGGCGGTGTGAAATCAATATTCATTGTTGCTAGGGGACCCAGATACTTTATTTAAATGGGTTTGTATTTTACACTTGAGATTTATATGTGCTTATCAGAGAAGGGGAAAATGGACTAGGAAAGCACACACAAAATGAATATAAATGAAGTACTTCAAAATATATGAAAACTACTTGCTTTTCCTCATTGTTTTGGGTGATAACATCTGGTAATAATAAATTCAGTATTTTTGGGATTCTAAGTAGTCTTTCTAATACCTGCACCAACTTTGTGCAAAAAACAGGGAAAAGATTTGTCTCAGATGCAGACACATCTCAAATCTGTTAATTTAAAATGCCTGGGAAGAGGCCAGTGGGAGGTGCAGCATCATGCATCCAGCAAAAGGCTGCTACAGCTGTGTCACTTGGAGATTGCCCAAGTGAAGAGCTCTTGGTCATCAACTTTTAATAGATTTGCAAACTTAAAATGCACAGCCTGAAATGAGCATGTTAGTGCAAAATGTGCTGCCTTCCTGAGTGGGTAGTGTGTAAATGTGGATTATTATTTTTAGGTGAGGCTTTTTGTTATACTTGTTTTGGAAAAAAACAGAGCGTCCGTACTGAAGCCTCATGTGAAAATGCCAGTAGCTGAAGGCTCGTCTTCATGTTAGTAAGATGTGAATTGGCATAAATGAAACACCTCTTCCAGGAGTATGCTGTGTTTCTAATTAAAAAACAATGAAGGCATAGACATGTTGTTACATGAGGGAGTGCAGTGGATCCCTGTTTTTTGACTAACTTAAGGAAGATGCTTCCTCTTTTGAAGGCTTTGCAGATCCAAATGAAAGCAAGCATAGATTTACTATTTATACACACACATATATTTACACTCTTTTTGTTTATACTACACTAAGAGTATGTATCTTGACTTCCTGGAGCCTCACCCATTTCCCCCAGTGTGTGTTTGGCGTTACTACAGAAGCCAGCGTCCTTGTTGCTGGAGCACAGCACCAGCAGAGCTCTCTCTCTCCTGGAGCTCAACCAGCCATAGCAGTTGCTATACAAACATGGGTCTCTGGGTTGCATTTGCTCTCAGTAATGCTTCTGCCCTCCGGAGAGGAACTTCACCATCCACCTGCCTCTGAATGTCTGGTTTCTTTGTTAACAGGCTGTACCATTAGGACTCTCTACTTGGCCATGGAAGGTGAGCCCCAGGTACAGGAGGCAAAGTTCACATAAGCAGCTTGAAGTCCCTGGTGTGGCCAAGTAGAGGATGAATCTTTAATGCCTTCTACTTGAGCTGCATTGCGTTTTCATGCATCACAGAAAGTGCTGCATTCAATCTTTTTTTAGATTTTCCTACCAGGTATGAAATGAGCTGATGGCAAAATCTGCAGTTACTTCATGTTTTTAAATGATGGAGATAGACGGCTGTAATCTTCTGTCATTTGACATGATTTTTACCCCCATGTTTTTGTGCCTTGGCAGAAATGATGTGAATTCAGATGGTAATGAGGTGGCATCCAGATGCACGGCACAAACACGCCTGTGCACAAAATACTGATTTAAATGTGTCCTGACAAGCTGGTCAGGCAGCAATCTGAAGGAAAGGAAACTTCTGAAGTGAAAGAGAAATAATGACAATAATGAAGAGGCAGAACATTGATTTTAATATGTAGCAGCAGTATGGAGATCTGGATCTGATGAATCAGAAGGGGGAAGCTGGCACAGGAGCAAACTGTGATTTGTTGCATACATTTGTTTCCATTTTTATCCATTAGCAGCACTGTGAGCATTCAGATGCAGACGAGAGATCTGGAATGGGAAACAGGGGGAGGGGAACTTGGGCTTTTAAAACTTGGATAGGTGATGAATTTATATCAGTTAGCTTTCTAATTTCTTGTTAAAATGTCCAGGCCCCTTTCTCCTTGCCTTGCTTTAAAATAAATAAATAAATTGCACAGTTACCATCCTGTTTCTGCATTCCAGGCTGCAGCTTGGGAGTATTTCCATCACCTCAACAGTTTTATGGACCTTTCCAGTAAGGCAGCAGGCCTTGGAAGTTGGTGCAGTACCATTAGCATATGCCTCTGCAAAATATTTCATCATTTTGTGACTCCCTTTTGATCAATTAAGTTTATGTAGCTCTTTCCAAGTAAGTTCATAGGGAGAATCTGTACACAGCAATCTTTTTGTGGTACTGAGTTTATTTTCATTGTTGAAGTGCAGCAGCTGGCGTGATGCAAACTAAAACGTATGTTGGGAAAAATAGTAAGTACATCAGGAGAAAATGCATTGGGGGAAAAAACCGAGTGCTTTACAATTGCAGTATGAGCCAGTTTTCATAAAGCCTTTGACACATGAACAACTACAAAGAAATTCAAGTGTACATTGCCATTTTCCATCTCTGGCTGTGAACACACTAGTCTTTGGTATCTCTAGGTGTAACCTGTTTGTGTTCACCTAGGTAGAGTCTGACATTCTGTTTGAGTGGAAAGCTAGTGACATGCTACCAAAATGCTAATATGTGCTCTTAAAAAGAGGAGAGAGACAAAAAAAGACAAGTTTTGAAGAAAGAAAGAAGTTTTGGCCATGATCTTCTCCTTGATTTAGTGCTGGTGTCTCTAAAATTTCAGTAATGAAATAAATATTGAATAAGCATTAAAGACGGAGAAGGATTTCAGGTCTTGAAGATAATGTGAACATAGTTGATAAGCAGTATAGATTTGTAAATAATGAGCTCTGTCACTGTTAGGGATATAATACAAAATTTATGGGAAAAGTACTATTGCTTGATGCAACTCTGCAGGATGTTTTTGCATCTTTTAAAACATTTGGTGTCTTTTAAATGCTCATGATCTAAAAAGGGAAAGTACCTTAGAATGAGTTGGCTGAGAAACACCCCCAGGAGCTGATTCAAGAATAAAGACAGCAGTAGTGATTTAATGCCCTCGTTAACTGTTGATAAAATTAGCAGTTGAAATTAGATCAGGAGACCTACATAGTAATAAGAGTGGAGATGCCTTTAACTAGTCTTTAAAACAACTAGACATGTGTAATATGCAGAAGAATATCGTATGACTTGGCAAGTAAATGTGTCTATGGGGAAGTAATCCAAGATATGATGATATACTATGAATGAAAAGCTGGGAAAGCATCAGTGTTTAGAGGGACCAGCACATGTGGAGAAATTGCAGTTGGGTTTGCTAATCGCTAATAGCAGCAATACTTACAAAAGGGAGTAACTAAGGCTGTTACTCCCTAACAAAGGTCATGTCACGGGCGGAGGAAAGTAACTGCCCTTTACTTACTCAGGTGTCTGCACCAGGGCTGTTAAATGGAATTATGGCTGCTTCTCATATTGAAACACACGCGTGAACAGAAAGGGTTCAGTAAAAAGCAGATGAATTTAATGCCTGACTTGTTGCAAAAGTTAAAAATGTGTGTGTATAGAATATTTGTATACAATGATTATTAGAAGAACCCAGATATCTATGGAAAGAGGAAAGTTCTAAGGAAAGATTTGAATGGTCCCAATTGTTACAGAAAAGTAAGGGGAAAAATAAGGTTATTGTTAAAAAATTTTCACTGATACATACTGAGTCATATAAAATATGCTCAAAAAAAAAAGATTTTTGACTGTGTGACATGAAGAAACAAGGTAGCAGTTTTCAAAGCAGTGTGGATGGCAGGAGTGTGCTGTGTCTGGTACAGCCACTTTAGGGTCTCAAGATCCTAAAGCCAGTCTGAGACCCATGAATGCATCAGGAATTCAGGGTTGTTTGGGCTTTTAAAGAAGATACGCGAGTTCAAAATTGCTAGTTGGTTAATGAAGATGTAATACAGAACTTGAAGTTTTGTGTTCATTGATAAGCTCTAATTTCATATCTGACAGTGCAAAAGAAATGTGTGAGAGAGTTTTGGTATAAAAATGTTGAAGTATTAGAAAACGAATTAAAACACAGATTTGTTACTAGTTGATAATTTTAAGTGATACATCCACAATAATACAGGAAGACAAGTGCTTTTATTTTTTTTCATTTACATTTTAAATTTTGCAGGGGTAACATTTGTTTTGCTGATTGGCATATTTTAGTTTTCTGCTGGGCTGTTCTGGAATGCACTGTTTTGCTCCTCTATCTAGTTGTCCCCAGTTTTTTATTGATAATTTTTGTACACAATACCATATTTACCTTCAGAGATTGTAGGATTTCTATTATTAAAAAAAAAAAGAGAAGAGGAAACAAAACTGATAAATAATGAAGAGATAAATATTGTATACAGCCTTTCAAGTGTTGATGTTATCTGGCCAAGCTACTTTTTGGGAGAGTATTTTAAAAGGAACTATTAAAGATGTGATGAATAGCAGTGGGACACCACTAAACCATTAATGATCCATGGAAGAATAACACTAAAGCAAGCTTGAGGCTATCAACCTTTCATTTTTGAGACTAACATTACAAATATTTCAACCCTATGCATAGGAGCCTTTCCTTTGTTTTGGTGACTTGGGAGGAAAGCATGGTGATAATTTCCTATGAGTCATACATGCTATATATGTATAACATGTATGAATTTTCCTGATGTAAATAACATGCTTTGTGTTACTTTGCTCATGTGTGTTTTATGCCTCTTGCTGTGTATCCTGTCCCTTCTTTTACAGCAAAAGGGAGAGGATGTGTGTGGCTGAGGATGGTGCACAAAAGGGTTTCCCTGCTTTTGAAATGTCAGCATTTTAGAATGTGGAGTTGTTGTGGTGTGTAATGGGGCACTTTTTACAGCACATTAAGGATTCTGGTTATAAAAATATTTTTGTATTGGTGTTAATTATATATTTGATAAAACATTATGTTTATCTGTGTATAGCTAGTCCTGTCTTTTATTTGTACAACATTTCATGTGCAAACCTGATGAGTATTTTAAGGATGAAAATGGCCTGAAAACTCTTCCAGTCCATTTTTTATTGGTGTCCATTTCTCTTAGTCCAAGCAGTAGTTACAGACAGTAGGAGGCCATCAAAAATCTTGTATCTTGCTTCATTTGCTTTCTAAGACAAGAGAGGACATGTAAGATGTGTAAGCCGGTTGTGACATCCAGCCTGTTACTGTTACAGCAGGTCCAATAACTGATGTTTTGAAAAATGGGTATTCCAGAACCATTTTGGTAGTTTTATCTGTCAGTAGATCTTCCAATCAGGAAGTGATTAGTTTGAATTTTAACACTTGCCTATCAAGTGATGTAGAAGCTCTTGAACACTCGATATGTCCATCCCATGACAGCTCTTAGGCGCTCTCTAGTCAGGTCACTGTCCTAACTCTCCTAATCCAATATTATACTTTCTGAGGCTGGCACTGCACAAGACTTTTTTATTGGTCAAATTACTCTTGGTGCTCTTCTCTGCACCCTGTTCAGTTTTTCAGCCTTTAAAAAACAAATCTAAGGTGAGCAAACCCCATCACACGTGGCAGAGCTGAATATTGAGTTCTAGTGTAGGTCTCTGCATGCAAGGCATGTAGCGATGTTTTCTGTTCTTGTTCTCAGTCTGCCCCCAATTATACAAGCAATGATTGCATTAAACCTCTTGTCACAGTTGTAAGTCGTTGGCTTTTCTTGAAATTATCTGCTCGGTTTTTTTTTTACTCATCATATTCTGGGATACACTCCCTGGTTCTCCCAGTACCGGTTCTACTTCTGGGGTGGAATAGTTCATGTGGCTGGGAAAGTGCACTGGTGGGTGCCAGTTGGCTGGCAGCCGAGCACTGTGCACCAGTGTGATTTCAGTACAGAAATCCATTCTGTTCTGGTAAAGCAGCTGCTGCCATGTCTTTCTGCAGCTTGCACACGGTAGGCATCAATGAATCAGCATTTCCCTTCATCTTGCAAAGGCTTGACACTATTGTCAGTCAAAACTGCTTGTGCCATCCTTTCTTTTTGCCGCATCTCTAGAGCTGTAATATTTCACTGCCATCCTTTTTGACCATACCTTGAATATGAAGACTTACATAAAAACTTGCAGAGTTAATTCCTAAAAAAATCTGTGGTAGTAGATTAAATGACTTTATATTCTAGACTCATACCTCCAAATACACATTTTATTTTCTAGTGTGATGTTCACGGTTGCTTAATATGTTGATAAGTATATGGGAACAAAGCAGGATAGTTAGAGAAAGATACAGTTATTCCACTTTTGTTCAAGTGGTTTTAGTAGAATCAAAATCTCTTTTTTTTTTTTTTTTCTATTTTAGTGAGAGTAGAAGCAGCTGTTTTCTGCTAAGTCTCTGCTAAGAGAGAGTCTCCACTTCCAGTATGGTACTTTTGAGGGATTGCTTAGCTTTGTTTTGTTAGAGACTGATGCAGCAGTTGGAAGGTCATCATTTTAATTAATTAAAAAAAACCTCTACAAAGTACCAAGCCTTACAGAAATTGTAATTACAGGAGTCTTTAACCATGTAGTGCAGCATGTGGAAGCTACTTGTAAGACAGAGTCATCCTTTAGTTTTGAGATTACATTAAATCCCCAAGCCTGTAATTATATGCCTGTGGCTGGCAGGAGCCCATGCTGGGCTGATTGTGTTCAATGATCGGGGGTCGTTACTTGCTGTTTCTCTCCATGGGACCTACAACATCCTGGAAAGCAAGTACCTAGTGCTTCCACTGCTGCTTCTGCTGCTGACAGGGCAGACAGACTACTTTGGATTTGATTTATTTCATTTTATTTTGACATATTTCAGATTCTTTACTGTCTGTTCAGAAGATGCAAGGACAAATTATTAGTAATGCTCCAGAAAGTGAGCACTCTCTTCTGTCATTGTAAACCAAACCAAAGAAAGGGTACAGACATGTGTCTGTACTAGAAATGCAGCGATACCTGATTCATAAGCTCTTGATTTTGTGAAAAGACTTGATGCAAGGTGCACATGGGTGGAGGCAATCCTGGGCACAAGTACACGCCAGGCAGAGAAAGGATTGCAAGCAGCCCTGCTGAGAAGGACTTGGGCATGCTGGTGATGAGAAGCTCAACACGACCCAGCAATGTGAGCTCGCAGCACAGGAGGCCACCCTCATCCTGGGCTGCATCCAAAGCAGGGGGCAGCAGGGCCAGGGAGGGGATCTGCCCCTCTGCTCTGCTGAGACTCTGCTGCACCCAGCTCTGGGGCACTCCGTGTAAGGAGTACATGGATGTGGAGGAAGTCCAGAAGCCCAGTCCAAGGTCTGGAGCACCTCTTCTGTGAAGAGAAGGCTGAGAGATCTCAGGTTATTCAGCCTGGAAAAGAGAAGGCTTCAGGGAGACCTTAGAGCACCTTCCAGTAATTAAAGGGAGCTTAACAAAAGAGATGGCTTTTTTTTTATTTTTTTTTTTTGCATGGACAGATAGTGATGGGATTAGGGGGAACCTTTTTAACCTAAAGGAGGAGGGATTTAAGTTAGACATTAGAATTTGTTACAGTGAGCGTTGTGAGACGCTGGAACAGGATGCCCAGAGAAGTTTTGGATGCCTCATCCCTGGAAGTGTTCAAGGCCAAGTTGGATGGGGCTCTGAGCAAGCTGATCTTGTGGGTGGCAGGGAGACTGAAACTAGATGAGGTTTAAGGCCTGTGCCAACCCAAACCAGGCAAAGATGATGATGGTGACTTGTTTCTGAAACAAATCTCAACTAGTTGTGACTATACTTGAAGTTACCTTTGAGAAACTACAACATACTTGTCCCACTGAAGTTTCTAATTTTCATAGTGTATATGGCATCTTCATATTTTCTAAATCTTTTAAATCTCTAATTATTTTTAAGCAAATATTTGTTGCTAAGGAAGGGTGGAAAAAGCTACTAGTGTGTTTGCCAGTAGCTGAAATGAAGTTAAAAGTCAAAGTTGTACTCAAAGGTTTTTTAAGCTCTTTTTCTAGTAAGAAAGATCTCTTAACCTTTGTATATCAACACAATTTCACTGAAAAGGACAAGTTTAATTTTTGCCAGCAATTGAAACAGACTGGGAACATAAAAATTTTTGTGTAAACCTCTGGTGTGGGATTCTTGTAAAGGGTAATGTAGGCAATGCCGTACCTTAGGTTGTGCTGAAGGGTAATGTTCAGTGGAGAGTTATTTTCATGTGGAAAAGATAGATGTATTCTCTCTCCTTTAATACTGCATTATAAATTTTAAAAAATATATTGTTAAATCAGACTTAAAAAAAATAAATTAAAATGTGAATCTGCTGTGTAGTAAAAAGCTTCAGCAAAAAGCCATCCCAGGATGTGGCAATATTGACTGATTTTATCACCACTTATTTCCTACTGATTCAAAAAGGTTAACATTGCTTGAAGCTAATGAATGAAGATTTTGGGGTTTTTAACTTAAAAGGCCCCTAAATTATTTTTCCTAATCTCTTCCTAGGCAATGAAGCTAAAATACGTGTATGGTGCTATGCAGCAGTGTTTTGGCATCAACTTACATCTTTACCAGATGTATTCTTGTCTTCTGTTAACCACTTTCAACACACACATGTCCTTGCTTTGCAACATGCTGTATCTCGTACCTGACATGTTCTCCAGTGAGGATCTTCTGAAGCCAGAGCAGCTTTTATGACTCTTAATGACCTGTAAAGCATTCTGCTGCAATCCCTGCGTGAAATTACCCATCAGTGTTGCAGAGGTGGTTATAAAGCTAGGAAATAGCTGCTGTAGTTGATTTAATAAAAATGTAAATTTACAAGATCCTCCAAATTATGCAAAGCTGACAAGTTGTCTTTTTTGATAATCTGAGCACTGGGGAATAACAGGGTGTCTTTATTTCACTTGCCTTTTTATTCCTTCTCCCTGTAGTGAAGGGGAATCTTCATAATAGCAATATTCATTGCAAAATGCTGGACTGACTGAGCCTGCAAAAATTTTGTTCAGATAGGCATTCCTCATATTGTTACAAGTTTGTATCAAATACTATAGTGGAAATGTTTTAGTTTTCAAGGTATCCATATAGCAATTTGTTATTTTCAGAGCTAAATTAAGTTTCTTTGTTCCTTAAAAATCTGACTTTCAATTTGACTAATGTGGTAGATGCCAGCAGTAACTTGTAAAATGATGAAACGAAATACTGAGTTGTACAAAATCTTTATGTGTTCAGATTTCATAATATTTCATTTCAATTTTCTTATGCAGGTAGATCCAGCAGATATCACTGTGTCTTCCTGACACATGAAGCATTCAATATCTGCATTGCTTTCTCGTTGCTTTCATGTTTGACTGATGCTGTTGTTTGACTACATGTTAGCCCTCACTGAACCCCATGGGTTGGCTTTCTTTAGAGGTCTGGCTCTGTGGTGAGCACTGCTGTGACCAAGTGAGTTCTCTGTGGTGTATCTGCTTCTGTGTGGCCACACACAAAACAGGAGCACGTGACATCCAAAACCAGTTATAGGAGCTCATGTGGACAAATCCCCTGACAAGTGAAAGAGGGGATGGTGTGGAACTGGTCTTAAGGTGTTGTTCAGTCACTGTATGAAAGGAAATGTTCGATACAGCATGAATGGAATTGTACTTGTAGGTTGCCTTCCAGGGATATATATTCCTGTGAAACAGAAGGGTGTGTCTTGTGCATACAAAGTTCATTTTTTAAAAACTCTTTTTTCCCCCCCAAACGCAATTTCATATTTTGCAGAATTTGTACTCTTCATTGAATACTGGTTCTTTACAGAAATTTCCTCATTGTATCTAATTGCCACCCTGTATAAAGATTGTAATCTTCAATTTAATTTAGAGAAATTTCATTACTTTTTTTTTTATCCTACAGAAAAGTGTAATAAATAGTAAAATTTTTGATTCATTTATTTCAGCTAATGTGATCTGATAAGATTAACCAGAAGTTTGTGTTAAATAGGATGCATATATTACACTGCCTGTCTTATTGCATGAAAATATAAGCTTCTTTCATCTAGGGACCTTCTACTGAGTACTTATGAATAAAAATTCAGTTGATAAAGTATTTGTGTGTTATATATATTCTAGATTTATAAATAATCTTTCAGACTCCTGAAAAAAGGAGTGAGTGCAGCAATAAAAATGATACAAATTTATGCTACTGCCCAGAAGGATCACAATGAAAAAGGATTTTTACAGATGAGTCCAGAGAAAATTGTGACTAAATATGTAGCTGAATTAATTAATAAGGAAGAAATATAATTACTAAGAGTTTAAGCTGTGTTATATGGACTATTAATAATTTTTTAGTATGTCTGAGGGTTTTTGATTTCCTGATGTTAGATACCTTTTTGGTTTTACCTCCTCCCCCATTTTTCCTCCTGAAACCAGTTAATTGCAGCTGCAGAGTTGAATGAATGACACTTCAGCAAATGATGGCTGTCTTTGAAATGTTGAAACATTTAAAAATCACAAAATACTGATTGTGGTAAAAATTTATATGTATTAATATATGAGGTATAGGTAAATTAATTTCAGGAGTTGGGCTTTGGACAAGAACAGTTCTGTTAATTCTCATGATTGTTGTCCTAAAAGAAGGTGATAAAACCACGTCTGTCATGAGTGAATATTTTAGAAATTGTTCCAAAAAGTGGATCTTTTCTAGACCTAGCAAAAATGAGGAAAAAATATGCAGTACATACAATAGATCATTATGTTCCATGTTGTATTTGAAGTATGGATTCTTTGTCTTCTGAAACCTTTTTGAGAAATTCAAATCTGTACACAACCTCCCTTGGCAAGGACAGAAAAATTGTCTGAAGAAACAAAAGCAAAAAATTATCCTATTGACTTGGTTGGAAGTGACTATTGCAGTGCTTCAGAGGCTGTTTAACATACACACCATAATCTAGAAGTAGTAAACAATACAATAAGCTTTTTGGATCAAGGAATGCATGTATCCTTTCACTGTTAGTAAAGCTTTGTCTGACCAAGTCTGCTGCTGATTTTGCATATATATCACAGTTTTTGTACAATTATTACAGTTTTGCACATTTCTACTTAATCCTGTTGGGACTCAGCATTTCCTTACCTAAAGGCTTGATTTTTCTGAAGCCTGAAGTCTGTCTTTTGCAGCCTCTTAGCTCTGTAAGTGTCCTCTGGTTTGCACCCTCTGTCAAAGGAGCTGAACCAGGGTAAGTCATGAAGTCAGATCACAAAAGCAATAAGAAGTTCTTCCTCGTGGTGTAGCTACAACCTCTTGCCATTTTCTGCCCAGCAGAAGTCGAAAATGATTGTATTGATTAAAATTGCACAAAAGTGGACTCTTGATTTGAGACCTGCTCACCAAAATCATCTTCTTTTGAAGGGCAGAAGGAACACTGCAGGCTCACCCAGCCCCGATGTTGGCAGGTGGTTCCAAGGTCCATATCCAGAGGTGGGACTGGAGACCTTGCTGCCTGGAGTAGACAGTACTGACCCCACAGCTGGCTGGGAAGGATCAAAGGACAAACGTTAGGGCAGCCAAGCTATCATCTTGGCAGTATCTTCTGGTGGCCCATGAGTTAAGGGCAAGTGTTCAGACTGGTCTGCCTGGGTCCAGCAAGGCTTATGGCATTGAGGACAGGCATCTGGCAGATGAAAAGGCTGTAAAAAAGATTCTGGATGCTAATCTGCAGAAGGAGAGCAGCAAGTTCAGGCAGCTTTGGCATCTCAAACCTGAAAGAGCTGTGAACAGGGCCTGTGTGCTGAGCCATAGCCTTTGGTTTCTGGAACAGATTTTCTAGGGGAGCAGGGAGAAAAGAAAACAGGTATGGGGTGGTATTTATTGGTATTATTGTTGTGAAGTCCTGTTACCTGAGCAGGAGGTGGCAAGAAAGGGTGGTGGCAAACTTTTTTGTCTGAAAGCATATTGGCACAGGGAGAGAGCCACTTTATGGGAGAACAAGAACACACAACTCCTCTCCCCTTTCCTCTGCCTAATACTCCCAAGATTTTGTTTTCTTTCTGAACTGCAGAATTACACTGATATAAACCTCTACCTTCATTCACTGGTTTCACTCCTCCTTGTATGCTCTGTCCATCCTTGGCCAGAGGTCTGTGGTTATGAGGATGGAGCTGTCAGTTCACACCTTCAGGTGCATCTGCTGTTCCACTGGCTGGGTTTTATGGCTCTCTGGTACCAGAGCAGCTATAAGAAGCAATAACAGGGTTGGTGAACGATGACTCGATTACCCCCATCTGGTTTTCATGACAATGAAATAAAATCAATTTTCACCAGCTCTGTCTAGGCAACTGCAATGGTGCTGATGGAGTGACCCTTGGAAATATGGCTGTTGCTCTAACCAATAAAACAAAAATAAGAAAAACAATAGTAATGGTAGTTGGAGCTGGACTGTGGGAAGCACAGAGCTGCTGATGCAGTGAAGAGAAGGCAGGGAGAGAGGAATAGCTCAGAGTGTGAGAGTTGTCCATGCTTTCTCCTGGCTTCGTGTAGCTGCTGGTAGAAGACCAGTGCATCATGACACTGGACCATAACATTAAATACAGTGATGGATAAAAGATGGTAGAAGAGAAACTAAGCAATTTTGTAATCAAAGCATGTGAGTAAGACAGAATATATGAAGACAGTTTTAAATACATCATTCAAGTGAAGCATAAATCTTGAGAAAGAAGTAATTCTCTTTTGTCTTAAAGGAGAGTATCTGGTGCGGGACTTGAGGTTTATGCATAGATTTGATGGGAAAAACTCTATGGAATATTTTGGTTTCCCTGCTTGGTTTTTAGAATGGATATGAGTTTTGTCCATAAGGGTGGTATGGAACTCTTGTGTAAGTGGTATGCTCTACTTCATAATTTTCTGAATTAATTGTAAAAGCAGATTAACTTGCTGTTTGAATCGACTTGAGAGGGCATAAAACTTGTGAGCTAAAGAAATCTTACAAATGGTGCAACATTTGGCCAATTCAGCTGCTCTAAAATCTGCTCTCTTCTTGCTTTAGTGAAGGCAGAAAACTCGATTCACTGTGTGTTTTCTATTCAGCATAATTTTATTTTGGTGTGATCAAATGCTTGGTGGTCCTGCCCACACAGAGCAATCCATCAATTCCCTCCACTCTCACCCTCCCCCTGTGGTCTGTGCTTCACCAGCTGTAATATACTTGTCTACAATTGTCAAAAAGCTTTCCTGATTATCAAATCAGGCTTCTTCTTTTTTCTTCCTTATAGATCAGTAGGATTAAATCTTTAATGTGCTTTGATTAGAATATTTCCATTTGAAATGGGCTCCTTCTCTCCCAGAAGTAGGATTCCTGATGTTTTTGCCCTATTTATTCTGAGGAAACACTAAGGGAAAGGACAGATACGAGGAAGGAGGAGAAAAATCACCATGTCTTGTTGAAATGTGGGGCCCTTTGCCTGGCACAGCAACCATCACTCCCTGCAGGGTCAGGGAATGCGAGAGGCTGGGGGATGTGTCCCTCTAATATCCGCGTCTGTGTGTGCAGCTAGATGCTTTCTAGCCTGTAAAGAAATATGGCTTTTCAAGCCTGCATCTCCTCGTGCAGGTGGTGGTGACGGCGCTAGTAGTGAATGACACAGCTTTGCCAGATGACACGGAGCTGATCTCTGCATCAGCCAAGAGGAATTAAGCTTTGTCACTCCCCGCCGGGGCTACCTTTTGCCTGGTATGTGCGGGAGGAGGAATTCACAGGCTGCTGCTGCATTCACCCAAGCAGAGCCCCGAGCGTGCTTTGCCAGGGGAGGCAGGCAGCCAGAATGATAGCTGTCTCTTTTAAATGCCGCTGTCAGATCCTGAGGAGACTTGCTAAAGGTAACGTGCTTTCCTTCTTACTCAACCAGGGGTTCCGTTGCGTCCTTCCAGAGACACAGCCTGATTTTTTTACTTTTAAATATGACCGTCCTTCCAATGTACTGTCAGGCAACAAAGAACTCCTGATACAGGAGGGTGTAGGAGCTCTTTCAATTAACATTCCTACATGTCCCAGGCTGTGGTTCTGCTAGGAGGATAATCCCAGGGGTTTTTTTATCTTTTTCTTTTCTTTATTTTATTTTATTTTATTTTTGCTTATTGCTAGAAGGAGGATTTTTTTCCCAAGTGAAGTGCTAAAGTTATTGTGGGGTGTTGTCGTTTTGTATTTGTGCTAACTGCTGAGAGGCATCCCTCCTGGGTCAGTGCACGCTCTGCCTTACTGGGAACAACTGACACTGCTGTCCTGGACGTGTATCCAGGACGAATTTCTGTTGTTTCATGTCCTTTGTGAGCTATTTTTACCTGTGCTTTACATGCCAAAGGCTGTTGGATGTGATGAAGTAGGGATAGCAGCGTGTGTTTTTTCGGGCTGCACTCTCATATCACACTTTGGAAGTTAATTTGCCTGCTAGAGCAATATGCATTTTATCTTACTGTAAATCTTTGCAGTCTCTCATTTTACCACTTGGAACTTTAAAATACTACCCTGAGTCCTGTGTGATTGTTAACACAGATAGATATGTGAAAACCTGCCTAATGCACCTTCACTGTTCAGAAATGAACATACCTTATTTTCTAAAAATAATTTTTTTTTTTTAAATCTGTTATGTTTGGTAATTTTTTCCTTCTTTGTGTAAAATGGTTGATTTGGGGTTTTAGCTCAGTGTTTTGATGGAAACTTCCAACATTGTAATAGCATTATGTGTCTGCAAATAAGAAGCTTCTATTTTTTATCTTGGGTGCTGTGAAATATTTATTGGCTGTTACTGTGCAGCTGGATATACATCCATGTGTGAATGAAACTATTTTTATCAGCTGTCTTTGATTATTAGTCAGCATAGCTCAAAATCAATTACTGTTTTATTTTGCAGATGTATGAGAAGGTTGCATGCTAATACAATGAGATCAGTAATAGGAAAAGAGAGAAATACTGCAATCAAACTTATATAAGCATTTTCCTTTTATTTAGATTGCTCAGTTGGGGTCACGTTGTTCAAAACATAGAAACTTAAATATTTATTAGTCATCCTCTCAGTAGATTTGCTTCTCTTTCAAATCTGTGCCGGGTAATGCCTGTTTTTCTCATTTGTATAAAATGTTTCTATTCTGGTAGCTTTATTACATGTTTATCAGGTTGAAAGTCAGTGTATTCTCTTTTTCTGGTGTGAGCAGAGCAACCTTTTTGTCTGCTGATGTCTTTATCAGACAGATCTGGGCACTAATTTAGTTACTCACTGATGAGAGTTGTTGTTCCACTTAAATACAGTTGCCCTGTGAATAATCAATAATCTAATACATCATAGCCATCCTAATTATTTCATGCTTCCATCATTCAACGGAACTAGTGGCTAGTGGTTTTTTTCTCCTCTGAAATAATCTTAACTACCATTGAGACTCTTTGCTCCTCCCACTCCCTCCCAATAGGAACTGGCATGATACTATTGATTTTTTGCATTAGTGTGCGTTATGCTTGTCTCTGGTTGATAAAGAAAAAGACAGTCTAGAGGGATGTTCATATATCCTCCTGTAAGCCATATGCACACTGGACTGGCGTTGCTGTCCTAATTGACAGGTTCCTGAATTTTCACTGTTTTGAGTGGAACCTTTGATTTTTTTATCTAATTCTCTGGGTTTTTTGACGTTGTCATTTGCATCTTAGAAAACAGTTATGGAGTGCTCCAGTCAGCCTAGCTGAGGTCAGGGATGGACCTTCACATTATTACTGTGGAGAGGATTCTTGCCAACAGCTGGCAATCTCCTGCTGCTGTATCAGCTGGAATATCTCCTTTCCTTCTAACCTGCTAGTCATGGAGGTTTTCTGCATTCACTGAGTTCCTTAGCTCCAAAAGCAGTTTTCCTTGCTTTAGTATTTCCCTGCAGCCTGTCTCTGCTAGGGTCTTTTTCTTCTGCACTAATCCTGTAGCTTTGTGCAGTTCCCCAAAATAATCTCTTTACTGTCTTTCAGGCCCTACCATGGTGCAAAGATACAAGTGTGTTGCACACTAGATTAGTGTCTTGTGTTTTTAATAAAAGATGTGCAGCTAACTATGCATCAAAATGTGGAAATATCTGTTTTGTATGTGTTGTGTCATTTTTCATGTCTCTCTTGACAAAGTAAGCTTGCAGCTTCATTTCCTGTTCTTTCAGATAGGGATGTAAACAGAAATGCCTCATCTGGGCAACTGAAGACTCTCTAAAAGTAATTATTTCCAGTAGAGAGGTGTTCAGGCAATATTTTATAACAATTGTACTCCCCTCTTCTTGTACTTCACCTTTACCTTTCAAAGCAAAAAGGAGAGGTTATTTTTGTGTTTCTTGATATTGTTGCATGTACTTACTGTGTAATTGAAAAAAACTCTGGTGGGAGCCTCTTCAAGTGTTGTGAGCTAGTTTCAAGGCAAAAATATCACATAGTAGTGGGAATGCTCTCCAAAACCCAGTCAGTGACCCACTCCTTCCCATAGCTGTGAGTCAGAGCCTTACCTCTGCTATACAGATAACCCTTACCTCTCTTGACCTCACCTCCATGGTCATCTTCAGATGGGAGCATTAGCCTTCTTCTTTGTCCTCTGCCTTCAAATTTACACCATTCATATGAGACAGGCACAATTATAGAATCATAGAATGGTTTGGGTTGGAAAGGATCTTCAAACATCTTCCAGTCCAGCCCCCTGCCCCTCAGTCCTGCTTCACTGCTGCCCATGCACTCCTTTTGTGCCATATTGCCTCTGTGGGTCTGAGGGCTACTGTGGCTGCTGTAGCTGCTGTACAGAAGCCTTCTTCTATATTTCCACTATAGCAATCACCCCTCTTAAAGCAAAAGATGTGGCAAACAAGAAGTGCACAATAATTATTCATGCAGGAAATTTAGAAGACTATGAGATTAGGTCCTGTAATGCATATTACACTTCAGTTTTGTGAGTCTTATTTTGGAGGTCAGTACATTTTCAGTAATGAAATTGTACATTACCAAGGTCAGACGGAGCTTCATGTTTGTGTCCATTAACAAGCAACCATGAGAGAAAAGTATTATGTTATTTGATGATGCAATTTGCAAGAACGATGCTGTGTGAGACTCTTCTCATAGCTGTGGAGACATGATTTGAATTTAGATCTAGTCTATCCAGTTAAGAACAACAACAAAAAAAAATCTGGTTTTTACACCAATGTGTTGTTTTTACACAAGTCTGTTGTTTCTATGCTATTTTTCCATTACGCATTTTTTAATAGCTATTAAAATGTTTATTGTGGATGAGAGTTTGTGCTGTAATTACCTGATTCCTTTCATTAATAAATATTTCACGCTTTTACTTTTGAGCTGAATTGTTGCTGGGTCGATGCCTTTATTGTGATTATCTATACATATTTGAATCTCTATGTGTATGTATACACATTTTAAGCAATGTTGGAGGTAGTTAAAAGCTTATGAAAAGATAAAAGATATCTTTTTACCATACTAGGTACTAAAATTTGCTCTGAGAAGAGAATCTTGTAATTTTTATATATTATTTTAATTTTTTATCTCCTTTCTATCCCAAAAGAGCACATTAAGCCAAAAGTTACATTAAGAATCTGAAGTAGTAGCTGCTTCTATAGTTTTCACTATGAGAAGTACTGGGCTCAGAGAGAATGGTAGCTTACATTTGGACCAAGTGAATATGAGGAAAGGCCACATTTGTAGTTGTAAAAGCAACCTCAAATCTGCACTTCGTGCAGATGCTTGTATTGTAGGATTATTTTTTTGTGCAGTGGGGAAACACTAGGGTTTCCCCCCACCCAGTTTCTTCATATAAGACCTTGGGCATTGAACAGTGTGCTGTGCATACCAAAGAGCCTGTGGTTTACATTGCATATGTATGCTAAATAAAATTTACAGTTATTATGTTAAATAAAACAGTGAGCAATATACATATATAGCATACAATAGCAAAAAGTTGCTGAAATGTGTAGGTTGGTCAGGTTTACAGGTAACTTAACCACTTTATAGTTTAAAAATTGCCTTTCAAGTAGTGCATTACAACGCCTTGGCTGTGGCTAATTGATGTATGGACACGTTTGTTTTTTCCCTTTATTAGCTGGAAGAACAGCACTTTTAGGAAGCTGTGTCTGTAGTATAAAGTTTCTCACAGAAATAGGTCTTTTCGTTAGAGTCAGGAATGCAGTTCTGTACATACACAGATCAGTGAAGTTATTCTGAATTTTATTATAATGGAAACAGAATAGGAGCACTCTGATAAAGATGTCAGCTGTTGTTATACAGGGCAGAGCGTGAGGAGCTGAGTGGAATGCCTCTCACCCATCAAAGCTTTATAGCCTATCTTCAGGATAATTTATCACCCACTGCGCATACAGATCCTTTCTGCAGACATATATTTTTATTCTCCCAGTATGTTTCCAATACAGCGAGATAAAGCAAGCTTTAAAGGCAAGATGCTGCACTCCATTTTACAAGATGATCAGTTATCTAAAAATTGGATTGGGGCCTAAAGCATCAAAAGATGAATTCTGAATGTAGCTGGACGTAGGCTGTACTCTGCCTTGCGCACAAGCAACTACAACACACACAAAGCCACAATTTCTTTTTTAAAGAACGGAATTAAAATTGAATGTTAGAGAGTTGACATTAAAGCTATATAGTATTTTATTACAAACTTGCTAGTGTTTTAGAGACTCATCCCTGGTCACCAGCCTTTGACTTATTTTAATAGTAACTCTGATTATGTGATCTCTTTTTGCCAATAAATTGCTTATAGAAATACAAATTTAACTACTAGAACCGAGTAAACAGCTTGGTTTGAATGAAGTAAAAATCACAAATAACAATATCTCTAAGGGCATTTAAATGTCTTAAAATGTTGAAATATTGTTTCTCTGTCTTTTTAAAATTATTTCTGAAGGTTCAGAAAACTTGTGTCTGGTAAGTTCAATAAATAGGCAGTCAGTAAGGATTTGTTGGCTTTGTGCATTTGGTTGGAGTTTCAGGAATACACTTTGAAGTTTTTCATACTTAACACCTGTTTTTCCAATTTGTCCATATTTCCAAGTTTTTTGCATTTTATTTCTGAATGTGACTTCTGTGCTTCTTCTGATTTAGTAAACAAACTACAGTGAAAGAATAAAAAGTAGTAGAAAAATCTGGAAAATTTGTTTTCCACTAGCATGTTGGAACTTCAGGGCCACCTCCAGAGTTGCAGCCCTTCCTCAGGCGTTAGTGGGGACTTCATGAGAGGACAGGAAAGAGTCCACAGGGGAGAGCTGTGGACCTCTGTTAGCAAGGGAAGATATTGCTCTCAGTGCTTGTGATGTAGTAAATACAATTTTAAAAACAACCAGAACAAAAGCATTCCTTAGTACTACTTGGAATTTTTTGTTTTGTTTCGTTTAAAAAAAATTATTTTGTTGCAAGACTTGTTTGTCAGATAAGGAAACGAAGGCAAAGAGTAGGCGCGACCTGTTTTGTGTCACTCAGTGGGTCCATGCTGGTCTTGGGGATAACCCTATCCTCCTATTCCCATTTGTTTATTGCTGGTTAGGAACAGTTACAGAAGTTGGCAAAGACTGTGAGATTGTAGAGAAGACCCTGCATGACTTCTTCACTTCTAGGTTTTTCACCAGTTTTGACTTTTTTATTTGCATTTGCACTTAAGAATGCCTTTGCCCAGGATTGTTTTAGGATTGCTTTGAAATTGTAAGCGCCTGCATTGTGATTGCTGAAGGAGAGGGAGAGAGATGAATTTTTGTTGTTCCTTTAGAAGATGTTCCTTCTATAATTGGTATTTAGGCTTTCCAGCACTGAATATATGAAGAAGAAAAGAGGCAGATTTATTATATTTAATGAGCATTATTAGTTCGCAATATTGTCTTTTTGTTCAAAAGAATTCTTTGAACGTATTGTTGTAAGAAATAATGAAAGGAGAAAGGATTTTCTCTTCTAGAGCAAGCCAATCACAGTTCAGAAGTTCAAGCAATATTTCTTCACCGCTAATATATTCAAGAACTGGCAAACTCTTTATTAATTATTCAGGATGATCTGAAGTACAGAGGCATACTAACCAATCTATGTGATGCTTTGACAAAAAAGAAACACATAAAAATACTTTCCAAATCTAGCATGTACTAGTTAAAGTAGGAGCACTGCTGCAGCCCTTATGGTTTGAGGGTGTGTGTATGGCTGGAGTTTTGCAGAGAAATTTTTTAGCTTAGATAAACGGATATAATTGTATGCAGGTGCCTGTAGGGTGTGAAGAGAAAGCTGAAGTCATATCAAGAGATGGAAGTGGCCATTAGTTATCTTTTATCTATCAGATTTACCAGCTGGTGTCTGATGTGGTTGCTCTGATATCTGATATATACATATGGAAAACATGGGAAATGTTTTTTCTAGCATGTGTAGTACTACCTAGATGTCTTGGGAATATATTGCAGGCTGAGGCTCCAGGTGGAAATGGGCTCTGGTTCCTTGTGTGAAGAACAGACTCATTCTCTCATGAGCATTATATAATCTTAGTCTGGGGGTCTGTTGAATCTGAGGAACACTGTGCAATAGGGTGAGAGCATACCTGCCTTCTGAGGCAGATTTCTGCAGCTTAATCTGTCTCCCAGCATGGCTCTGCTTAGTAGTGCCCCATCTGCATTTCATATTGTGCAGCTGCTGATGTGCTTCTGCCATGGGAAGGTCCTGCTCTGGGCATGGCCCCTAGGCAGGCGAGTCTGTCTCTGTCAGCGCAGGTTACAGCACCTCTGCAAGCAGCTGTCAGTAAATCAGCAAAGGATAATCTCATTTCTTCTGCCATATCTACATTCCCTGCAGGAGTTCTACTGGCCTGGGGAGATGGCTGCTCAGCTGGGCAGGCAGGGAGGACTGCCCTGGTTGGAGGATATCACAAAGGCCCAAGTTTTAGCCAGTTGCAAACAAAAAGAGAGTGGTTCATAACAATGTTCTTTTTCTCCTCAAGGGGAAAAAAAAAATCAAAATTTTAGAATTTATTTATTATCTAAATTAATGGAACCTTCTGCATCAAAACTGATTTACCTCAG
The DNA here is from genome assembly GCF_047830755.1 of Zonotrichia albicollis. NCBI lineage: Eukaryota > Metazoa > Chordata > Aves > Passeriformes > Passerellidae > Zonotrichia > Zonotrichia albicollis. The sequence goes on from NC_133822.1 coordinate 50,394,404, forward strand.
TGTTACCAAAACCACCATGTCATTCCCTCACTCTCACAGAATCATTTAGGATCATTTAGATTGAAAAAGACCTCTAAGATCATTGAGTCCAACCATTGACACAGCACTACCAAGTCCACCATTAAAACATGTCCCTAAATTGCACACCTAGACTTCTTTTAAATACCATATCCCTAGGCAGCCTGTTCCAGTGCTTGACAACCTTTTCCATGAAGGAATTTTTTGTAATATCCAATTTAAGTCTCTCCCAGCACAACTTGTGGCCATTTCCTCATATCCCATTCCTTTTTCCTTGGAGAAGAGACCAACCCTACCTGTGTACTTTCAGGTAATTGGAGAGAGCGATGAGGCCTGAGCCTCTTTCCTCCAGGCTAAACACCCACAGCTCCCTCAGACTTGTGCTCCAGAGCCTTCACCTGCTCCATTGGCCTTCTCTGGACACACTCCAGCACCTCAGGGTCTGTGCTGCAGTGAGGGGCCTAGAACTGAGCACACGATTCAAGGTGTGGCCTCACCAGTGCTGAGTACAGGGGACAGTCACTGCCCTGGTCCTGCTGGACACACAGTTCTGATATTTCAGAAACTGCAGGCCGAGCCCTGCTGGCATCTTGCAAGTGTATGAATTTCTCAAGATACTCATCCTTTATGCCTCCATTCTTCTTTTGGGCATTTGCTTTAAAGCAGCACTCCTGTAATATTTCAGAACCTTTTAAGACTTTGGGCAAAAGTTAATGAAAGCTTCGTCCCAGAATGTTGTTATTACAGAAAAATGAAAAGTATTATGTAAGTCTCCACTGCAACTTCAGTCTTATCCCTTGAAGTTTTTATTAATGCTGTTGGGAATTATGCTGTTATTAGAAAAGGAGACTTCCCTGAAAGTGTATTGGGGCAGAAAAATTGCTCCAGATTGAACTGATTATAAAAAGACAAACACTAGACATAGTTTTGTGGGGGAAAATGTGTTACTGGAAATAGTGTCACATTTAACAGGTTTATTCTGCCTTAGCTTCTCAGCAGAGAATAGAGGAAGATGTTAAGCAGGGAAATACCAGCTATTCCAATGACTGCATTACCATAGTACTTTGGTAAATGTCACCAATAAAGCACAGTTTAAATCCATACTGCTCTTAAGGAAATATTTATACTTTTAGTGAACTAGAATTTGACAGCTCTGTCTGGCAGAAGAAATTGTTTCTGGCACTTAGTTTTGGTTGGCCAATAGTTTAACTGTTTTTAGTTAGATTATTTGTTTAGTTTTGTTTTTCTGGGCATCCAGTATGTGTTGTGACCTCTTAGAGACCAGCGCAGATTTGCAAATAGACTGTCGGCATGTTCTCTGCTGTATCACAGGACAGTGATGATTGACGAAGATGGAATTTCCTACCATGACAAGAGGCTTAAGTTTTGATGTATCATTTCCTTCTCCCCAGAAGTCCAAAAGGAGGGCGCCTTTAAGTATTTTAAGCTTTCCAGTGACAGTGTTTATATGGTTTTTTCCCTTTACTGACATGCTTATACACATAAATTTCTGTAGACCTAAGATAATGTGATATTGTTATATCACCTCTGGGTCAGGAATTCATTTTGCTGAACCTGAGCATAAACTTAGTGCAGATTTTGTTTCATTGAGCTAAAAGGAGTTAGGAATTGAGATTAAACCTGACAGCCTGAGCTAATGTGTAATATGAACAGTTCTTTTTTACTGGACAAAAAAAAAAACCAAACCAAAAACCTACACAAGGCTTGAAAGCAAAAAGAAATTACATTCTTAAAAAATAAACAGACATAAAAATTTTTATTTAATAGCTGTTTCCTCAAAGAATGAGGAGGAACAGAGAAAATGGGGATTTTAGTTTAGGTTTTGTTTTACTACTTAAAAAAAAAAAAAACAGCAGGAAAGTGCAGGGTTGGTGGGGGAGTTCCTTGGGAAGTTCAGCAGTCCAGAAGATTGTCTAGTTACATTTTGTCTCTGTTTTCACCCTGGAGCTGTGTAATGCAGTGATAAATGTGCCCCAAGGCCACTTTTACTCAGTGTTCCAGAGCTTCCAAGGCAGCAGGAGCCTGTCCTGATGCACAAGTGGAAGGTAGGTCGTGCCTTAGGAAGCGCTTGAGTTCCTTTGTAGAAGAATGCAGTTTCCTCTCCAGTGCTGCTGTTGTGGACCTTGTCAGGATGGTTCAGGCAAGGCCACCAAAGCAGCAGCAGCAGCAGCTCCTGCAGACGCCCTGTGAGGGCCGCTTTCTATGCACATATGCTATGTAATATTGAAGAGCAGCTGCTCGGTGTTGGCTGACAGCTGCACTGAGGTAGGAGCTGTAGCCCCAGGGAGTAAGGCTGACTTCTTTTTTGCTGCATCCGTGGCAGTAGTGCAGTGTGGAGATCTCCTTTGTCCAGTGTAACAGAAAATCTTCATCAGTTACTCCCTGCAGGAATGTGAGTATAAACTCTGCCCTTATTTTTCATGAGGTTCACATCCTCACAATTTATCCAGACTGAGAACTTGGAGTTGTTGGGCTGGGATGTGCCCAGTACTGAGCTTTTCAGCTGTCTCCAAGATTTCATATCTCAGTGTAGCCATAATTGAAATGTTCATTAGCAGTTCTAGACAAGTCAGTTTGACTTTTAACACATATTTCAGACCTGCTCTGTTCCTACAGTACACTGTGTGCTTTGGTGATGTTTTTTTTTTTACCGGCCTGTCAAAAAAAGTGCCTTTACTTTTGCAAATACGTAGCTGGGTAGAGGAGATCTCAAAGGTAGTTCTGAATCCAGGCTATTTCTTTTTCATAGTTTCCAAGAGAATAGGGAAAAAACTTCCAAACATTTTCCTGATTTCTGCCTTTGGACAGTTAGGAAAGTTGGACCTTCTTGAATGGGCATTGGCCACGTGGACCATTTTGAAGGGGTTTGCATGTTGTGTCTGCACATCCAGTGCATTTTGAAAGCTCCAGGCCAACATGCTGAGGCAATTATTCAGTTTATCAGGGGTTCAAGTAATACCCTGGATAGCATATTATAATAGATGTCTTAAAATACATCTGTGAGATACCAACTGTGTATAGGAAACTTTGAAGTTACTTTGATGGCATCTTCAGTAGAGAATTTTAAGCAATATGATCCTGATCCTGATTAAATATTATGGACAGGTGCCTTAGAAGCAATTAGGACCCGAGTTGACACTTCCAGCATAGTGTCCCACTGAAAGGAGCATTCAGCACCATTGTGCATCCACTCAGATGCTCGTTCACAGCATAGTAAGTTTCTCTCCTTCACGTATTGCTCATGAATTATGCAGGAGCCAAAAAATTACTGTAATGAGCTCCCCCACCAACTATTTAATCATAATTCATCATAGAGTAATGAAGTAAGTGACATTTCCTGTGATCTTTTCACAGCAAGTTCTACTGTCCATGTTACCATAAAAAGAAAAGAGCAGGGGGATGGTGTTGGAAAGGGCAATTGGCTTGTGTTTATGTTGGTTCCTCATAAGTGCCCCAGTCTGTCCCACAGAGACATCTTTGTCATGCCAAAAGGTACCAGAAGAGGTGGAGCTTAGTAACCTGCTTGAAACATGGCATTTTCAGACATTTGAGTGATTAATGGTTAGCTGAAAGTATTTTCAGATTCTTTTTATTAATGTGGTTTTCTGCTTGTTTTCTTAAGCTGTTAAAAGTTATATTTTCAGATATTTTGTTGAGATTTCCCTATAAGCCCAGGTTTGAGAATCAAAATGTAATTTAATTTTTTTGATTTAATTCTGTTAACATTTGTTGTTCATTGTGATTGAATGTAAAGAAAGAGGAAAAACGATGATTTAAACTAAAATCATTGTGTTTCTTATCCAAGAGCAGAAGATCTATCTAATGTGTTGTATATCTACACTGCTTATCTTTGAGACATCAAATGCAGTGATATGTGAAGCCTGTGCCTTTACAGATGGAGGCAGAGGAATATCTGAAGGTGTCAGAAATTGTGATGAATAGCAGAAGGATAGAGTAGGCAATTAGTGTTCAGAAACAAACTGCAAGATGGTTAGTGTTGATTACAAAGCTGAAGATAACACATCAAGTGACTCTTGCAAAGTTATCATGAACAATTTACAAACTCAGAGGAAAAAATCTCTATATAATTCTGACAAAACATAATGACAAAGCTTAATGGGCAGTGACAGCAGAAAAATTCAATGAGGGGCCCATGAGCTATTCACAGTCCATGCACTATTTTCAAGGGGCCTGAAAATGAAATCAAGAAAAGCAAACTTCTGTTGTGCATTTAATTTTCGCTGTGACGGAAAATACTAAAACAACTGAAAAATCATTAAAAATGGAGCATATATGTGTTTGTGTAAATATACAGGTGTTTACATACACACATATGTGGACACATACATGCAACAGCTATCTTACTGCTGAAGCCAGAGGTTATAGCTAACAGTTCAAATCCCAAATCATTGCAATAAAATATTTGAACAATGTAGGAAGGAATGCACTCTAAATTTTAATTTCCTTAGAATTGTGAGATAAATCTAGAACAGTAATTTTCACTGCAACCAGTCACATTACTATTGTTGCATATCTGTAAGCAAAAAGATTAACATTTGCTGTATCTGTAAAGATGATTTTTAATAGGTTATTCCAGAGTATAAAAAAATAGCATGAGAAAGAGTGTTGCAGGACATTTGAATAGTTAGTTCCAAATTCATAATTCTTTGAGAGCTGAAGTTATGAGAACTAAGAGATAGCCACCATTCTTCCAATTTGGGTGGTAAATATAAAATAAGTAAAACATAGTAGCTTTACAGCATGTAACAAAAGATGAATAAAATTCTGTTCACTACATAAACATCATAAAGCTTGAAAAATGGTAGCTAAACTTTCTTCCTTAGGAGAGCTTTCTGGAAGACATACCTGCTTACATACTCATTACCCTGCAGATGTGGAGGGGGAAGCATGTCTTCACTGTTAAGGTTTTTTAAATTTTAATTAAGAGTTAAGATGAACAAAATCAAACCTCCTATTTCAAGATCAACTTTGTCTTGAATAGGAAGAACAGCAAACATAGATTATGTAAGCGAAACAGAGAGAATGTGCTTGGATTAAAGCTTCTTCATCCTTGTTTGCAATCAGGGTGTCATTGGGATATCCAGGAATGTTCTCATGCAGAGAGCGTGAAGCTCATACATTTTTATCTGAGCAGCTGAAATACAAAGAATGTATGGTAATTTATTCTCTTTGCTGGTTTTCATTACAAGGGTTTTTATTCTTGGTAAGCCTTTCCTGCAAAGGGGAATAGTCTTCCTGTAAATGTAGGTTTTGTGACATGAATCCATGGGGACTGTCTGTCTGATTTGAAGTTGCTAATGGATTCGGCATATTGCTGAAGCGTTTGCTCATCTAATACCACCTCCTTGAATCATGAATTACATTCAGGTTTTGTTCTTGGCCTCCTTCTCTTCAGCTTCTCCTTTCGTGGTGTCTGTGCCAATGAGCACATCCAAATCTATTTCTCTGTTTCTAATCTTACTGGTCCAGATTTGGTTTTGAAAGCATTCTGTGTAGCTGTTCCAGCAAATTTTGGAGAACCAAAATTGTAGGTGCAAATGCTGAAAATCTGAATGCATACTGTGCTCTAGGTCCAGGTGTCAGATGTAAGAAAAAAGAGATCATTTTAGTAAGGAAAAGCTGGCTAGGATCTGATTGTGAAGCTTTAGATACATTTATATATATTTATATGTGTGAATATATACATATGGTTGTATTATACATGAGATAAGTACAGATGCTGTGTATTTGATGAGCAGCATGGCTGTGCTAGACTGGGGATCAAGCAGCAACCTGATAGTTAATGTTGGGAGAGCATTTTTGCAACTCTGTCAAACCTGTCCCACTCAGGATAAGTAAGAAATCACAGCTTGGAGTTTTGAGGAGTAGTAATTGGCAGACTCTTTGGATGGTCCCTAGATTATTTCCAGCTATAATGCTGCAGAAGCAGTACCATGTAGACATGAGGGCTCATCACATAGGCTTAGCTGGAGAAATGCACCAGCTTTTGTATAGCATTCACTAATCTTCATCTTTAGGTGATCCATGGACCTCTAAAGACCTTATCCTAAAGTTCTTTCCCTAAGGATTTAAAATCCCTTGTCTTTAAATATCTCTGTTCTCCAGCATTTCATGTTGCTAAAAGTCACAGCTATATCTGGCTGTCATTTATAAAGGAATAATAAATTTATAGTGTGTATTTTAACAAGTTGTTGCTGCATAGGTGCATTGATCAAGTGTTGGAAGGTTTCTTTATAATAATGGTTTATAATGCTTCAAAACTGTTTACTGACTTTAAAGGTATCTGTCAGTAATACAATTTGGCTATTTTATAAAGTTGTTCAAAATATTTGCGGTTTGAGAAATGTTGGCTGTAATTTAATTCTGGGTTTATATTCTAGCAAATGCTGGCTTGTTTCAACCATTTCTCAAGCAACCATCTAAATACTGCTGTAGTACAATATTCTCAAGAGTGGAAGATGCTGTCAGACAAAACACAGGCAGATCACACTGCTGCTACCTAACTGGGATAATATTTTTATATCTATGTATTTATATAGATATATAAATATATTTTTCACTCTGTACAAATCAAGTGCCTTGCTGACTGAACTCTTAAAACTGTCAGTATTCAAACTTTAGCATTTATACCATTTCATATTGTTTTATTCAGAACATCTTGCAGCACTTCTAGGTAGCTGTATTTTGGATTGTTAATGTTTTTACAAGGCAGTACTTTGGGCTGCCATTGAGAATTGGTAGTCATTGCTTTATGCATTGAAGTTGTACATAGTTATCCTGTTATCATGAAGACTTTGGCTGAAGTCTAAACTCTCAGATGATAAAAAATTGGTAACTTTAATTTTTGGTCAGATTGAGAGCCATGTCTTTGATGCTCTATTGAGTTGACTGTATATTCTTTTCAAACTTGATTTTGCAGATCCCTTAAAAATATTTTAATCACTGTTATATTCTGTAATACAATTTTTTGCTTTGTCTTTTTTTAACTGATATTTGTATTTATAAACAAAATTAAAAACACTCTTGAGTGGAGAATGGTGAGAGAATTGTGGAGGTTAGACTTTGTGAATGTACATAAATACAGTTCTTCATTTTGAATGAGGAACAATTAAGAGGATGATGACAGTATTTCACTCCAAGGATGGTCAAGAATATTCTGTTTTATCTGGAAATACTTTTAATTCCTCACGGTCATGTGGTATCATGCTTACCGAACATCTCTCGCTGCTGCACTGTTTTCCATAGCAGTAATTTGGCAGAGAGATGGTGAGATTTTTTAAGTTCTTAGCACTAAATATTTGTATTTTCTTGTTTCCTGCCTGTGTCTGAGATCACCTCTATTCAATTTTGTAAGAATTTGTGATTTGGGTTTTTTTTAGTTGATTATTCCTTTGTTACTTGAGAGAGCCTCTTCAGAGTAAAATTTAACTCATTTGCAAACCCTACAGTAATGTGTTGACAATAATTAATGTAAAATAGGAGTTTTATTTGATTTTTATAAGATGCCAGAATTTTGTCTCCTAGTTTGTTGTGCAGAAAATAATTCAAATTATCAGATACTATTTTTATAGTGTGAAGGTGATTGATATTTTTGCCTTAAGGCAATTGTGTTTATACATTAAAGATGTTAAATGATAACAGGTTCTGTACACTACATTCACATGTCTTTCCTGTATTTTCTCCTTTTCAAAACAACCCTGACTTCAGGAGCAGGAGTGGCTCCTGTTTGCATACACAAACTGTGAATCCTTGTGTCTTGGCTAAAATACAAGGAAAGCATCATTTACAGCTGTGGTCCAGTCAAGTCCCCTCTTTATACTCAGCAGTTCCCATGGGCTCTCAGTGAGTTTCCAGTCTCTTTTTATCCTCTATCTAGGGATATTAGCCAAAGACGATGATACAACTCCATGATGTGGTAAAAAACATTTGATGCTTGTGCTTTCATGTTTGTTTTTTTAGAACCTTCTAAAGGTAAGGTTGGAAATATTATCCTGCTTTGTGGTAGTTTGCTTTTGAGCCAGAGTGGTATGATTTCACCTCAGGACTTGAGTGCGAGGCGTCTGTACTTCAATTCCCCTTCTCTGCCTGTGGGGCTGTCTGGATTTAGACCACCACAGGAAACAAACTCTGTGAGGATGAATCTGATGGGGATGAGCAGAGCCTCATGTTACCTCACCACACTTCCTGCTTAAAATTTTGGGAGCCAAGGAAAGATAATGTAATCCCTGACCTTGATTCTGGGTCCTGACACTGAAGTGTAAGAAAGCAAATGAGCTTTCCGAAACAGCTGTAAGGAGAGGGACTCCGAGCGACAGATGTTAGCTGAGAAGAGTTCAGTATCTCCAGATTGTGAGTTTTTGGTTTAGCTACTAGGAAACATGTCTCTGGTGAAATACTTCTTTGCCATTGAATTTGGTTTTGATCTCCTTCAGGTTGCATCTTTTCACTAGATATCTTTGTTGTTTTGCACTAGGTATTTGTGAAAGATAAATTAAGCATTTCAGAAATTGAAGTCTTGCTGTATTGGAATAGGTATCAACATTGCTGCAGTTGGAAATAACCATTCAATATCCACATGTCACCCAGTGTAAAATAATACCATTTTTACACATGTTGAATAATTTGTTTCATATTATGTATAGAAATTTCAGAGTTCCATCTATGGAGGCATATATCAATCAGGAGAATTACATATTCAGTTACATCTTTTCTTAGGCAGAGGGTAGACCTGAAGTCATTCAACTATTTCCAAACATGCAACATTTTAAACTGCTAATGCAGTGGTAATTTTCTAAATGCATCATTAAGTAGTGGTAAGGATTTTCAGGGCTTTTGTTCCAAGTTTGGTAGAAGTGGATGATTCTATGAAGCAATCAAGTAATTGATAATAGTTTTCATTTCCTGGGGGATTTATGCAGTTTTTCTTTTGTCACCCCAAAACTTTAAACTTTTCATTTATTTACTGGTTCTAGCTCTCTGATCAATGCATGGTTCCTACCACATGCTAGCATTGTGAATTATATAGTGTACTTAAGGCAAGAGTTGAAAGTATAGTGATGACAACTAACAAATTGCCTTAATAATCTTGTTAAGGATGGCTATGAAAAGGGATATAACTCTAAATTGGGATGATACAAATGACACTGCATTAAATTACACCATGTTAGTAGTTTCACCATTGGTGTGAGTATAGGCAGCTGTACCAGCTGAATAGATAGAGTTATCCTGCAGTTCTCTCTGCTTTTTGCACCAGTCACTTTGTTGTACTGCTACAGTGACTTCTCTCAGTTTTTCCATTCATCTTTTTTTCTGAAATGTATTAAGAATGTGCAGCAAACTCCTTCCAAAGCAGAAAGCTCTTTTTTCCCCCCAGTTTTGAAGGAAGCTCAGATTTTTTATAAGGTCTGATGCATTCCATGGTGATGGAAAACTGATATGGGAAACTGATATGGAAAACTTTGGTTCTTCCCAAAGATGCGCTCTTTATATTAAAACACTTAAATGTTGTGCTGTAAACTGATAAGACTCACATAAAAGAAATACCAATAAATGAAAGCACTTGAAAAATAATGCCACATATATCTGTATTTCATGTAGAGTTGTAAATTACTTTGTAGAATGAAGCAATAGTTTAGTATTCTAAGGCTGGGGAATCTACTTTCTCAGTGGAAAGAAAAAAAAGTACATTAAATATGCTATTGCTCTCTTCGCCTGCACATTAAAATGTATATCTTTACTTGGATTGTACAGAAAAGCTTTTCATACAATTAAAGTTAAATTAGTTGTGACAGTTGATCGTGATTAATCACCAGTTTTTCACTGAAATAATTCTGTTTTTCAGTGTTGAAAAGTAGGATTCCACAAGGAATTATACACAATGGGAAACATCAATCATATTTGTATAAAATCTGAAAGACGGGAATTATGTCATATTAATGGGTGCTTGTGTATTTTATTTGGAGGTTAGAGTGACCTTTCTTTTGTTACCTTAAAAACAGGTAGTTTTTAGAGGTGAAGAGAGAATCATAGAATTTTGGCTGAAAGATGACTGGCAAGTTACCATGAGAGTTTTTCATGGCTTCTCACAATTGTTTGGTGTCGGCACCAAGGGTAAAGGATAAATATTACGCTGGATACAAGTGCAGTTTGATACAGGTTTCCATGAAATAAACTGTTGTGTGTTTCTGAGCATCATGAGGGTTTTAAAAGTTGTTAAATGTCGAATGTGTCTCAAGGTCTATGAAGGAACCTTGAAAAACTCATTTTATGCCCTAGTCAGCTTCTTTAGCTTCAGAATAAGCAGTACAGTAGGTGAAGTACTAAGTGGTTCAGTCTTCCTTCCAGGCTGGAGCTTAACTTAGGTGTTAACATTGGAAGACCTTCTGTATATCTGTGACACACAAATTTGCAAGGACTTAAAAAAAATTACAAATACTTACTGTGTCTGTACATGCAGAAGTAGTGCTTGGGTACAGATTAAGTATTGGACTAATTTTGAAGGAAGCTATTTAACCATGAAGTATAAAATTCTGACATTTTACTTGGTAGCAGTTTTAATACAGGGTTTTTTACTGTGCCACAGATAGAGGAGTGCTGTATATAAGGCATTCAGGTGAAGTTCTAATTGGGGGTTAAATTATTCCCAGCCTTCGTAAGAAGCTAAATTCCTTGGGATGAGGAAAATTTTCGAAGATTGAGATGAAAGATTTCAAACAAGATCACATTCTGTTTTATAGCTGGTTCTTAATGAGTTTTACTTCATAAGTCTATGTTTTAATTATCTTCTGTGTATTAGCCTGAGCCATCCAGTATGTTTGCATGTGTTAATTCTTTCAAAACTTATTTATATATGAATAATTTTATCTGAATTCTGTGCACATTAATTAGTCTTGTAGGGGTTGGTTCTCCAAGCATCTGCATAAGTATTTGAAAAATTGCACTCCAGTGAAAATACTGCTGCAGCTTGCGTCTTAATAGAAATAGCAGAACTCGTTTGAAAAAAACACATTAAAATGAGGATTGAGAAGCATTTTGCTGTTGTTCCCACGTCATTTCGTCAGAATCCTGTGATAGTGTGACTCTGATAACTGTGTTAACAACTGCGAATGCAGGTCATTAGGGAGATTAGGCCGGCAGCCAGTTGCATTGTTACTACCTTTCAAACTTAAGGTGCTTGGTAGATTATGAAGTACTGCAAGAAATGTAGCTGTATGTTTTCTCTATTTCTTGAAAACTTTTCAAGTGTATTTTATATGCTAAACAAACATTTCGAGTTCTGCAATAGGTTTCTTAATTAGATAGAATATGTAACATACAGTCATAGATTTCTATCCCCAGAAATGATAAATGATAGTGGTTGGAGTTGCTCTTATGCAAATGTAATTACTGGCAGGAAGAAGCAGCACTTCACTTCATTGTGCATTCTGCTTTTGTCTTTTTGGTGGCTTTGCAGCATTGTGCTTGCACATTACTATGACCATCTTTGGTATTTGTTAAAAAACTCCGTACCATATTTATGCAGGTATTAAGACAGTAAGCAATATATATTAGTAGGTGTGTCATTTGGATGGATATAGATTTATATGCATACAGGGAAGCACGTATGGCATGCATATACATAATACTTTGTCTTTTTGCACATTCTGAGAGATATGAAACCTGTTATGAGCAAAAACAGCCTCAAGAGAATCAAACTACAGGGAAAGAACCTTGAAAAACTTATTTGGTGACTCCCATTATACTCGGAGCTGCTGATGCAGAAGCACGTGCTGAGCATTAGACCAAAGTTTGACATATGGCAAGTGTCTTATTTTTCAGCCTTTACAAATCTCCTCCCCACATTTAAGTGTGTATATCCATTTCAACTGCAGTAGGTCAGGCACTATGACATCTTCAGGATCTTATATTCTCATAGATCATAGCAAGATTTGGCAAAAGTATGCAGTTTGCAGTTAGGAGCTTCTGCAAGTCATCCTACAGCTTGTGAATACTCTGGTTTTAGTTTTTCCTACTTTGTTGAACCAAATCCCCTTTGAAACAAGTAGTAGGATTTTTAGTGTAAGTTTTATCAATTCAGGTTTTCAGAACCTTCTCAAAAGAGCTCCAATTTCACATTTGCATTTCCTCTGCAGAACTTCAGGAGACTAGGACATCTTGTACCTCAGATTTCGTCTTGCTTTAATTTGAGATTAATGGTTCAGAGAATACTAAATAACAACAACAAAAAAGGCACTTTGGCCTCTCCTCTTCTTTAACACTGTTGTGATTTCATTATCTATTTTATTTTCAAGTAATGTATAAGAATCTTAGTAATTTTCCTGGTGATTCAGATTTCTATAAAGTTTGGCTTCCAGAGAGGAAGGTTGTTTGCAAAAGCAATAGGCTTTTGAGCCTTGAGCCTTTGCTCTGTCTCTAAGTCTTTTTTGGTGCAACACTCTGGAAATTCAAGTGCTGAATAAAATGTCAGTGATGAAACTCTTTCTGTATTCCATAGTATGTTTAATTAATACATTCATTTTAATAGCCTTTAGGTATTTGCCTGTTATGAAAGTAAGGATGTACTTGAGGGAATAACTTAAGGCACCTTTTACCTGTATATAAAATAGTTTGGACTAGAAAATGTAATTTTAGAAATCCATACCATCTGTAAGATTTAGAAATGTAGCTGATACTGTTTTAGCAGTTCTACATCTAATATTTCTGAACAAAAAAGTTCAGGTTCTTTAAAAAGTCTCTGAAGGAACTTCTCAATCAAGTATGACAAATTATAGGGGAAATTACCTTAAACAATAAATTTTTTTATCAAGAAGTGTGGGAAAGCCAGCAGGTGAAATGTAAAAGGGTTTTTCACTGAGATATAGAGGCATAAGTACCCACAGTAGTCTTGAAAATGTTAGTTTTGTCATTTTGGGCTAGATCTGCACCTTGACACTGAGAAAGTAGGTGCATCTCTACTATGATCCTGAATTGACAGACCCAGATGCCCATGTTCCCTATGCAGTGTACATGAGAATTGGCCATCACGAGGTGAGAGCTCAGCTGGACAAAGATGCCAGCAAGAGCTCGTGTGTTGCTGGCACTCCACTTGCATGTGGCCTGAATTAGCCAGCAGGTAATTCTGAGAGTGTGGTGAGCTGGGCATCTCTTGAGTCCACAGAAGGATTGAGTTTTCCATGCCAGCTCCCCAGCCTGTGCATTTCTCTTCTGAAGGTGCATGCCCATATGTACCCTTTCTTAACAAACTCAAGAGAGACAGAGAGTGGAAGAAGCCACTCTTTTCTTTAAAAATCTGGGTGCCCCCTGTGTGATTTTCCATTTTGTCAGTATGTAGGAGCTTAGGTTCCACTCTTTAATCCTGAAGAATTCAAACCTATACCTTCCACCTGCGCATGACAAAAGAGGTCCCTGAGTCACACCACTGCAATGGCTGCATTAAATATGTGCTCTTTTTCTTGTCATGGTACACAGTGATGGAATTTGTACTGACAAAGTTTTGGACAAAGATGAGAGAAAGCAGAGGAGAAATTGTACCCTTGCATCCTACAGGAACTTGGACTTCCTGGGGAAGGGTCTTTTTGACTTCTCCTTCTGGAAATATTTTGCTGTTCCACATGAAAGAGATTGCAGATAAAACCAAATTTGTATCCTTCTGAAAGGCCACCTGAACAGTGGGTCGTTTCCTCTATTAGGCAATTATCCACCCAATGACGAATGGTCTTCTTAATATCCTTTAACATCTGATTTAATTAGACTTCCAGGCCAAAAAAACCCACCAAAACCAAAAAAAAAAAAAAAAACCCAAAAATCAAACAAAATAAACCCTAAAAACCAAACTAAAAAAACCCCAAAGAAACAAACAAAAAATCCCCACCAACCCTCCCCCACCCCCAAAAGAAAACAAACAAAAAAACCCCCTCACCAAAACAAAAAATCTCAGAACATTCTGTCTCAAGGATGATAGACTTATTTGGGCAGAGGGTAACCTAAAGTTTCTGAGTAACAATCAAATGCTTCCAGCTGCTTCATCCTGTGAAAAACAAGATACAGAAACTGCTTTTTCAGGTATTATGGGACCTTACTTTACATGGAAATTGTGATTTGCTCTCTCGGTGGAGAGGTACATGCCTTCAGAGGCTGGTGGCACAGAGCAAGGATTTTTAAGGTTACGTTATGGGAATCTGGAGACCTAAAAGCCATTATGAAGTTTCCATGTAGGTATTCAGCATCAACACTGAATCTATCCTTCAAGCTGTCTTGAATCTCATTGCTGATATTTCATATTTTGTGGTACAATAAAAACAAATGTGTTTCTCACTAGCATTTGTCTTTATAGAATGTGGCAGATGGAAACTGCATGTCTCAAAAGTTTGAAGTTTGTTGTTGTTTTTCTTCATCTTAAATGTTGTGTGGAAATTTATCTGCCAACATTCAGCTGTCTGGGATAGGGTATAAGGGAAATTGTGTCCTTGCCAATTTTAAGAGTCCCTGCAAGGCATTCCTGACTATATATATTTGCATAATTAAGCACAGCAGTATTTCTGTATAAAGTTTTTGCAAGATTTTCCCTGTTATGTATTACAGTTAATATTTAGGTACTGGATTGAGACAATCCACTCCAATTCAGGATAGCATTTAAGTGCACACAACTGAACTATATAGGCTTGCTTAAATCTCATTGGCTTGGTATGTTTAAGTACAGTGCTGAATTATTAAGCTGCTCAACTAGTTTATTTGGAAATATTTCCTGTGTATTTTTATGGTTTCAGTAGATTGTGAGATATTTCAGTGGAAAAGGAAACTGAGTTTTCTCAAAGCTTTTTGTACCTCATTTTTCTCTAATTTCTTTTAAGTGTTGGACTGATTAGTTATGATTAGACAGATACAATTTTGACTGTGATAGATTTTATTGATGTGCTGTAATATCAAGACAGGACAAGCCGAAATGTCCTGTATCAGAAAATAAAAGTAGTACTGAGTCATGTATCCCAGTATAATGCATGCATTCCTGGGTGCAAAATTGTTTCCTTGACCTCTTAGTATCCACAAATAGATGGAACAAAGGCAAAGACCATTAGAGGAATTGCAGTGTTATTTGAACAGCAGTGGGATGATTTTTCCCTGTGTACCTGGGTCAACATGGGAGTCACAGAATCCGGTATGGGTTACCTGGCTTTCCATTATCAATGCAGAACCATCTACCATGTGTACATTTTTGAACAGGACTAATGCGTAATAAGAATGCCAAAATACTGTAATAAGCTCAAACCCAGTGGAAAAGAAAAGGCTATATATGTGCTTTATAAAGGTATTTATCAAATGGAATGTGTTTTATCTTATTTGAAAAATCAGCTTTCAGTTGTAGCAATCATGAATTGACAGAAGCGAAATTATGTTTTCATGCATATAACGGTAGCACTTTTGCACCCTTCAGAGTTGACAAATTCCTTGTTGGGTATAAAATACTCTCTGAGAGTATTAATCAACCTATTCTACACAGCATTAAGTGCTTGTAGCTTGTTTTATTGGGCGTCACCAATACTTGACATTTTTAGAAAGCAATGCCTCTGGTGCACATATTAGTAACAGTCATTTTGAATTAGTCATCTGGGTATAACTACAGACATTGGAAAATACCAACTTAGCCAACTATGGCATTTAAATGGATGAGGTTGGATTGCTTGAAAACAGACATGAAATGACTAAACTAAACCAGCACTCACCCTGCCAGGTCATCTGCATTAGTATCAGTTAGGATAGCATGCTGCCAGATTTGTAATGGGATTGCAGGATATGGCCCTTTTGTCTGTGGTGAAGAAAGGTGTTTTGTTGCATTTTCTCATGTCGTGTGTGATTTCTTGTTCCATTTAGTTTTGGAGAGGGATTATATTACTACTACTTGAAAGTGGTTCTAATATATTTTAGTGGCTCTAATATAACTTACAATTCACCAGAATAATTGTGAGAGTTGTGCAAACTGCTTTGTATCTCCTCTAATTCCCACCGGCTTGATTAGCAACACATTCGCTCTTACATAGGCTGAGAAAGTGATAATTACCTCAGTCTTTATGAATAAAGCTTGGAAAAGTCTTTCTTGACAAGTCATGAATTTGCTGAGAAGCAAGAGGTAGATAGAGGTCAGAAATATGTGCATTTTCAAGGATGATTACTGCCAGTAATTTTGACTGAAAAAGAAAGATGATTTCCCCAGATGCTGCAGTGTCTTATTTCAGCATTTTCAAAATTAGATCTGTCCTCTTTCCTTTCAAAATATTTTGGAGCTTTTAACTGTATTTTTTTATCCTTAAAGAAAACATGTTTTTAAGGATTAAATAACTTTAAAAGAGGCATTGTATTTGGATCAAAAATTATGCTTCAGGTTGACCCAAAAAGTCATTTATTACTCTATTATTTTTCATCATTATCTGTTTCTGTAAATTCAGACTCTCCCCCCTTTTTTGTTTACTTTTCATGTTTAAAACTGTCATCAGTTCAGTTCTAATCTAGAGTTTGTATAAAAAATCACTTGAAAGTTTCCAGTAAAATTGATGTAATTTATGTTTCAGAGTAAATACAATATCTCCACATAAACCATACAAGTGCCTCAGAGTATGTTATTGGAATATCACACTTTACCAAACAGCTGGTGTATGTTAGCAGCTTTGCAAACATGTTCTATAATAATCACATATGAGAGCAGATATACTGCTTCCTCCAATTTCCTGGAGGGAGTTGCAAGCCAAGAACTGGTGGTTCCCACTGGAGTCTTGTATTTTCAGAAGGAATAGACTCAGCCTTCTGAAGTGGTGTATTCAGTCCCTTTTCTGATGCATGACTAGCAGCTGAGCCAGGATGATGCAGTAGTGGGAGTTCAGAGAGGTGTCTTGGTCTCTACAGCCCTGTGGAAGATGGGAATTGACCATATCCATCAAGAAGGAAACCACAGCAATTGCTGTGATATGCTGCAGATCTGCCTGTATTCGTTCAGTTGTGTAGTAATTTTGAATGTTAAAATGATCATATTTAATATCAGTTTCTACTGTATCCCTTCTGATCAGTCAGTCTGTGAAAGAAGTGGGAGCCTTTCTTTGTACAGATCTGCACAGTGCTGAGTGTGAGTTCATTGTGTTGCTGAGTGGGTTTTTGATGAGAGTGCTGAAACAGGTGCTTCCCTCTCTGGCTTCACTGGAGCTTGTCTGGCTTGCAAGGGGGTCCTCAGGGCTTCCATGCCTAAGGCAGGGATGGTTTGCCTTGCTTAACCCTTCACTCTTCCTGCTGAAACTACTAGGTTTAATCCCAGTATTTGATTATGTGAATGCAGTTTCTCTTCTGGTAAATAGACATTGTGGTGTACCTAGACAGCTTGTGTGGAATGTTTCTAACGATGCTATAGTAACTTCCCAATAAATAATTATCTATTTAACAGCCTTTGCACAGAAAACAGTTCAGATCTCCCCGGGGAACAGGCAAATGAGGCTAGTATTTGCTACATTTCAGATACATTTTGCTGTCTATTCTGTTTTCCTGTTGTGTCACGTAATCTTTTGCGCCTGCATGTGATTGTCAGGTTGAGTATTCAGCAGCTGAGAACACAGGAAAACCTTTAATTTAGGAAACAAAATGCTGTATCAATGCATATCAATTGGGTATGTGCCAAGTGACTCTGTGCCAGCTGTGTTTGGGGAATGCTGGTGTCCACCTTGGTGGGCAATGTTATTCATGTTCTTACCCATTTGTGCTTTTCATCTTCCACCTCATGTCCAGGATGCAAAACCCATGTTTAAAGCTTCTGGTCTTCATTATTAACTTTATATGACAAGAAGATAGTGCATCCTTGGGAGTTGACATGGATTGTTTATTTTTTGCAGTTAAGGGAAGTAAAGTAAGTAAAGTGTAGTGAATACTTCATGCTGTTACTAAGAGCACTCGGAAACTCCTGCCATCTGCAGAAATAAATTTCCTGGAGCAGAAATAGTTATACATCAGGATTTAATGCACAGGATTTTTTTGTCCATGCATTCTTCATGTATCTTTGTTCTATGTGCCTGGAGTTGGGTAACTTCAGACAATTTTGCTGTAAGTTGAAATGGCTGAGAGATTCAGGGGAAAAAAAAGACAGAATTGTGCAGTGGAATCTCCAAGAATAGTGGTACCATCAGTTGTTCAATTTTAGCAGAAGATAAATATACTTCTGCACACCCAGTGGGTTGTGCAGCCCTGTTCACATAAACTGTTAGTCACTTCCAAGCACAGGAGAAGACAGAGCTGCCGCCTTGCCTTGCATGTTTCTGAAGGCTGCAGGAGGAGACATCCTGCCCCCCTCTATGCTTAGGGCAGGCTGAGAAGGGATAACTCTGTGTTTCCTGGTGTCCAAGAAAGCATTTGCATCAGTTTGCCAATGACTACAGCCATGGAAGACTGCCTGTTCCCAGCAGTGGCTTCTTATGGACCTATTCCCACTTAGTATATACTTAATGAGTCCAGCTATTGAAAAAAGCACTGCCAAGGCTACCACTAAAACATGACCCTAAGTGCCGCATCTCCACATCTTTTAAATACATCTGGAGATGGTGAGTAAACTGCTTCTCTGAGCAGCTTGTGCCAATACTTTACAACTCTTTTCCTGAAGAAATTTTTCCTAATATCCAGTCTAATTTGGGTGTTTCTGGATGACTATGCAGTCCATTCTTTTCCAAATGAGTTGCCTATTCCTTTCAGGCAGGCATCTGGTAAACTCATGGTAACTCCCCAACACTGTTTTAGCCAAATCTCATTATTTACGTTTGGCTTTTCTGGTACCATGTAGGAGATTGGCTCCTCTCTGTCCGGCCTGACAGTATGAGTGTTGCTGTTGGTGTCCCTTTGGTGCTGGTCTGGGGTTAAGGAAGAGACACTGGAGCCTCTCCTGCTCCTTGGGCTGGGCTCAGGACCAGGGCTGTGGCACTTTCTGGCGCTCCGTGGTGCAGCTGACCTGTTGGTCAGTGCATCACCTTCAGGTGACTTTCTCAGCTCTTCAGCATCTCTTCTGGAGCCTTGGAGAATTCCTGTACAGCACACAGCTGGCTTTGACAGCAGTGTGGTTCAGCAGTAATGGTTACCTCTGTGTACCTTTTAATTACTTTAAATACACAGTCTGTATCTCTGGAACAAACTGTCCTGATGCCTCTTAATCTTCCTGTTTATCACCGTTTGCTCTGGTTATCTTCAAAATGCCAGCCAAATACTTGAAAAATGTCTGCATTGATTCTGTAGAATGACTTGTGTAACACAAGTCTTTGATTTCTGTAAATTAAGGAATTAATCCTATTTAAATTTGAGCAGCCTTTAGATAAATATTGATCTTAATTTTAAAAAATGTTTAGCAATGAAAAATGAACATTATTGCAAAAGTATTACTGAAAATCAGTATTAATGATCCAAGAGCTTTTTGGCTTAGCTGTTGAATCCAAGTCATCCAGACCTGCTGATAGTGGACTGCCTACCTTGCTATCATTGAAAATCATTCTAAATTATTGTTGAATTAGAAATACACTGTTATTGTCATGATAAGTTATGTAATCCATTGTTTTTTGACAGTTGTGATTCTTCTTCCTAAAAATACTGCACAGAGGTTTTGTAGGGTTTTATTTTTGCCAAACACAGTTTTTTCTCTTAAAGCCTCAAAACTTTTATTGTAGGTCTCTATAGATGATAGTTTTTGGTTTCTGTGTATCATCATCTACTTACGCTTTCTCTCATATCAATGAAATATTAGTGACTTGTAAGCTAGGAACAGCATTTCTACATGGTAGGAACCCTAACCTGTTCTCAGTCATACTCCTTTTTCAACAAGTCTTTATTATACATTTTAATTATCTAATTTTGCTTTTCTTCTCACTTCAGTACTTTTATTATTTTCAGCTTAAAAATTTTTCCCCTATACATCAATTGTTCTGACATCTCCTGTCTAGCACACAGGTTTCTAGTCCTGATGCAAACACAATTATCTTCTCTTCCTACTTCCCATCTTTAGTAATTTCAAATAAATTAGTTTCCCAAACCTTGATTTCTTTTTTTTTTTTTTTTAATGCTGGATGAATATTCATTTGTTCTCTCTAGCTGTTCTCTCCAGCCATTCTCCTTTTTGGTATTAGCTTTATCAGCCTGATTGACCTGTTTCTTACAAGGTGTGCTGCATTGGAAGGCACCTAGGTTGTCAGCCTTGTTCCTTAAGAAGATGACCCTGACCAACATACAGACCAACCCTTGTGTCTTTGAGGGTTGCTGACACATCTGTTTGCTGGGTTAATCTTGGAACAAAGGGAAGCCTAATGTTTGACGATCAATGGCGATTTGGGAGGATGTGCAATAGGGAACAGATGTTGCATCCGGATATTTATCCCAGTGCATCCCTGTGCTGGCCAACAGTTCCAGTTTATCCGAGTTGGACCCACACCAGCTGGCTTTTATCCAGATGCCAGACATTTGTCTAAGCAGGGGATGAAAAACCACTGGGCATCTATGGGAAATGCCATATCTCAACACACCAGAGTTACCACAGCTCAGACCTCTCCAGGCATGCCTGTGGCTTCCTGTGGGAGCAGTGGTGGGGAAAGGCAGCCAGGCACAGGCTCTCTGTCATTGCCCATTGCCCTGTGGACCTCAACAGCTTCAGCAATTTCATCCTAGGCACAAATCTTTGTTCAGAATGCCTTACCCATGCATTTTGTACAGGCTGTACCGAGAATGGGCAAGTTGAGCTTAGCTGTCAGTTCCCGAGCTTTGGTTTGCACAAACCACCTTTGTTTCAGTAGTGCAGTGTTTTGCATAGCAGTGATAAGCTCTCGTGTAGAGGGACACATTGCTTGTGTGTAGTATTTCCCAGCTGCAGGGAATTTCACTGAAATTCCCTGATCATTACAAATTCTGCAGCTGTGCTGCTGCCTTTGAGGGCTTTGTCTTCTCTCTTAAAGAGGCGCACCACCAAAAAAAATGTCCACTATCTGCCATGCTTTCCACTCAAGCAAATAATGTGTTTCCTTTGTAATTTCCCATTTCATGAGCTCTTGCATGCTGTGGTGGGAGAGGTGCTTTCCTGCTGCAGGCAAGGGCAGTGTGGCTGAGCAGGGGCAACAAGGGCAGGGTGGGCTCTGGGAGACACAGCTGAGGCTAACCCGACTGCAGAATTGAACAGGGCAAGGGAGAAGGAGAGAAACATGGGTTGCAGGCTGTGCTGCTGCTGCCCCCGTAGTGCTCAGGGTGGTGACAGCCCCGGGGCTCAGTGTGCTCTGGGCGTGCAGGGTCAGGGTGTGCACTGCCACCTGTGGAGCTGTCCAAGGGCAGGAGTGCACAACAAGCTGTACTTTCAAAAGCATACTCTCTCCTCCTGGATCTGAGTTAACTTTGGGTCTGGCAACTTCCATGCGTTCAGGAACAATGAGTTCAGAATCACAGAGCCATCTATGTTGGAAAGGACCTCTAAGATCCTCGAGTCCAGATGTTAACTCAACACTGCCAAATTCACCAATAAATCACATCCCGAAGTGCTATATCTAAATGTCTTTTAAGTACCTCCAGTGATGGTGACTCAATCACTTCCTTAGGAAGCCTGTTCCAATGCTTGACAGCCCCTTCCATGAAGAAATTTTTCCTGATGTCTAATCTAAACCTCCCCTGGCACAACTTGAGGCCATTTCCTCTTGTCAGTCACTTTTTGCATCAGAGAATGCAATTGGAGTTAATTTGTTTGTTTTCATTAAAAAAAAAAAAGTCTCCTTTTATACTACTCCTTGCCTGGTGTATTACAACTGTAAAAAAAATTAAATCTGTATTGACAGTGTTTTGGGGTGGGGCGATAGGGTTTAAGTTGTATAGATGGTTGTGCAAGAAAAACGATAGGAAGCACAAAAAAGAGGGAAGAGGCTGTCAGTGAGTAGCTTCAGGCTTTCTTGTTTTGTTTCATTTGGTGTTTTTTGTTGTTATTGTTCCAAATAAACCTCAGACCTCTTTTTCATTTAAGCGTGGAAATATTTGTTTAGACCCTGGTGTCAAAGTAAGCAAAAGCTTTAAACTTAAAAGTTTTGTGAAAAGGAAATAGGGGAAATAGGAAATTGATTTTACTGCCACAAATCATCTTCTGGCACCTTCACTTTTGCATTTTACCTGAAATCAAGGATAGAATGATCTGAGGAATTAAGTCTTCTTGTCTGAAGACAGTGCAATCATGTTTCTTCTGCTTTGCCTCCCAAAGTCTTGGTCCCACATTCAGAGGGCTTTGGCTCAGGTCCTTCCTCAGTTGTAGATCCAATGAGCAGCACCAGGTATAGTGCTCAGTATGATGCTTGTGGCCTTTCCTAGCAAGGTCACATCCCAGCAGAGAGCTGAGAGGTTCGTGGTATGTTGTTCTGTTGTCAAAGGTGAGCACTATTGATCAAGTTTCTAAATTTGTAGCCAGCTTGCACACTGATGCATGCCCCAGTTCACTGGGTCTGTGTTCAGGCTGGACTTGCTTGCTGGGAGGGTTATAGTGGACAAAATGATGGTAGATAGCCCACTTACAGATGTAGTAATACAGATCTACAAATACAATCCTTATTAGAATCACACAGCCATTAAGACTGGAAAAGACTCTTAAAATTATTGAGTTTAGCCCTTAGCCCAGTACCATCTTTTTTACCACTACACTATGTCCCCAAGTGCTGCATCTGCACACCTTTTGGACATTTATTGTTCACACTTGAAAATAAAGTAGCCTTAGTTCCAGGCTAGATCAGTGTTCAAATTTTTCAAAGGCATAAAGGACACTCTGCAGGACCAGAGGTGGCAATATCCTGTTGAACCTTACTTTACAGCAATTACGAAAATTTGATTTTATGGCCTTGTTGGTCTAGAGGGAATAGTGGTCAGCATGGTTAGCTGGGGAACAGTGTTCAAAACTGAGAGAGCAGAGCAGTTCCCTCCTTCATGCTCTCATTCCTAGGGAGAGATGGTAGTTAGACACCAAAGGTGCAGGCAGGCTAATGAGGAGCATATTTGAGCGTACCAGGGGCAAGTCAGGGCTATAGTTACCCCTGGCAATATTAGCATGCCATGCTTTTCCTCCTTTAAGTATTTCAGCAGCAGAGATCATCTGCCTTCAGCTTGTCAGCTTGCTGCTGCAACCTTGAAAATATCTGCCAGTTTAGTGAATGTTTCAGATGGCTGTAATAGAAAGTGTGCCTGCAGCAGGTCTGGGAGGATGCTGTCACCTGCTATGGTGGAAAACCAGTGCTGCTGGGTGGCGGTTACAATTCTAGTCCCAGCAAGCATGAACCTGATCTCTTGCATGGGTTTATGTGGCTGCACACTTTGAAAAAACCCCACAGTCTCCATTTAGCATCAAACTTAGCAGTCCAGATGAAACATGGGTCACTACGTGGCTGTGCTTTGTTGTGCATGGGCTCAGTTCAAAACCTCTCTCCTGTTTGAAACTGTCTGGGAGGACACGTGTAATTGCCTGCAGGATCATTTCTCCTTCTTGCTGGCTGCTTCCAGCAGCCGTGTCTGACAGCAGGGAAATGCTCCATGACAAGAGAGCCAGGCCAGTGCTGGCCATCAGGCCATGGTGCATTGAACCTAGATTAACAAAACGTTTTCTTGCAAGAGCTGGAAATGATCATAAAGTGCACTACATGAACATCTCTCCTTAAGATTTAGTTTCTCCAGAATAGCTTTCTCTTGTAAGTTCTTGATAAACTCAAATTACTTGATAAATAGCAGATAATATCAAGCGTAAATTATATTTTCAAGAAACAAATTTGTTTTCCTTGCACAATGTTCTTGAAGAAATAAGAGAATAATTGTGATTTCGTAAAATTCTAGTGACAGATGATACTTTATTTGGGGGGCATTTCTGACATCAAGTAAACTGAAGATATATTTTATCTAGCGTCTTTATTGCTTCATTTTTAAGTGTAGTGTCTCATGAATTGAATCAACTGTATAGGGAAAAAATGTGGATTTTAAGTTTGAGAATAGCTCTGTAGACTTTTGAATAATTTAAATTACTTGGCTTCATGCTTATTTGGCTTTTCTACTAGTATTGATACCGCTATTTTCTGATTTTAGCCAGTTCATATAGAATGTCTTGAAGACAAATCTCAAAACCAACAAATCTTACTGTTCACGGAGGTTGACTGTTTTCTATTTATGTATGATCTCACTGAATTTATCTTGTAATGTTAAAGGTGATCTTTAGCAGAATCTGGTAGCAAGAACTTGGGAGAAGCAGCTGTTGTATTTAAAATTAGCACATAAAGTGTCATTAAAATAATGATAGAGGTTCACAGAGTTGCATTCTAAGTGCTAATCATCCTATCTTGTGGATGAGTTGACTGCTGTGCCTTACCTCCATGGTGCTTCATGGGTTTGGATGATTGGCCTAAATTATTCGGTAAAAGGCTGATAAAAATAGGAGCACATATATGCATAATGTGTGACATCTGCCTAATTTCTGCCTGCTGAACCCATCAACTAAATTAACATTTTCTTCTCCATCCTTGATCTTTGCCAGTGTCACTGTTAGGTGTAAATTACTGTCCTCTCTGGGTTGTCATGAGGATTTTCAGTGTACTGGCTTGAATTGGCAGGGGAAGAAAAAATTGCGATGGACTGGCGATATTCTAAGTTGTATGGGGAGCTAACATATTACCAGGGCTGGAGTTACTTTTTGGCAAGCTAAAACATCAACATGAAGAAATCATGATTCACAAAGATTGTCCAGGAGAGCTGTAATTATAATCATAATCCAGAGTGGCTTTCCTCTGTTCATTTAGGCAGATTTTCATAAGGGAACTGGGTCCGCCAAATCAGCACCCATACCTTTACAAATCCACACTACTCCTTTGTCACTTACCTGCTCACATAAAAATCATTGTTTCCATTGTACAGTGGAAAAGACTAAAATTTGTGCTTGACTGGGGTTTAGTTGGAAATAATACATGAATGGTTGTGAAGTCTTTAATACTAATTAGTGAATTGAAGCAAAATTAAGGTAATAAAGGTTGGGTTTTTTAAAATGGAAAGCCACTGTAGTGGTGGTGTTTGTAGATTAGTGTCTGTATGCATGAATGGACTGCAGCCTTTTCTCTTTCAGCGCTTGGATGCTCTTTAATAAACTTCTGTCTATTTCCAAGTGTGTATGAACACAAAAAAATCTCTGAAGAAAGGGATGATAGCCCACACATCTGGGAATTTCAGAATAGATTGTGTGTTTATAAAAAAATGCTGGACAATCTTTTATAGCCTTTTTATATCAAAGTGCTGTTGTTCTGAAATTGCTATTGTTTTGTATTGTAAATCACTGTGTTGGAAACATTTATTTTTATGAGCTTTATGAGAATAAATGTTACAATATTTTTTTTAAGAGACTAAAATGATGAATGTGTGACTTCCAATATCCAGTTTTTTATTCTTACATAGAAGTTGTGTATCAGACTTGCAGAGAGCCATGCTCACTGCAGTTTGCCAGGGTATTCAGCAGGAAGCTGCTACAGTAGGGGCCTGGTTTTTTACAGCTGCAATTAAGAATGTGATACTAAGTGCCATATTTAAGAAATGCTTGTAGAAATGATGGTGTATGGATTTGTAATGGATTTTTGCTTACTTTTCCTTACATTATGAAGCATACAATAACACCACACAGGAAAATGTATTATTGTGCATTTTATGTCAATGTACATGTCTTGACTTTATCAATGCACTGAGAGCAAAAAGCCATACATGTGCCTGAATAGCTGCAAAACCAGATCAGGAGAGCATCCCAAATCCAAAACAGCATCCTGTGTTCAAAAAGCGGTCCGCTAACTTTAAAATCCCAATGCCTTTTCATTTAGCTTTAACAGGAGCAAGTGACCCCTTAAACTGACATACTTTTTCAGAGCAGGGTCCTAAGGAAAATTTTTGCATTTACTATTGCTGTAGTAGCCAGTCTGACTAACCTGAAGATATCCTGGCAATATTAACGAAAAAGTAATCCTTTTTCTTGTTTTAACTTCTGATTTGATTTGAATAAATCCATTAGAAAAGGATAATAGGAATATTTTATTCTTTATCATATGCTTTATTGAAAAGAACATCTTGAAATAACTTATATTACTTGTATGAAACATTACGCATGTATGGATCTTGGCATGAGCTTGGGGTATAGGCATTCTTTGATCTCTTTTATAATTTTATTCAACTTCTAATTAACTTTTTACATTCAAGTCTCAATAGACTTTCATACTGAAAGCAATGGGAGCAATTCTGAGGCTAATGCAGTTCCTTAGAAAATCGTGCTAGAGAAAAAAATATGTACAACAGTGGTGGTTAAATAAATAATTTCTCTGCCAAGACCCTATGTTCTGTTCACTTTGTTTTGTCTTTGTCATTGACACTTCTATATTTTTATTTCATCCATATAATGACAGAAGTAGCACTATCATCGTTATGTGTGCTTCTCTGCTAAGCAGAATATTAAAGAAATTATCTGAACCAAAAATTCTGCGTGGTTGCAGAAGTACTAAGGGCTTTGTTTCCTGAACTTCATAGCTTGTTTTCAGTTCCCACTCAGGTTCCTTGAGCTGGTGATGGTGACAGAACATAAATACAGCTCTCACTATCTCCCTTGTTCATTTGTGTCTCACAGAGAGAAACATCAGCCTACAGCAGAGGAGACACTTTGGGAAGGGAAGCAGCACAGTATTAGTTCCTGCTGTGATACTGGTGTCTCAGGTGTTTCTGGCCAAATCAGCTTGTCCAGTGGATTCTCCATTGGCCTTTTGCTATTAGGAGTAGGAACTCAAAGTCAAGGACTTTCAACATCTGTGTGATTTCAAACCAGGCTGCTTCACTTGTACTGTGTCGTTAGCAAAGGAAATACAACTTGTTAGAGGAGTTTGGGAGGCAATCAAGAAGGAACTGAGATGTGGGATTAGTCTCCTCCCATTCATCCTCTTCCATACTGTTACTTCCTTTCCTTTTCCTCTGCAATCCAACATAGTTTGGTTTTGCTCTTCTCTCCCTCTTCCTTAGTTGACACACAGCATCCTATGCATTGCATATATTTACTTTCTATTTGTTTTCTGTCAGACCTCATCTCAGTTTTGATTCTTTCTATTCTGTATACACTGTTAAAATGTATTGACCCTTCAAAGGGAAGAAGGGACTCAAAGAAGCAGGCAGAAGGAATGCTGCTGTGGAACATGCAAAAATACAGCTTTGTTCAGCATCCCTTGCCTTTGGTCTGACCTTACATGGAAAAATGAAGCATGGGAGCTCCTGTCACAGAGCTGTTTGGTGGAAGTATCTTTTGACAGAGAGAAAACAACATTTTTATTATAAACTGTGGGACAGAATGGGTTCAGAAAAGCCTAGGGTAAATTCTACCAGCTCAGCTGCCCTACAACTCCCTCAAGGACAAGTCTGCTTGGGTTTGTACTTTACATAGAAATGGCAGGTGACTGGCAGCTTTGAACACCCATAAACGTCATAGACAATGACTTTATTATTATTTATTCTCTTAAGGCAAGAAGACAGGAATAGAAATGGAATTTTTGTGGAGTATGAGACAAGGGGAAAGTGTTAGCAAGATGTTTTATAAGCCTCAAAAAGAATAATTTGACTCCTGTATTATGCATAGTGAATGGCAGGGTTTTGCTGGTAGACCACTTCAGGTGGGTTTTAATGTGTTTGTTTTTCAGAGTGATTGATGGAAACCCAGGTTATTTTTAAAGTGCATCCTCCTAGACACTTAACTTAGAGCAAGCAATCTTCCCCTCCTCCTCCCAACCCCGCCCTTCTTCCTGCCCTCAAGAATTTTGGACAAAACAGGTTCTATTTATTTGTTTATTGCAAACTCTCAGCGTGGCTTCTCCTCCTTCTATTTGATGCTCATACAGCTTGTTCACCACTGATTCTTGTTACCAGCCTGTACTTTCTGTACTCTGCCATCCTCTGCAGCCTGCCCTGCTGATGCTCCCACCCCCTTACGTACTCATGCACTCTGACAGAAGTCTTCTCCATGGCTCTACCTCTCTTCCCCATGCTTTCCTCTCAAGGAATGTACCAGAGAAGCTGAAAGCACATTGAGCTGGCACTGTCCATCAGAGGAGTTAACAGTACTTGTTCCACAGTCCTAACTCCTGTTTGGAAATGTTTTCAGAAGCTTTTACTTTTCTAGCCAGCTAAAACCAATGCAAATCTTCGATCTGTGAAAGCTGGAAGTCAGAATATGGCTGTGGAGGGCAGAAACTCTCACGGCAGATGATGGTGCCTGTTATCTTTAAGGCTTTTTTTTTATTTGTTTCGATACTTAGTCGTGTTGTACACCTTAAGAACTAGATTGCAGTAGACTAAAGAAATAATTTCTACTTAAGGGCTTTCAAGAGATATATCGCAGTAGTGTGTGATCTTTTAGGGCTTGACAGACAAAGGTTAAAAGCCACTGCCTTAATCAACAATTCTTGTGAGTCTCAGTGGCTTGCTTTTGCTGTTCTCACAGTCTAAATGACTGTGTTCAACTCACCTCTTTGCAGCAAACCACTTGCTTTGTGCAATATGGAAATCATAGCTTGAATTAGGTGCATTTTTTTTAAATACCAGTTATTTCTTGAAATACCTGAAAGATCAAACTTGTGCTATCATCTGTAAGACATTGTGCCCTGGTTATTGGTACAGATACTGTCCTTTGTGTTTTCTTGTTGATTTGGTCAGTAAAATTTCAGCTGTGCCTGTGGTTGTATATGTGGCTTGATAGGGGTGGTGCTGCTGGTTGTATGTCTGCTTCCTGGTGTGGTTAATAAGATATTGTTGTTGCCTGGATTGTTAAGCTGCAGCAAGTAATTGAAAGCTTTTTCCTCCTTGCATGCATAGGAGTGTTTCTCCCTTCCTTCTCAATGGCAGTTTACATTAATGTGTAATGTATTCTGCACCAGGCTCTCCTTTTAGAGATTTCAGATCATGAAGGAAATAGGAAATAGTGTCCCTGTGAAATAATGATGTGGCCTATTTTTCTTAGCTTTCTTTCTTTCACATGTTTAGTACAGATGTATTCCACAGCCTGAACAGTGTGCAGATGTTAATATATTTAGCATTTCATTGGGTCTGAAGTCTTACACACCATGTCTTATTAATAGTTATATTCTACTCTGGCTCCTAAAATCAGCTTGGTTTCCCTCAGTCTTTCATTATAAAAACCTGGACAAGGCACAGGCTAGCCATGATAGAGTGATCTGGACTCTGGCATTCATCATGTTGTTGGTCTGCCAAAACAAGGGCTTATTTGACCTTTATTATATGGCCAGTCTGGAAGGTCTCAGCTTTTGCCTTAAACGTCATGCAGAATGAGTCCTTTAGCAGCATCAGGTTGATTTAACTTATTTTTAATATGTGATATTTCTTGTTATTTGCAGTTCCTTTCTGTTGTCTATTTTGAAATTATTTTGTGAATTTAGTAAATGCATTGTTAAAAATAAATGTGCGCACACACATACACATATCGTGATGGATCTGAAATTGCTGGCCATGTGCTGGTAATACACAAAAAGATGCAATAATTGCATCACCATTACTGCAGTGTTTGGAGGAAAAAGTTTAAATAGAATTTTCACAGTATGAAAAACCTAAATCCGTATTTATTCTTCCTGCAGTTGTGGCCAGCAATAAGTTAATGCTGTTGTTGTTTCTAGGAGATTCAGAGCCAAAGGCTTTATGAAGGTATAGCTGTGAATTCCTGAAAGAGAAGGGATCCTACTTAAAAGGCTTGGGAGATTTGTGCATAGAAAGATTAAAAATTATTTGTCTGTATTCTTGAAGGTTATGGGAGTATAATTTTTCATGTATGCCATATATTCATTTTAATCTATTTCTTTATTGCTGTATTTTCCACAGGATTGCAAAAAGCTGAACCACACATGGACTAAGTTGCATGTAGGCAAAGATGTGGGCAAGCAGATATAGTAATTACCATTTTACAGAACTTGAGGAATACTGCAGACAGTGAACTGCTTGCCCTAAATAAGCTTTGAGATTAAATAGGACCCAGGAGACACTGGCAGATAAAGATTGTTTGACAGGTTAAAAGCCTTGCAGTAAGAACTACATGCATGGATAGATGCTGTCTGGAGCACAGAAGGTGGCCTAGGCTCTATGTGGGCTTTAAGTAAGACAAATATGTATATATTGTTTTGTCAACTTGACATCTCTTTTGTTGCTACGCTTTGTTCTCACTTCTAAAAGCACACAGCACTTTATTTAGAAGGAATCTTACTCTGCACTGTGTTCAAACCTGTCACATCTTCCAAAAACAATGAAGTTTTGCTGACAAGTGAAGTTAGTCTAAATTATTGCACAGTCTCCGTGGATATATTGAGT
Source organism: Zonotrichia albicollis (assembly GCF_047830755.1). Lineage (NCBI taxonomy): Eukaryota > Metazoa > Chordata > Aves > Passeriformes > Passerellidae > Zonotrichia > Zonotrichia albicollis. Next base: position 50,424,830 of record NC_133822.1, read on the forward strand.
AAACTCTTCCAGGGTAGGGGCTGAAAGTAGGACAGTATTTCACAAGGCCATGAGGAAGGTGCCAGGTTTATGGCCTCACTCTTAAGAGAAGTGCAGTCTGAAATATCTGGTTTTCACTTAGCCAGAGCTGTACCAATTTGGACTGAAGTGCATCATTTGGACTACAAATAAGAGGAACAATCCCACTGGCATGCCAGTATAAATGTACTGGTATAGTGTTTATGCAGCTCCTAGTGGCAGGTTAGAATTATTCTGTGAGTCAAATAAAGCTTGTTAGTGGGATTAAAATAATAACTATAATGCTGCAGATGTATACATTACAAAGATGGAAAAGTATGCTTTACTCTTAACATTTACCACACTAGAGTTAAACTTGTGTAAATTCTTGCTTTAAAATTAAATGGGATACTCCACCAAATGAATATCCTAGTCAGTGCTCTGGTGACAAGATCAGGCAGTGTTTGTTCTAGGTCATACCCAGGAAGAAGAGCTGGTAGGATCTGAGCCTAAAGTAGTAGGCTCAGTAATCTGTGTGGCTTCTGCAATGAACAGAATACATGAGAGATAGTCCTAATAAGATCTTCTGAAGAGTGGAAGAATGTTATTAGGAATAATAGAATGACAGTTAAAGCAAGTAAAGAAAATTGCAGACTGATGGAGGGAACTATTCTCCAGCTGTGAGACCTGATGCATCCTGTGGAGCAGCTTCCAGAGGAAGGTGATGAAGATGTCATCACCAAAGACACTTACAGACACAAAAAGGCTGAAACACATATTATACAATTTACTGCAAATAGCATTAGTACAGCAGCAGAATTGAGATGAGATAACTAAACTCAAGAAAAAATTACCATTTCTGACTTCTTTTCTTTGAAGATAGTGTTGTGACTTTACTTATTCCAAAGCAAACTAAACACCTGTTTTCTAAACAGTTTAACATGTTTCACGTATTTTTTATGCAACTTGAATTAGTCTCACTGACTCAGCTATTAACCTATATCACTGGCTTCCCCCTGCACACATGAAGCTAGCTTCTGCTTTTCCTGTAATGCACTGGAGAAGTTCCAGTTGACATCCTCTCTTCCCCCAGTCCCTACCAGCTGTAATGTCAGCAACCTGGGCACATGGTCCTGATCTGCTTTGTGTTGTGCTCTGCACTCACAGAAGATGGTATGTCTCTTCCTCTCTTCTACTTCCTAACTTTCAAGCAGTCAGACTGTAGGGAAAACCGAAGACTGGGCTGAAAGAGCACAGGCACAGCTGATGCACAAAGCCATGGCTATAAAGGTGCAGAACTCAGATGAACAGTATATATTTCTGCTGTTGCATTTTAACCACAAATATAACAACAGACCATAGCACACATTGTGGTACAGTGTAGTACTTTCCTTACAGTGGAGTGCTGTTGGCCAGGAAGCCAATTGCCTTTTGTCCAAAGCAGGCCCAGTGGTGGGCAGCCACAGCAGTCAGTGGGCTGGTGGTGTAGCTTCAGGCATGGTCCAGGAACCACGGGATGTGGCTTGGCCCCTTCTCTCCCTCTCAGCTACCACTGTCTCCCCAGCCCATCTGGGAATGGGTAGCTGAACCCAGGGCAGAGAATTCAAGATAATGCTAAGTTAACTGATGCATTTTTAAAGTTAATAGCTATTCATAAAAGTGTTTTTCCATGAAGTGTGGAATTAATGCTCAAATATTCTTGAGGGATGCTGATTTAGCATTTACCAGTGTTAAAGGTATTGAACTTATTAATTATTAGAACTTTTTAAAAAACAGTTTTCAATGCATTTTTCCCCCAAAAGCTAATGAATGGCACTTTCATACAATGCCAGCATACAGCAGTACATTAGAGCTACACAGGTGCAAGGACAACAAAAACTTCCTATGGACCAGGGTGTTCAGAATAAAATTGAAGCATGAATATCTGGAAATGCTTCTTGTCAGTGATATCTGTGTCACTTAGGAATTTCCTTTTACATGGAAAGGTTTATAACCCCATTCTCTAGGATAAGGTTTTCTGAAGAATACAGAAAAATCCCAAGACTGTTGCAGAAAGGAAAATAGTTTACATCCCCAGTTTCTTCAAGCTTTTTCATGCACCAGCCTCTTAGGTTTCTAGCTGTTCTGGGTAATCCTCACAGATACCACTTATGTGATGCCTGTATTATTTCCATAAACAATAAACAGCAGCTCAAGACAATAAAGTGAAACTCAAGTTGAATTTTAAAATTATGTAACAATTCAGTGATGATTCTGGTTTATGGCATTTGTGCTTAATGCTTGATGCTGTATAAACAAAAAGACATATTTATCAGATTTGAAGTAGTTTGTGGTTGGAGTATTATTTAAATAGGATTACTTCTTTATTAGATAATCCACTGAAGTGAATTTCACCATATGCTAATATCTCTCGAGACACATTTTTGAGCTTTCTGCAGATCCTGCATGTTTTAAATGGTCTTGGAAAGTTCTGAATTTTCATGAGCAAAATAGCTTTGAGAGGAGATCAGCATACTTAGTCATTTAGAAAACCAAGCATTTCCATTCAGGTGCCTAGGCGCAGGCGTAGGAAATTAACTTTGCACAAGCAAACTTGGAGGATATTCAGATCATTTTTCAAACAGCCAAGCTTGCTGAGGTATTGTAAGTATCAATATGAAATGGATTCACAGTTATGCATAATTACAGTACTCTACTTCTCTTGCTTCTAGATTAAAACTGAGCTGCTACTGTAATAAGTAACCATATAATTCAGAAAAAAGAGAATTAAATTTACATAAAGTATAATAAAATTGAATAAATTTTCACTTTAGAGAGACAACACAGTTATTCATTGGTAGTGTAACTGTTAAAATTAAGTTTCTGAGAAAACCAGAGACATGTCTGCTAAATGTGGAAAAGAAAATTACCAGAGGAGCTATTCTAACTCTTTCTTCTCATAATTTTTTCATGTCACACACACCAACAAATGTTACTTATGGAAGCATTTGAAACCCTATGTTTTCTTAACAAAGACTGCTCTCGAGAGCACTGAGCACACAATTTGATAAGAAGGGATGAAGATTAAATACATCCATATTTGTCCTCCTTGGAGTGTAGGCCATTAGTGGCTACTTTACATGCAATGCTTAAACATTTTTAGATATATCTGAGCGCTACTTTGAAGAGCAGCATTGCCATTTCAAAAAATCAATTCTCATAGGAAGTGACTGAAGCCACAGCTCTAAAATGAACTTGAAAAATTATTATTCCTCTATGCTAGTAGGAGAAATTAATGCTTTTATTTCATGGTTGGAGCTCCCATAACACATCTGAAAGGGTTAGCATACGGGAAAAGCAAATTGTTGATATTCTGTTGTTTCCTGAATCATACACATTCAAAATCTGTACATTCTACATCTGGTGAAAAAAGCTTAGATAATTTTGTCTTTTTTTCAACAATATGTAGTCCCCTATGCTCTAACACAGCTGTAGTGACATTGTAGTAACCATGAATGTTCCAGGATGTTAGTTTTTCTCTAGAGTTCTGCATTATTTAAAAGGAAATCTTACAAAAACATGCTACTTTCCAGGAAAAATACATTCTCTGAGATATCTTCTCTTTACTTTTGTCAGAGTGAGGCAGCAAGACAAAATGATTGTCTAGCTGGGCGTTTGGGTACTCTCTGCGAATGTGAGACTGGGCTTCAAGTCCCTGCTCCAAACAGCATTGTAGCTTTTTCACAGAAGGGGAGATATTTAACAGAAAGGTCTGAGTTTAGAAGAGAGTCAGTTGCTGCCGGAATGATCCTAAAAGCTTTTCATGACTCTTTCTAAGTCTTCCACAACTTCAGAGATTCTATAAACCACAGGCATCAATGGATACAAGTTTATTTTTATCTGTAAAAGCTTCTAGCTGCAAGCATTGAAGATAATGAAGAATGGTGTAGCTCAGAATTTGCTGTCACTGGTATGATGTTGTGCAAAGAAAATATGCTTTTAGATAATGTTTATGCCATTTAATGATAAAAAAAGGAAGTCTCAGATATAGGAAGTATGAGAACCTATTTTGTGCTGGACTGACAGGATTCATACAAATTCATTGTTTTTAGTGAAAAATACTCTTCATTATAAAATTAAGGAACAATGAATTTCAGTGAATGGAATATTGCAGATCTAGGAATGTGTGAAGTAACAACTGGGGCTCTGGTGCTTTTAATTTTTGAGGAAGTAATCTTGGGGATGTCCTCTCAGTTGCAGCCGATCCTCTTGAGTTTGTGGTGTTGCCAGTCTCTGTACAGATATGTGATTCTCTGCTTGTCTGAGATGCATGCTGTCCCAGGCGGTGCAAACAGCAACACACAAAGTTGATCTTACTCCTGTAGTGAGACAGCTGGAGCCAGCTGAAAATGTAATGTGCTTCTTTGAGGAGTCTTGGGACTTTGTTGAAGATTCTTCACAGTGGGGAACATTTGAGAACATCTCAGATTTCACTTCTTTGGGTTGTGAAGTCTACTTGGGACCTAAATGGCTAAGCTCTAAAATTATTTAAATTCAGTTTTTCCTTGCCCAAATGATGGCTTGTTCTGTAGTGAGACATAAGTAAAGCCATCAAAGAATGGAAAATGAAGAAATGAAAGACGGAAACTCTGTTTTCCCTCATAATGCTTCCGCATCTACTGTTGGAAAAATTTAGTACAGCTTTCAAGCTCCTAAATATTAGAAAATTCCTGTGTTTGAAATTTCATGTACAAATTTGATGCCACATTATTCCCCTGCTCCCTCTAGTGCAGGTTTTGCAGTAGAAAAGCAGGTACAAATGGTGACATAGAGCTGAGAACAAGTGAAGCATCTTCACCTTTCCTCTCCATGTAGGAGGGGCAAAGTGACAGCCACAGAGTTGTTCAGGAGCTGTTCCCAGTGGGGTGGGAAGAAGCTTCCCCTTTGTATGAAACATGATGTAGCTGTGCTTAGTCACTTTCTGGGCCACCTGGTGCTGCCCAGGATTTGGATGCAGTTATCGCAGGGACGTGTGTGGCAGCAGTGAAGGAAATGTCCTCTAACCCCTTCTGAAGACTGGAAGGAGAGACTGCCCTTAGCCTTTACCACATGTGTAAACAACATCTTGTGTCAATAGCTTTCACAGCCCCCAGGAGAGACATGAGAATGCTTCAGTGGCCATAAACTGCCTGAAACCTTGAATGTCTAGACTTGACTGTTGAGGAAGTGTCTTTAGGCCTTCCTTTTATTCCCTCTTATGTGCCCCCAGTTGGTATCCTTCAAAGGATATTAAACTAAATACAGCAAATATCTAATGATTTCATATGGTCATTTTGCTGACACCATCCTAGGCACTTCAGATATGTATCTGTACGCACTGCCTCATGTGTAATCCTTCTGTAGTTACATTACTGTTCTTTCTTACTGTCTTTAGAGACATTAAACTTGGACAGATGCCCCACACCTGTATATTAAAAGCAATGCAGAATGATATAAATGGGTCACAGCATGGTCCCTAACTCAAAGAATGAATCATTCAGTTACGGGATAGAGATGCCATCAGGTTAAAAACATGAAGGAAAGTGCAAAAAAAGCTGTTTGTTTACCACACAAGCAAAAGGCAATAAACCTGCAGTAATAGCTGTAAACAGCAGGAGTACTTGCCTGTCCACTTGATTATTAGCTTTGTAGTCTTTAATGGTGTACAGGGCTTTGAAAGGATGATGTTGAAGCTCCTGTTACTGGTGTTCAGGACTGTTTCATGAGGACAAGCAAAAGGAGAAGACATAAACGTAATTTTGCTTTGCTGGTTAAGAATCCAAATAATCTGCAAGGTGTCACCTCTGAGATTATCATTTGTGTTCGGCCAAGGAGTGAATTAGCACAGTGTACATCTTTCACTATTGCACATTTACAACTGTAAGAAACATGCAAAGTATGAATTTGGTGGAAATTACTCCTGCCTCTTAACAGTGTAAGAGGGTTGGTTTCCAGTAGTCACTGAGTGAAGAGATCTGCTGGCACAGCCGACACCTTTGTATGACCTACTGACTAGCTGAAATTGTTTACTCTGATTTTTTAGCCAGAGGGAATTATGAGAGGAAAAAAAGCCAGTGGTGTATAAAAGCATCTGCACAAGTGGATGGGTGTAGCTAAGCTGGTAGGGAATGTGACCACCTGTGGAGCGTTCTTTCAGAAGCAGAAGAATCGGTGCTGAGTGGCAGGGTTTGCAGCTGTGTGTCCAGGGGAAGGCATTTCTGTGCTTTGGGGGCTGTGAGTTCCTTATGGTCTGTGGCTCGCTCCCTGCTGATGATATGCTATTTTTAGGGGTGTAAACAGGTGAGATTTATCTTTCTGAATCTAGCCTGGTTTCTCCCTCTACTTTGTATGTGTGGCATCTTAAAATATGGCAATTTATCCTGAGTTATTGTCTCCTGTCGATGGGGGAGTGGAGGAATGCTTCATATCCTTTTGCTCCTTTGCTTTTTCTGTGTGTTGGCTTGCTGAATTGGTTTTGATCTCCAAGTCTATCATTGCTGGTAATACAAAACTCTCCAACAAATCCCCCTAGGCAGTGCTGTCATTAGACATTTTTGCATTTTTAAGACCCTCCCTGCTAACTACAGAGTGGATGAATGTATCCAGAAATTTTAATTTGATGATAAATTCTTGTGGCTGCTCATGCAACTTTGTTAGTACATATAAACAGATTTTTTCATTTGGGGCACCATGAATGGTGTGTGACATTTCAGGGCTCTCAGGACTTCCTTGTCTTTCTAGCTTCTTTAGGGTGACACGTATTTCTGCATTTGTCTGATCTTTATTTTGCTTTCCTGTCTCAGTTAAGTATCTCAGAAAGACTCAACAGGAACTCTTTGTACAGTTGGTTGCGTTTGTTGTCCTTGGTTTCTTAGAGTCCTTCGTACCTATTTCTAGTTATGTTTCAGTCTGATTTTGCTGTTAAAAGGGCATTGGAAGAAGATTCTTTCAAGTTCTGAGAACAGCTTGCCGTTCCACAATGGCATATTGTTCTTTCCCAGTAATAATAGGGTATATTTTGCATTTATGGGGTTTCAGAAGTTTGTGAAGAAACTTTCTGGGCCCTTTGTTTTGCTACAAGAATCTTTGAGCTGATTAAGAAATATCATGTAATTTCATGCCTGCAGTACCCACCCCATATAAGCTTTCAGTTATAATACGCTTAAATTAAAATACTAGCTTACTCACGTGTGCAGTCTTAGTTACTTTCACATCTGCCAGTTATTATGTAGAAAACATTTTTGCTCAGGCTCCCTAGTAAGTATTTGAATGTGCAGTCACCTCCCCTCGTTGGTGTTGTTAACCAGAAAGATTTGCAGACTTGTCCTGAGTTCTGAACTCAGAATAACCACAAGTACTCATAGTCCAGTGCAATATTGGGAAAATCTTCTAGCACGAGAGTTGACATTTGCTCCATGAAAAAGATTCAGTGGAAGAAGTCTGGTTGTGAAAATTCTTCTTTCCTTTTTTCCTCTCCCTTGATCTGATGACAATAATTTGCATGTAAGAAGTCTGACTTGGAGAGGACTGTCTTGTTCTGTAAATGGATAGGTTTTTCCTAGGAAGAGCATACAGTCAAATAGAGCCCAGAAGTCATCATTATCCATCAGTTATGGAGAAATTGTATTATGTTTTCTGCCCACTTTGTAATAGAAAAATGTCTATGTCTCACACTATTTGCTGTCATGTTCAGCAAGTGCAACTAAGTAGTAATGGATGGGACATATAAGCCACATGTTCAGTTTCTTTGTCTTCTGCCTTGAGTTCAAGCTCAGTGATGCTTCTTCTGTGAAAGAAAAAAAGATAAATGCTGCTTCTTTCAGAAGCTTTGGTTCAGTCATACTGTATTTTTTTTCCTTTAATGAGGGGGTGTATATTCTACATATGCAATAACATTAGCTTATCAACTTATCTCAAATGTAAGGATAAGGCTTTACATATCTTTTTCTTGAATTATGTACCTAGATCCATGTTAATATTTTTTCCATGCTTCTCTATTTCCTGTAGTTAGCAGCTTTATTTTCTTGGTGTTTGTACTAGCGTGTAACATAATCAAGCCTGTTAGTCTTCCACTTGTAACATTGTAGTCCTAAAACAATTGCAGTTCATTTTACTGTAGAAAACACAATTATATTGGCTGTTGTGCTATTTTACCAACACATGTTCTTCACTAGTTGCTGCATTTTCATCAAGGTTCATGGCTATAAATAATTATTTTGCCTTTCCCTTTTTTTTCCTTTTTTACTAATTCAAGTTTTTTGTTATTGCAACTGCCTAACAGTAGCAGACTTCATTACAGAAGTTCTGGTTCTAAAGGATAACCAACTCTTTCAGTCACTTCTTTGAGACCTGATTTTAAATTAAATTATGCTGACCAAACCCTTATCTCACTGGTATAAAAATGGACTGCTGTCTTTGATGCAAGTTTCCAAAGCAGTTTGAGACCTCGCCAGATGTAAAGAGTGCAATCAGCAAAGAAGGATTATACTGTCAAGAGTGTCAGCTGAAAAGATGGTCCTCCAGAAAAAGTTTATATGGTTCTGTTTGATCTGAGGATGCTATAACAGATAATGTAGTCTTTGATTCCTCTACTCATTGATCAGTATTTAAGCATGTATTCATGCACATGCTATAAATGCATCAGTCATTTGCAATCTGAAGCAAAATATGCAAACAGAAAGATTTGTGACACTTCAAAGTCTTTGAGCACTCAATTATGGGAGGGCAAGGCAGAAGCCTTATTTCTTCTGAGTCCTTTCTTTTGATTGAAATGATAAAATGCATATACTGTTTCTTCTTTTATTCATATTTCTTTCCTGCACTTACAGCTTGTCCTTTTCAAAGCTACAATATAGTTGATTTTTATTTCCTTACCATCGTTCTTCTCTTAAGAGGGATGCAGAAGTGACTCACTTTGTGCCTAATGCTGTCTCTAATTGGTGACTCATCTGCTCATCCCACCATTAGTGCTCTTTTATGCACTGAAGTTGATCAGTACATGTTCCACATAGCTTCCTATTTAGACACAGACAGGTACAGGGCTGTTCTTGAGGCGCAAATGTGCCTGGCCTGTTTGGCAACAGCTTTCTGATGTTTTCTCCAATCAATTGTTACAAAGGAAAAGGAATCACCCACTGACAGATCCTAAAGGAAAAGGAGTGCATCTTCCCAGCCAGAATATTCAAAAGCTCCTAGAAGCCTTTTACTCCTGAGCAGGGACAGTGCCTCTGTCATTCAAGTCTTTGACACACGAAGTTTCTAAACATGAGAAAAGGGCAATTTCTATCAGTATGTTAAACCTGAAAAAGCCTTTGTATACAGGCCTGTCATCAATGTGTTACCTCCAATCTGAATTTTAGCATATCCTTTTCAGCTCTCCTATTCAGAACCTTTGTCATCAAGTCTAAACATGACGCTGAGCATTGAATCAGCATTTAGAAATACCCATCCTCCTCTGGCTCACAGCATCTCTTCTGATCTGCTCTGCTAGTTCATACAGTACCTGGATAAAAAAATGTTGGTTTTATTATATTTAACAGTAACTGTAGGTGTTGCTTGTTTCTGTTTAGATGAGAGTCCTTACACAAAATCTGCAAACCAGGCAAAGGCACCTGATGGAGCACTGTCTGTGAGGAGACAGAGTATTCCAGGTAAGATTTGCTTCGCTTTTTGTAACACCTAACTTGGTTTTG